>NC_089884.1:12921293-13224568 GCF_040182565.1 Anser cygnoides
TAGCGGAGCCAGAGGCCCTCCAGAACGGCCCTGCAGGCACGGACCCGGGGAAGGAGGCTTCCAGCAGCGCCCCTCCTGCCCACACCAGCCCCCGCCGCCGCCCTCCGCTCACCGGCCGCAGAAGTGCAGGATGGGGTAGGACGTCAGCACGCACAGGATGATGAAGGCCCGGGCGAGGGCGACGGGGATGTCGTCGGAAGGGTAGGAAAGCAACACGTCCTGGTCCACGCTGGCCCCAAATGTCAGGAAGCCGCAGACGCCTGCCGGAGAAGGGCACAGTCAGCAGGGGACAGGGAAAGAGCCTCCTGCCCTTGTAGGGATGCGGCACGGGACACCGTGGTTAGATAATTCCCTCCCTGTACCTCTGCTGCCCAGAGGATCTCTGTCCTCCAGGAGCTCGCAGCCCCCCCAGGACCACGCCATAGCCACAGAAGCCACCCGGGGTCCCCTCACTTACCAGTGCCTGTATAGACAAAGAGAGCGATCACCATGGCCGCTGTCACCACCGCCCCCCAGGTCTTCACCTCCGGCTGCTTCATGCTGTTAAAGACGGGCACGCTGCTCACATGGCACTGCCGGAGACACGAAAAGAGCACGGGGACACGCGATGGGCTGAGCTGGAGCACCGGGAGCCGCGCAGGACCCCGTGCACCACACGCAGCTGTGGCAAAGCTCTACCATTGTTGTGATCCCCCAGGTTTGTTGCTGGAGAAGGCAGTGGGGGCAACAGGATTAAATGGGTCCATCTCTCCCCCACCCTGCTCACAACCCAGCTCTTTGCCCAACAAAAGACCGCTCTCCTCCTGCCTGGCTGGATCGTACCAGGGACACAGGGCAGGTTTTGGCTGAATGTGCAGGGAAGCGTCCCCGGACCAGGCCAGTCCCCCTGCCAGGCAGGAAGGGGAGCGCCTGGCTCGTGGCCGTACCTGGAACCCGAAGCAGATGGTGGGCATGGCGTTGAACACGGCCATCCAGGTGGAGGGGCTGGGGAGAGAAAGAGGCACCGGTCAGAGCAGGGGGCACTTGGGAACGGGTTCGTGACTCTGCTGGTCTGCCCCCTCCTCACCTGCCCATTCCTCCCACCTGGGACAAGGCCTTTGCATGCTAAAAAGTGATCTAAACTTTGCCCTGCCTTAAAATCCCCCGGGCAGTTGTCCCCGCCCACACCAGGTCCAGAAATGGCCCCATACCATGAGGGAGGGGACAAGCCACGCAGGCAAAGGAAATAACCAAAAATCACGCTAAGAGAGACACAGACCCCTCATTTCTGGGTGAGTACGGGTGTACGGGAGCTAAAAGTGACTCAGCTCTCCTCGAAACCTGTGAAAGAGCTCTGGAAACACCCGTGTTTGGGACAGCAGGGTCCCCCGGCAGGGCCACCACGGATCAATGCCTCCAGAGATCCCCCAGGGACTGGGACCACATCTCTGGGGTCCTCAGGGGGAGGCTGAGCCCCCTGGGGACCCGGGGCTGGCAGAGACCCTTCACAGGCTGCCACATCCCGTGTCAGCTGTGTCCTGTTAGCGTCCCCCCTTGTCCCCAGGTGGGCTGGCCGGACAGCTCGACCTCTCTCCATCCCTGTCCTTCTGTCCCCTGTGGTCTCCTCGGTCCCAGCTGTCAGAGTCCACCCCCTCCCCAACAGCCTGCAAGACGTTTGCAGTGGAGGCAGATGGGGATTCTCTGATGTCTGACAAGGGTTCAGCTCAGGCTGTAGTGATGTGGAAGGAGACGAGGACCAGGACAGGACGCCCCCAACAGGCCTTTCTCTGCTCCTTCACCACCTGCTCCGGTGAAACATGCAGAGATGCAGCCACTTGGGAGCTCCTGGCAGCAACATGCAGTTTCTCTGGGACCTGGGACAGGACCTGGCAAGGATCTGTCCTCAGCCTTCGCACCCCTTGCTCACGAGTCCCTGCCTGGCTCTGCAGTGCTGTCAGGGTCACCGCCAGCACCACATCTCCTGCACGTACCTGGTGGGGATCTCCACAGGCACAAGCTCCTTGTCGGGCCAGATGTACTTGATGATGATGACGGCAGTGACGTACCACGTGCCAATCACGCTCAGAGAGCTGCAAGAGGGGACAGTAAGTCCACCAGCGTACTGCCTCCCAGCTCTGAGAACATCTGAGAGTCTCCTCCCAGCACCTCCAGCCCCATCCTTCCCCCTGCACAGCCTGGACCACCCAACCCTTCCCATCGGGATGAGCCCTGCTCTCCTCTTCCCCACAGGAACACACCAGGCAGCGTCACCCACTGTCCCCACACAGGCACCAACGCAACCCCACCACGTCGAGGGACTGCGCTGCGCAGCTGGGAGCAGCAGCTATGCTCCAGCCAAAGGAGAGTGCTGACCCTGGGCTTTGGGAAAGAGATGAACGTTAAAGAAGCGGCTGTGGTGTTTCTGTGTCCAGCTCCAGCAGCGACGTTGCACCAAGATGCCACGTGGAGTGGCGCTAACCTGCAGACCACCCGGCCCAAGGCCCTGGAGACCCTTATGGGCTCTCCCTTCTGCAGGGTGCCCAACTCCGAAGACAGGGAACGAAGCAGCTGGAAGCTCTTCCAAGGCTCCTCTGGAGAGCACAACGGAGGGACACAGGCCCTGGAGAATTCTACTGTGGCTGGGGAAACCGAGGCAAGGAGGAGATGTCTGACACCCCAGGGGTTAGCGGGCAGATGAGTGCTAGAGCCACGCTGTCTCCGCTCCCTGTCCCCTGGGCCCTGCTCAGGTGGGCGCCAGCTGCCCCAGGCGGTCAGCCCAGCCCTGCGGGGCTCCCCTCACCCACCTGGCGTACTTCTGGAAGCCGATCTCCTTGGGGATGGAGAGGGGCAGGATGAGGAGGAAGGCAGTGATGCTGATGGTGAACTTGCGGTCGGTGTACCAGCGGCTGCTCCCCGCTTCCTCAGGCTCTGTCACCAGCGCAGCGATGACTGTGGGGACAGATGGGTTGTGCCGCTTGTCCCTTCCAGAGGAAGGCAGGCAGCTCGTTGCTCCTTGGGGCACTTACTCTTGTCCTCCTGGTCTCCGATAATGATGAGGAAAGCGATGCAGGTGCCAAAGGTGTAGACGGCGATGGCCACCTCGCACAGCACGCCCGGCACCTTCCCGCACACCGCCCACACGACCTCTTGGTACGTCCGCTCGTTGCTGGCCTGCGAGCAGTACGCCAGGATGACCAGGCCCCCGATGATGAAGATCAGCATGCACTGGGGTGGGAAGAGGAAGCGAGAGCACACAGTGAGGCAGCGGCACGCCGAGGTCCCCAGAGCCGCCCCACACACCCAACATCTCCACTGTCCCTCAGAGGTCCTACCCTGCACCTCACAGGGCGCTGCGTGTCCCACCCGGCCCCTCCAGGCCTGGACAAGGGGCTCTCCCCTCCTGTCTCTCACCATCTGCAGTGCGATGCCCGCGGCCACGCCGCCGGCCATGTTGAAGGCGGCGGGGAAGTTGAGCAGCCCGGCCCCGAGGGCGGCGTTCACCACGATGAACACGGCGCCCAGCGCGGACGTGGCCCCCAGGCCGCTGCCTTGGCTCTCCCCGCTCTTCGGTACCGTCTCCACGCTGGGGCTCTGCAGGAGCCTGGCCCGTTCCCCAGCATCATCGCTCCACTCCCAGTCCCTGTAGTCACTGTTGATGCTCCCGGTGGCCTGAGCCATCTTCTGGCAGGCTCTGTCCCTTGCAGGGCGGCACTCACGTCCCACTAGTGTTCTCGCACCGGGCTCAGCCGACCACCGTGAGCAGCGTCCCCAGCCAGCCCTGGATCCATCAGGCACAGGGACAGCAAACGGCCAGGCTGGGACCACAGCAGCGCAGGATCCGGGCGCTTCACTGCTCCTAGAAGGGGACAGGGAAGGACACGAATGCGCTAAGGATCGTTGGGAAACTGAGTCACACCTCGGCGGTGTGGAGGAGCAGGCAGGAGGGTGGGTGCCCCTGGCTCAGCCCTCCCGATGGACTCCAAAAGACTGCAGCCACCAGGGACACGGGACAGGCAGCAGGGGAGGAGATCCACGTCCTCCGGTGGCACACCAGTCCCCGGGGGACAAACGCACGGCCGGCCGGACCTGGGGCCACCCCAAAACCCTCTGGCCTACAGCCCGCGTTAACGAGGGACAACGTGGGCTGACAACCGAGCGGCGGCAGAGAGAAAACGAGCTCCCTGCGCCCCAGCTTGGGGCCCCAGCACCCGGGCACCCTCCTTTCAGCAGGGGTGCTGCTGTGCGGTGCAGGGCGCGGGCGGAGCACTCACCTCCGCTCCGCCGGAATCCGCGGCGAGGCCGCCGCCGCCGGGCGGTGTCAGAGCCCCGGTCGCGGTGCTGGGGCCTCCCCGCGGGCCGCCCGGTCCTGCGGGCACGAGACCCGCGGGCGCGGCTTCCCGGGCCGGCCCCGCCGGCTGCGGGCAGCCTCCCGTCCCGGGGCGCCTCAGCGGCCGGCGGGGAAACGCCCGCACGCGGGGGGACGCGGGGCCCGGCCCCTCCCGGCCCGGCTCGCCCTGCCCCGGTCCCGCTGCCGGTGCCGGTGCCGCCCCCGGCCCTGCCCGCAGCCCCGCAGCCCCCGGCCGCCCGCTCACCCCCGGGCGCGGCTCGGCGCCGCGCGGCATGCCGGGGGTTGTAGGCCGGCCGCACGGAGCCGCCCCGGCAGCCCCGGCTCCTCCGTGCTGAGGGGGGCTGAGGAGGTGCCGGGGCACCGGGCAAGGCTGAGGGGGCCGGGGGTGGTCGGCAGGGGGGGAAGGGGAGGCTCAGGGAGACCTCGGTGCGGCGTTGCAGGGCTTCGAGGGGCTTATAACAAGGGTGGGGGACTCTTCAATGAGAGGACGAGGGGGAATGGGCTTAAACTAAAAAAGGGGAGATTTAGACCAGACGTTAGGAGGAAATTCTTCACTGTAAAGGTGGTGAGGCACTGGAAGAAGCTGCCCAGAGAAGCTGAGGATGCCCCATCCCTGGAGGTGTTGGACACCAGGTTGGACAACGCCCTGGGCAACCTGATCTGGTGGGGGCATCACTGCCCGTGACAGGGGGATGGAGTTAGATGGGTTTCAAGGTCCCTCCCAACCCAAACCATTCTGTGATTCCACAGCTACCTAAAACGTGTGGGGAGCTGGGCTTTGGCCTCTTCTCACAGGTAACCACTGATAGGACCAGAGGGAATGGCCTCAAGTTGCGCCAGGGGAGGTTCAGGTTGGAAATGAGGAGACATTTCTTCTCAGAAAGAGCAGTCAGGCACTGGGACGGGTTGCCCAGGGAGGTGGTGGTGTCACCGTCCCTGGGGGTGTTCAAAGAGAGGTTGGACGTGGTGCCTGGGGACATGGTTCAGTGGGTGATGGTGGTGGTAGGGGGTGGTTGGACCAGGTGATCTTGGAGGGCTTTTCCAACCTTAGTGGTTCTATGTTCTTGGCCAAGTGTCCCACTGAGATAGAGGAAAGTGTCAGCTACAAGAGCAGGGCCACAGCCTGCAGCTGGGCCCTTTGGGAACTCACACAAAAATCAACTGCGTAGGCTGCTGGATTAGCTGCATGGGAGTCCCACAGCCCCTGGTGCGTTTGGTACGTACACGGGGGAACTGCCCTCTCTATTCAGGAGATTGGGGTTTCACCAGCCCTGTGAGACTCCCTCTGCTGGCACATCCCTGAAAGGGAACGCCTGCTGTGCGGAAGGGACAGAATGCATCTGTGCCATGGTGGGAGGAAGGCCCAAGCTTGACCCGGCCCTGCATCAGTTTATTAGGATTAAAAAACTCAGTCAAGCGAGGCACAGGGCATTTGTCCTCGCCGGTCTTTACACGGAGAGGACGGATTTTGAGTTACCAGCTCTGACAGTGCTTGGGATCTTTCCGTCCTGATTTCTGGCATCGCCAGACAACTGGCTGGGCAGAGCAGATGAGATGGCCACCACCAGACACCCACGCAAGGGTGGACACCCCTGGGCCCACACTCTGGTTCGTGGCAGTGGAACACAGACCCTGGCTTGCAGGCAGGGCCGATGTGCTTGGGGTACAGGGCAGGGGAGAGGCAGAGATGCACAGAGAGCAGTTTTCGGAGGAGGTTCTTATTGAAGGGCGAGGAATTTTCACCTTATAGCACGGGAAGGGAGGTTCCGAGCAGTGACAGGGGTCTGCCACACGCACCAACGCCACTGTGAATTACACTTGACAGATTCCCAGATGGAAAGAGCAAAGCCCACAGTGGAGCACATTTTAGTAGTTACGAGTCCTCAGAGCCTTTACATCGGCTGTTGGAGGGCAGCTTCAGCACTGCCTGGCCCTGAGCCCAGCAGCAGGAGGTGGAAGAGGAGGGAAGCTGCAGCAAGACAGGCTGAGGAGGACACAGGAGTGCACCCAAACAGCCCCCCTCAGCCCACCCCGCTCCCTGACCACTGCTGCCTGGGCGAGCAGCCTCACAAAGCCTTCTCATGGAGAAACGAGCGTGGGGATGCCTTCGGTGCCTACGCAGGTAGGATGGCAGAGCGCTAACCATTTGCTTCCTCCAGTGCAGATGGGTGCTGGGGCTGATGGACAAAGGACGAGCAGCAGGGGAGAATGGCTGTGACAAGTGGGAGCCAGCAATGATGTCCCTGCTCCACAACGTGGTGCGATTTTGACTAGGCTTCTACAACAACTCATCTACAAGATACATTCAGCAGCGGCGTTAAGTGCTGTGGTTGGAAGTATTCTGCTTGCTTCCTTTCCTTCCCCTTCTTCCACCAGTGGGGAAGGCCAACAGCTCCAGAGCACGCTCTGTCTTTACTTGGTGACTTGATGGATGGCATGAGCCAGGTAACCTACGTTGCCCGACGTAACGCCCGCCATGGAGATTCGGCCGTCCTTTGTCATATAGATGGAGAACTCCTTGATCAGCCGCTCCACCTGGGATGAAAGAGCAGAGTTCAAAATTCAGCCCGACCTCTACTCTGTTAGCAGATTGCAAATTTACCCAGCTTGCCAGAATCGACAGCAAGCTGGGTGCCAGCAGACACATCATCCAGCCACCTGCACAGCTCTGGGAAAGCAAGAGCTGCTGCTCGGCTCTTGGGCAATACACAAACACTGCAGATGTTCAGCCAGGAGTCACCTCGCTGGAGCTGACCTCCAAGGTCACCTCAGAGTGGCACTACGTGACTGCTTCCTTTGGCAGGCAAGCAGGCTACAGTTGCTTTCAATCTCCACAAGCACAGCAGGGAGCAGAGCAAGACACGGGTCCCCACGGTGCTCCAGTTCTGCAGGCATGGAAGATGTTCTTATCGACAAAGACCTGCCCCTGGAGGCTCATTCTGGCACCCACAGCCCACATTTTTCTGATAAGTACTACAAAGAACACCTCGACGCCAGGGGAACTGTGTTTACCTGCTCAGGCTTCAGCCCCGTGAAGCAAAACATGCCGATCTGGTCAGTGATGTGCTGCCAGTTGTGGGAGGATCCCTCTTTCTTGAGGTTGGACACCAGCTGAGTCCGCATGCCGATGATCCGGTCAGCCATGCCCTTCACCTCCACCAGCCTGAGAATTCAACCCAAGACCTGGTCAGAGCAGAGCCGTAATGCTCCAACGCTGCTCCCTCCCCAGCTACCCGGGAAGCAACCCTCTCCACCTTGTACCCCCAAAGCATGGGGTGTGTAACACAAGGCAAAGCAAACCCCAGAGAGCATGAACCTGTTGCTCCAGCTGGGAAGTTGCTTCTTTCTGCCAGCATCCAAAGGTGATAAAAAAGGTGCTATTTATTTATTCCATAGCTGTTGGACACTACAAGAGAGTCTCAGCATCTCTCACTGCTGAAAGCCATGGCAGAATTGGAGGCCTCAAGGCAGCACTGCCCAAACCCACATCAAACAACACCTGGGGCGTGCAGGGGTACCCCCAGCACAGGCAGACAGCCCCAGCTCCAAGGCCGTGCAGCGAGGGGACATCTCTGCCAGATCCTGGATCCGGCCAAAGCAGCGCAGCCCCAGCGAGGCCCCGACACACAGCCAGCCTTTGTCCTGCACAGCCAGCTGCCGCCAGGGACCCAGCACCCTGGGGGAGCTGCGCAGGCTGACGCCAGGAAGCAGGCTCAGGGCACGAGGGTTACATTCCTGAGTTTTTATTCCCAAGGGACTTAAGCTTCCACTTCCCCCATGTGAGACTCACTAAGTGGCTACAATGCTTTAGTCAGTCTTTTGTGCTCCTGAGACAGGCAGCTCCTGCAGACTTCAATCCTAGGGAAGCTTTATCCTCTCCTCTAGAGTGTTTTCCGCCTCAGTAATGCAAGGGAAACCTGTACGTGCCGGGCTGGACTCATACTAGCCGATGCCAGTTGGATCTGAGCAGGGATTTCCCCAGAGGACGGCAGCAGCGCGTGGTGCTGACTGTACCCTGCAGCTATCAGCCAGCTGCCTGTGGCACAGCAGGCAGCAAGCACGGCGTCACGCCTCGCCGTCACAGGCACTGGGAGTTCCCTCTTACCACTCCTTCCGCAGCTCAGGGGTGTTCAGGATGATGGAGGCGATGCGGGCTCCGTTCAGGGGCGGGTTGGAGTACATGGGACGGATGAGGATCTTCAGCTGCGACTCGACCCTCTTGGCTTCCTCTGCGTCACTGCAGATCACCGTGAAGGCACCCGCACGCTCTCCTGAAATGGAGGCGGTCAGGTCCCAGCCTCTGCCCGTGGATACTCAGGGCTGGGGCGGGACTCCTCCAAACACCACGCTGGTTTAGCGGAGCCCTGCCCTCCAGTAGGGTCCCCAGCAGCTCCCTCCTGCGCCCTGTCCAGTACTACAGGATGGGCACGCACAGGCAGCAGCTGGCACCGGGAGAGTGCCAGGCATCTCTAGGAAGACGCTGGCTGCTAATCCAGCCCGGAAGAGTCCCCCCACCACCGCCCAACTCACCGTACAGCCCCATGTTCTTGGCGTAGGACTGCGACAGCACGATGTTGATGCCCTGCTCGATGAAATGCCGCACAGCCCAGGCGTCCCGGTTGATGTCCCCGCTGGCAAAGCCCTGGTAGGCCATGTCAAAGTACACCAGGAGGTTCCGTTTCTGCCAGAGAAGGAGTGGAAGTGTCACAGAGTGTCCAGCTGGTGCTTGCGAGGAGACACCAGCTACGTGAAAGAGGAAACCAGAGATCTGGTTTTCCCAGGAAGCGCACAGCATCCCTGGGACACCTCACTGCTCACCTTCACCACGGCTGCCAGCTCCTTCCACTGCTCCTGCCGGGGATCCACTCCGGTGGGGTTGTGAGCACACGCATGCAAGAGGATGATGCTCTTCTCTGGAATTTTCTAAGGAAGATGGAACAGACAGTGAGTGGTTGACAACACCTCAGCACTCTCCTCGGGTGGTGAGATGTGACTTGCCCTGGATGGGCCCTGCAGGGCTCCCAGCCTCCATTCAGCACAGGTAGGCTAACACAAGATCATCCATTCCCCACATCACCTCCCTGCTTCCAGCTGTGAAAGGCAACTCACAGAAATGTCCTCCATGGCTCCAGTGAAGTCAAGGCTGCACGTTTTGGGGTCGTAGTAGCGGTAAGCCTGAAGTTGCAAGCCTGCATCGCGGAAGATGGGCGTGTGATTGCCCCAGGAGGGTTTGGGTAGGTACACGTCACGGCTGGACTTGAAGAACCGTTGCTGACCAAGAGAAAGACAGAGTGTTCAGACAGACTGACAGACTCAGCTCCTGCCAAAAGACGTCTCTTCCTTCCCCAGCCGGCCAGGGACTCACCAAAAAATTGGCTCCGATTCGCAGAGATCCAGTCCCAGAAATACCCTGCACAGTGACATACTGCAAGGGAAGGAACAAGGACGGGAGTCTGAGCGGATGCAGTAGGATACAGCAACAGCCCAGCCACCACGACAACGTTAGCGCGCGCACACCACGGTGACAGCTGACCCAAACAGGGACATGGGGCTGGAGGGGACCGCATGGATCTGCCCCTCGTAGGGCAGGGAGTCGGACCTTTTTGGGGCCCCCTCCTCGGGAAGGGCTGCTTTACCACACCTGCCGAGGAGGCAGTTAGCCCTGGGGCTAGCCAGCCAGCAGCTCAGAGGCACCAGCAGCCACGCCAGCCCTGCTTGGTGCCCACATACTGCCCACAAGTCACCGTGCTGCCCACCCCCTGCTCCCCAGCCCGCTCCTTACCCGGCCGCTCTTGAAAGCCTCGCTGTTTTCACCCAGCGCCAGTTCTGCCGATGCCCGGGTGAAATCCGCCAGCCCCCCGATGGGCAAGTACTCCTTGTCCATCTTCTTGGAGGCTATCATGGCCTCTGCCTGGAAAGGAGGACACACATTCAGCATGGAAAGCATCACCACGGAGAGGACGGTGGACAGCTCATGGTCACTTCTCTTCACATTTGCTCTCTCAAAAGCAGCAAAGGCTGGCAGGAGCTTCTCTTCAGAGACCGGGGCCCATCACAGCCAGAGGAGCAGTACATTTCTGGTACATTTCCTGCTTTTACCATGGGACAAGGTCCCCCGGCAACCACCAGATCCCTCAGTGGGTGTCACCATCAGCCTGGCAGAGCCAGGTGACCGGGAGCCAGAGGAGAGCATCAATTCCAGCCCATTACGAGCTAGCGCTGCTGCACAGGGACACACATTTCTTTGCCCACACTGGAATGGTCCCCCCAGGATGGGGAGACTTGCCTGTTATGGAGGAGCAGAGGCCGTCTCTACACAGAGACACCCCAAACCAGGTAGGGTAGCAAGCTCTTCGTGGTGCCTTGTCACGCTGTGAAGGTTATGGAACTAGATAAAGAAGATTTAAAAAAAATCCAGGAAACCCAGCCAATTTTGAAAGCAGCCTGACTGACAGCCTTTGGAGGTGGCTGCCTCCACCTTTGCTGATCTCTGCTGCTTTCAGGCAGAGCCGGCACTAGAACCAGTCCAAGTTTTTATTTAACAAAGCATCAGACTAAAATACGGTGATGTAGACAATCGGAGCGCTCTGGGAACCCTGTCCGTACTCCCAGAGCAGCGGGACGACGCTGGCAGCGTTCACACAGCACCAGAAGCTCCTCCTGACACCACCCGGGTTCCCTGGTTATGACCCAGCTGTGGTGCGGGCTGACGCAGGAGTGAGGGCAAGGGATGGCTTTAAATCCCACACCAATGGGGAGCGGGGACAGCGCATCCTCCCGACACCAAGGAGACCAGCCAGGCAACGTGCGCGTCAGCTGGCGGCTATTTAGCGGCCCATTTCCACATGCAGAGCCCCCGAAGGCTCCGTAATCCCCTCAAGGGCAGAGTCCACATCCAGCTCCCCGGGCTGGAGTTTTAGAGTTTTAGTCTGGCTTATGGAGAAGCTGGTAACGAAGGCTCAGCAGAATTTCTAAGGCTAATCCAGTGAGGGGACAACGTCAGCTCTTTCCTCGGCCCAGAGAACGTCGGTTTGTTCAAGGAACACCTTGAGGTTGAGAATACACCTGGGCTGGGGGGGCTCCTGGAAGTCAGCAACAGATTAGACTGACCTGGAAGGGGCCAGGACAACTATTCCCTGTTTTATCCGCTACTACACAACCACCCCATGCCTCAGAAGCACTGGCACTGCTCGCAGAGGCATCTGCACAGCGCCCGCTGCCCCGCAGCACCCGGCTCACCTTGCGAACGCAGCTCAGCACGTACGGCTTCCCGTTGTCGTCCCGGTACGCCCCCACACCCAGGTTCATCTTCTTGGAGTTGGTGTCGCGCTTGAAAGCTTCTGTCACCCCCAGGATAGGGTCGGGGGGACCCATCTCCACGTGGGACCACCATGAGCTGGAGGGGAAGGAGCATCTCAGGGTTAGGCTGGAGGACGGGGCACGGCGCGGTGCCCCGCAGCTCCCGAGGTCTGCACGGCTGAGGAGGACGCACACCACCAGGGACACAAGCAGCCGTGCTGTGGCTCTGTACGGGCAGAACGGGCACAAACCCCGTGTGCCACCTCCAGGCACGGCAGCGACGTTTCTGGGGGCCCAAGCAGAGCAGCACGAGCGATGCCAGGCGGGCGTTTGTGTGAAGCACGAACACTGAGCTTCTACCGAGCTCCTGGAGAGGCTCTCGTGCATGAAGCTAACCTGCTGTTCCCACAGCATTGGCTTCCTAGCGGGTATTTCCCTCCCCTGCCCTACAAACCCCGCCTGGCTCTAACACGGGTGTTGTAGCCAGACAGTTTTCCTGGAAATCAGGCAGGACGCTTTCCTCCCAGCACGACGAGCGAGGAGCTCCCGGCAGCCAAGCACAGGCCCTCCCTGCGTCAGCTCCAAAAGCCTCCTGCCCGCTGCCGGGCGTCCTGGAGGCACTGAGCTCCTCGGAACGCCAAGGACAGGACAGGCCACGCTATAAAAAGAAACTCCTTGGCCTCAGCCTCCCCCCGCCCCGCGCTCAGGCTGGTGGGGGCAGGAGGTGTCGGCTTCACCTCGCTGCTCAGCCCGGGGAGGTAACAGCGCCGTACAGGAACGCGGTGCAAGGGGCTGGGGAACCGAGAGAGGCTCTCGTGCCAACAGGAAAACGAAACTCACGAGTCACTTCTCCCTCCACTCGGGCCCTGTTTTGGGTCTGTTTAGACCCAGTTTAGTCGCTACACAAACATACTTTGCACCAGCTCGTGTGTGTAGATTGCTTCCCCTCAGAGCCCACCCCTCCCCGTTGCCGCACGCTCCCAGCGCCGCAGCATTTCCAAACAAAACCCCTCTGCTTCCCGTCTCAACGAGCTCTGTGGAAAAACAGCAGTGAGCACGTACGAGGCAGGCACCTCGTCTCGTTTAAAAATGGAAGAAGTGTTTAGCCTCCCCCAGCCCACGGAGCGGAGAGGTAATTAAGACTCGCTAAGCACGGGATCAGCCTCGCAGAGGATGAATCACTCGTGCCAGGACGCGCCCCGCAGCGGGACACGCAGCGCATCCCTCCGTGGTTTACCTGGCCTGCGATTATTTTGGCACCCAGGGCCGTCCTCCCGCCGGGCTGCTCACCAAGAGGCTCACGGCGTTGGAGGTGTTCAGGTCGTGCACACCTCAGCAGGTCACAACGGCTGCAATTAGCGCTGATCCTGTGGGCATTCACCTAAGCTCCAGGGCTCCAGAGTTAAATACTTTTGTTCTGAGCCTTGCGATCGGCTTAGGGCTGCTTTAGGGCCTTTAGGGATTTTCCCGTTCTCAGCCCGAGGGCTTTGGGGTGAAGGCAGCAGAAGGGCTCCTCTGCTGCTTCCAGGGAGCGCAGCTGGCAGGGGGACAGGAGGAAACAGCCCACGATGAGATGTCCAAACACACCAAGACACCCAGGAGGGATCAGCCAAAGCCTTCCCAAGGGGCTCGGGACCAGGGACTGAACAGGGACCTAAGCCCGCAGGCCCTACCACACCCCACGTTAGCATGAAGTGCCGCCTCTGCGCTGCATTGTATTTTATTTCAGGCAATCCAAAGAGTGCTGGTCTCAGATAAAGGTCAGAGTTATAAACTGCCCGGCCTCCCTGCCCACGCCGCAGGGCTGGAGGCGTTTCGGTGCCGAGACCGGAGGGAAAGGCAGCTCAAGCTGCGGTTGCTCTGCCGGAGGTTTGCTTGGGGCAAGCCAGGAAAAGTTTTTCCATCCACTTCTGGGCAGGAGTGAGTCAGCGCCGGGGCGCGGAGCGGGGCTGTTATCCTGCAGCCTCCCTGCTTTCTGCCAGGCCGCCTCCCACGTGTGATGTGGGACAGAAGGGGCAAAAAACACACCAGGAACCCCATAAAGGAGCACCGCCCGCTAACTGTGTCTGCGGGACCCAGGGGCTGTGCTTTTGGGCTCCCACCAGGCCCGCACAGCAAGCCTTCCCCCACGTGGACAAGCACTTCCAGCTCTGCTGAAGGTTTCCTTTGTTCCCCACGGCACGGCCACGCCAGGCGCTGGTTTCGGAGCCTCTGCCAAAGCCCTGCAGCAGCTCTGCAAGCCCCAGCGGAGCCAAGAGGCCAAAGGCTCCGCGCCTGCGATGCCACAGCTCCAGCAAATATTTACAGGAGAAGGACGCCAACGGGCCGCTCCTGCGAGCCCAGAAAGCCCCAGGTGGGCGCGGGGAGCTGCCCGCCCAGAGGAGCGTTGACAGCAGCCGCCTCATGGTGCAGGAGGGCTGAGCACCAGCCCGGTGGGACTCGGTGTGCCCAAGGGGCTGCCTTCACCGTTCTGGCTCTCGTCACCTCCGCCCTGACTTCAGGGCTCCTGTGCCAGAGCACAAATTCCTGAAGATCAGGGAGGGGAGGACTGCTGCTCACTGCTCGGCATCCCCACGGGCTGCGTGGGAACAAGGCGCAAAGGCTCCTCGCTCGCAGGAGGCACAGCCTGAGTAGCTTTAGGTGACCTACATCCAGCGGGGTAATTTGCAACCGTCTAACGAACCTGAGGAAGGCGAAGCCGCCATGGACTGGCCGCCACAGGCCTGCTGCAGGGAAGGCACAGGACCAAGGGCAGAATTGGGCAAATCAACGCGTAACAGCCCTCTGCACCCGCTGCAACGGGGAAACTCCACTTCCCTGTGCTGCCCCGGGCTAGGGCCCGTCCCCTGCAGCTTCCCAGAGCCAGCAGGGACCAGGAGGCTCTGCCGGGAAGAGCAGCGGGGCTCAGACCCCTTGGCAGGCTCAGACCCCTTGGCTGCTCAGTGCTGCCACTGGGGTGTCCCCAGAGGCTGCCCTGGGGCTCCGGCTGCACCCCCTGTCCTCACATCCATCCCTCCGTCCTCGCGTCCAGCCCTCCGCTGCCTCCAGAGCAGGGAGCCCAGTGCAGAACAGCCCCTACAGGAACGCCACGTGCCAGGCAGCAGCCCCCGGCCCCATTTCAAGGCACACGGGGTCCCCGGGACCCCAGTGCGTGGGGCCCCCCCCTCCCCGTGTCTCGGCGCACAGGAACCCAGCAGCCCCAACCCCGCCTCGCCGTGTACGGTGTACCTGGGGCCCCCCGCACGTCCCCAGCCCCGTGCCCTGGCGCAGGGGGACCCCCGCCCCGCTGCACGGACCGCCCCCGCCCCATCCCATGCCGCGCAGCGCTGCCCCCTGCCCAGCACGGACCCTGTATCTCGGTGCGCAGGGCCCCATGGCCCCCTCCCGTGGGTGGGCAGCACCCCCACACCCCGCTGCAGGCCCCAGCCCCACACCCTGGTGCACAGGCCCCCGGCCCCCCTGCACGCCCCCGCCCCATATCCCGGTGCTCAGGGCCCGCCCCCGCCCCCGACCCCTCTGCCCGCGCCCCCCTCCCCGCCCCCCCCTCGCCCTCCACGCGCCTCCTCAAGGGCAGCCGGGGGCCGCCGGGCCCGCCCGCAGCCAATCAGGGCGCGCGCCCCCCGACTCGCCCGGCCCGCCCGGCCAATGGGCGCGCCGTCCCCATGGCAACGCCGCTCCCGCCCCCCACCACCCGGCCTACGGGCCGCCCCGAGGGACACGCTTCCTCACCGCGAAGCCCTCCCTGCCCCCCACGAGGCCGCCCCCTCCCCACAGCGGCGGCGGCCGGGCCCTGGCGGCGCCGAAGCGGCTCCGGCGGCGGCCCCCGAGGCCTCCGGGCCTCACCTGGCGCGGACGGCGGCGGCGCGGCGGGGGGCGGCGAGGAAGCGGCAGCTCTGCAGCAGCGCCATGGCGGCGGGCGGGAGGGTGTGAGAGCAGCCGGCAGACAGAGCTCCCCGCGGCACCGCACCGCGCATGCGCAGCGCCACTCACGGGAGACTCCGCCCCCTGGCGGCCCCGCCCCCTGGTGGCCCCGCCCCGCCCACAGCGCCCCCTGGCGGCCGGGAGGTCCCCGTGCAGCAGCGCCCCGGCTGGGGGGGGCGCTGGGCTGTGCTGGGCGGTGCTGCGCCCTGCTGGGCTGTACTGGGCTGCACTGGGCTGTGCTGCGCCCTGCTGGGCTGTACTGGGGCGGTGCTGCGCCCTGCTGGGCTGTACTGGGCTGCGCTGCACCCTGCTCTGCTGTACTGGGCTGCACTGGGCGGTGCTGCGCCCTGCTGGGCTGCACTGGGCTATACTGGGCTGCACTGAGGCTATACTGTGCTGTACAGGGCTGCACTGCACCATACTGGTCGGTACTGGGCTATTCTGGGCTGTACCAGGCCACACTGGGCTGTACAAGACTGCACTGCGCCATACTGGGCTGTACTGTGCTGTACTGGGCTGCACCACACCATACTGGGCTATACTTATGCTATACTGGGCTGTACTGCACCGTACTGAGTTGTACTGGGCTATTCTGGGCTCTACAGGACTGCAGTACACCATACTGGGCTATACTGAGCTGTACAGGACTGTACTGGACTACACAGGGCTGTACAAGACTGCACTGCACCCTACTGGGCAGCACTGTACCATACTGGTTGGTACTGGGCTATTCTGGGCTGTACCAGGCCACACCGGGCTGTATAACACTGCACTGCACCATACTGGGCTATACTGTGCCATACTGGGCAGCACTGCACCTCACTGGGCTGTACTTATGTTATACTGGGCCTTACAGAGCTGCACCGCACCACACTGGGCTGCAGAGGGCAGCGGTGGGACACACTGGACTATACAGGACTGCACTGGGCCATACTGGGCTGTTATGGGTTATGTGGGTCTATACTGCACCATAGAGCCTGTACCAGGCCATACAGGACTGCACTGGGCCATACTGGGCTGTATTTATGTTATACTAGGACATACAGGTACAGGACCGCAGTGCACCCTACTAGGAAATACTTATGTTATACTGGGCCTTACTGGTTTGTGCTGCACCATACTGGGCTGTACTGACTCTACTGGGCTCTACATGACTGCCCTGCACCATACTGAGACATACAGGGCTGTACAGGCCCACACTGCACCACGCTGGGTTATACGGGGCCGTACTTCTGTTATACTGGGCCGTATGGGTGTGTGCTGCACTGTATGGGGATATACTGGGCCCTACAGGGCCATACTGCACTGCGCCATGCTGGGCTGTACTGGCTGCCCCCTGCCCACCAAGCCTGGACCCCCCCCCCTGCCCCCCACGTCTACAGCCCAGTGGGGCTGAAACCGGGTCCTGCCACCCCATTTCCCAGCAAAAAACAGCATGTTAGGGGAAAAAAAAAAAAAGAATCCAACCATGAATGAATGGTGCAAACACTTTTTTTTTTTTCCATTTTTTTTAATTTTATTTTTTGCTCTAAACCTATAGTTTTTGCCCTGGCGAGGCGGCCCAACTGCCCTTGCTGAGCCCCCGCGGTGCTGCGGCCCCCTCCCAGCTTTGTTTGCAAACTCGTCTTTGGTAACAGAGAAAAAAAAAATAAATAACTCAAGAAGAGACCCAAAACCCAAAAGCATCCCCCCCTCCGAGAAAACAAACAAACAGAACAACCGAAAAGCAACCAGGCGGGTGGGATTAAAACCAAAATAAATTAAAAAATAAATATATATTTATGCCCGAGGCGGGGATTTTAACGGGGAAACGAAGCCGGGGCACGGGGAGGAGGAGGAGGGGGGGGAGCCTAGACGGGGGGCTCGCTGCAGAGCACGATCTCCAGCTCCTTGCGGTACAGCCTGCCGCCGTCGGAGAGGCTCATGATGCTCCGGCGGTAGTTGGTGAGCTGCTGGATGCTCATCTCCTGCGGGTGGGTCGGGGCTCTGCGTGCACCCATGGGTGCTGGCAGCCCCCTGCTCCCTCCGTCCCGGGAGCCGCCGCCGCCTCCTCCTGCCCGGCCTGGGCAGGACCCGTGGGGACGGGGACACGCGGGGAGGGAGGGAGGTGGCCCCCGGGCAGGAGGTGTCCCCCGGGAGGTGCCGGTCCCCAGGGGCTCCGTCCCACCCCGCCGGTCCCCGCTTACCTTCTTGTTCTTCTCGTAGAGGTCCTTCAGCAGCGCGTCCAGCTCGTGCTCGTCGATGAAGCCGCTCCCGTCCTGGCAGGGGGGGACGTGAGCAGGGCACCAGCCCGGGACCATCCCGCGACCCCACGTCTCCCACCCCATGGAGGGATTGGGAAATCTCCCCCAGGGGACCCCCCCAGAGCCGCCACCTACACCAGAACCTCCCCAAAGCATCCCCGGCCCTGCGCAGTGGGGACAGCGCTGCGCCGAGCCGCTCCATCCCCGCATCCCCCTCTTCATCCCCTCGTCCCCCTCTTCACCCCACTTTGTCCCCCTCTTGCCAGGGGCTCCCCACGCCCCCCTCTTCCCCCAGCTCCCTACCTTGTCATAAAACGCGAAGATGGCGTTGAATTCCTCCGAGGAGAGCTTCATCCCCTGGGCAGCGGGAGACGCGGAGGCATGAAGGGGAGCACAGAGGCACATCGCAAACATAGCGTAGGAATTTTATATAATGTATGTAAATATATATTTTACCTGAAACTTAAGAAGGAAGTTCTCTTGCACTGGCAAAAGTCTGAAAAGCAAGGGATGGGTGGAAAATTGTGAGCCAGGCTTCCCAAAACACCGCTCCGGACCAGGCACCACCGCGGTGGCTGAAGTGCTACCGGTGGGCGCAGAGCCCCCGCTCCCAGCCCGCCCAATCTCTGCGATGAGGTGAGAGCCCAATTTGGCCAAAATAACTTTTTTTTTCCCCTCCCTCCTTTTTTTTCCAGGGTCAGTTTTGGGCTGGATCCGTCCCCAAGCCACTGTGGGGCACGGGCAGGGTGGGGGCTCGGAGGGACGGGAGCGCAGCCAGGTGTGGGACGGTGGAGCAGAGGGGACCTGGCGCTTGACGTTGCCTTTCCAGAACGCAGATTCTGGGCTTTCTTCCTTAAAAAACACGGTCAGTGAGGCCAGGTGGGTCCTCACGGTCCCGCCCTGACCCTTCTCCTTCGCAGGGAGACACCGCGGGGTGGAGGAGAGCCAGAGCGACCTCCCGCCAGGCATCTTTTGGGCTTTGTGTCCCTCCCCACCGCCCCGTGGCCTTACCGGGACATCTCGGAGAGCCCCAGCTTCCCGTCCCCGTTCATGTCGAACATCCGCAGCTGCAGGACACAAGCGGCCCCCGGTCACCCACTGCTGCCCCTGCGCCCCCTTCCACCAGCACCGGGGAGGGGAGCGATGGCTCCGGGCTCCCTCCCACCCGCCGTGGGGCAGTGCTGGGACCCCGCGGTCCCACGGGGCCGGGCTGGGGGTCCCCCCGCCGGCTGCCACCTACGATGGTCTGCGTGTACTCCTGCAGCTTGGGCTCGTCGTACGGCCGGTTTGCCTTCTTCAGCAGGTCCGACAAGAAGCCCTGCGGGGACAGGGGCCGCGCCGTCCCGCTGGCTGTCACCCCCCGTGACAGCGGGGACGTCCCCGCGCCCACCCGCTCGCAGCCCACCTTGAGCTCGTTGGCCTCGATGTAGCCGCTGCGGTCCGTGTCGTACCGTCTCCACGCCTGGGAAGGAGCCGCCGTGAGCACCGGCGGGTGTCCCCGCACCGATCCTTACCCCAGCGACACCCCCGATGGGGATGGGGACACCGATCCCACCAGCAACCCGTGGGGCCGGTCACCACCCCGTGCCTCCGTCGTCCCGCCGTGGTGGGTCACCCACGGGGCAGGACGCTTCCTGAGCCGTGGCTTTGTGCCGGAGTTGAGGCGCTATTGTCCTTGCTGTGGCTCACCAAGCGGGTAATTAATATTTAATTACCTTCCCCAATTAAACGGAGCTCTCCGCTCTGCTTTCAGGTGTTGCCTCCAGCTTGGACCTCAGGGTCACTGTCCGAGCGTGGCGTGACGGCCGCCCACCAGACACTGCGGTCCCCTCCAGCCCCAGCTGGGGTCGATTTTACCCCCAAAATTCCTTGGGGACGATTTATCCACCAGGCTGCTTTCCGGGGCCGGTTTTACCCCAAAAAGCAGGGGTTTGGGGCTGCTCGTGAAGAGCATCTCTCCCTGCACCACCGAGTACCAGCGCGAGGTGCTCGGCTGCCCCAAGGTCCCCCGAGGCCAGGTGGATTTCGGTGCCACTTGTTCTGGCAGAGGATCCGGGCACCGCAGCGGTGGGGAAGGTCCACGCGCCGCCCGCCCCGCTCACCTCCATGAACTCCGCGCTGGAGCCCACGTGCTGGCGGAAACACAGCAGGAAATTCTCCTCCGTGGGCAGGATCTGGGCCAGCTGTGGGGAGCGTGAGGGTCAGCGGGGACCGCGGGCATCAGCGGGGCACCACGAGCTCACGGTGCCCTGCTCGCGGCCCCGACCCAGCTTTGCCGAGCGCCTCCCCACCCGGCTGCACTGCCGGTCCCACAGCCCCGTCCTCCTCCTCCTCCATCGCTCACCTCGGCCATCTCGATTTTGCCGTCCGCGTTTTTGTCGTACTTGTGCATGAACTCCTTCATCTTGTCGCCCAGCTTGTCCTTCCGGGAGTCCTGCTGGCAGCGAGAGGGGTCAGGAGCATTTTCCCTGCCTTGCTGTCAAAACCCTGAGCTGTTCTTCCCTTCCCATCCCTCCAGGAGAGGGGACGCAGGACATGCAGCCCAGCCGGGATGACATCGAATGGCACAAGTGACACAGCCACCAGCGTCCCAGCACGACCAGGACACGGGGGACCATCGTCCGGGAGCCCCCAGCCTCAGCTTCCCATGCGGACCCGTGCCTCAGTTTCCCCCCACCCTTCAGGAAGCCCTGCAGCTCCCCTGATGTTTTTAACCAGGGCTTCTTCGCTCAGGGCACGCTGCCACCGACCTGGCGGTGTGCCAGTCCCTTCCCAGGGGGGGGTCCCCACCCGCGGGACCACGCGGTGATCCAGCACAGCGGTCCCACCGCTCTCCCAGCCATTCCCCAGCGAGATGCATCTGCCAGCGGCCCAAAATTTGGGGCAGGAGGGACGTGGGGAAGGAGGGAGCAAAGCCAGGAGAGCCCCTTACCACCCCGGCCCCCTTCCGAGCGCTTTCCAGCTCCTGGAAGAAGTTTTCCAGCTCCTTGCCTTCGATGTAGCCATTTCCTGGGGAGGAAATTTTAAAAAAAGGGAGCTAAACCCCTCGGGTGTTTTCCAGGGCAGGGATGCTGCCGGGGGATGTTTAATTAAACCTCTCGGTCCTGCCCGAGCATCCTCCAGCCAGGGCCTTCGGGAAACGGCGCAGCCCCGGGGTGGGACGGAGAGGTGGCCGAGGGACGGGTTCCTCGGCGCTGCCACCCACCAGAAATCCTCCTGCCCACACCTGGCACCGCTGGGGCGGCCGCACTGGCTTTCCTCCCCCTTTCCTCCGCACTGCCTGACCGACGGCGAGCTCAGGCTCTTCCTTGCAGGCATCCATAGCACGGCCCCCTCCCCCCAAAACCCCCCAATCCCTCCCCGTTTCAGCCTCGGAGGCTGCTCAGGGCTTGAACCATCGGTGCCGGCGGACCCCAGGCAGTGGCTCCACCACGGTGCCCGCAGCCGGGCGGGGGTCCCGCTGGGACGAGGGGGTGGGCACCAGCCCGGTGGGACCCTGGGCTCCTTCTTCTGCAGGGATTTCGCCTCTGTCACCCAGCCAAGGTCACGGCCGTGGCGCCTCCTTCCCAGCAGGGACCTCCTCGCCCTGCAGCCTCGCCAGGGATGGGCACCAGCCCCTCGCTGCACCTCTCCCGCTGCCCCCCCGGCTGGTTTCGTCCTCCCCACGGGGACGCCCACCTTTGGGTGCCCCCCGCAGCCCCAGCGCCCTGCAGGGGGGTTACGGCACCCTGGGGACACGTCCCCGAGACTGGGGACAGAGCTGAGGGGGAGGCAGCTCCATGGGTGCAGGGGGGAGGAATCAGCGGTGGGGCTGAGCTGGGAGAGGAACGACCCCAAAAACCCATCGCCTGACCCCAAAAACCCATTGCCTGGCGCCTCCTGCACGGGCTGCCGCTCGCTTCGGGGGCGAGCTGCTGCCCGCAGAGCGCCGCGGGGATGCTCGGGGGTGCCCCTGGCCACCCCACCGCGAGCCCCGCCACGTCCCCGTGCCACCGCCACGCGGGTCCCCCGGGCACGCAGCGAGCCCTGCGCGGCCACCGGGCACCCCCTGGCCCTGGTGCAGTGGGGCCGGGGGCCGGCAGCGGCAGCCCCGGGGAGGGGGCAGCTGCAGCAGCTGGAATGGGCTGCGGGGCACCCGGGGCTGCTTGCCTTTTCCTTTTTTTTTTTTTTGTTCTTTTCAGCATTATTTTTGCTTCTTCTTTCCACTTTTTTGCCCCCTTTTTTTTTTGCCAATTTCATTCTTTTTTTTCGCCTTTTTTTTGCCAGTATGATTTACCCTTTTTTTGCCCTTTTTGCCAATTTGTTTTGCCCTTTCTTGCCAGTTTGTTTTAGCCTTTTTTTTTGCCAGTTTGTTTTGCCTTTTTTTGCCCTTTTTTGACAGTTCATTTTGCTTTTTTTTGCTAATTTGTTTTGTCATTTTTTCCCTTTTTTTCCCCGATTTGTTTTGCCCTGTTTCCCCCTTTTTTGCCAATTTGTTTTACCTTTTTTTTTTTTGCCAATTTGCTTTACCTTTTTTTCCCCTTTTTTGCCAATTTGCTTTACCTTTTTTTCCCCTTTTTTGCCAATTTGCTTTACCTTTTTTTCCCCTTTTTTGCCAATTTGCTTTACCTTTTTTTCCCCTTTTTTGCCAATTTGCTTTACCTTTTTTTCCCCTTTTTTGCCAATTTGCTTTACCTTTTTTTCCCCTTTTTTGCCAATTTGCTTTACCTTTTTTTCCCCCCTTTTTTGCCAATTTGCTTTACCTTTTTTTCCCCCCTTTTTTGCCAATTTGCTTTACCTTTTTTTCCCCCTTTTTTGCCAATTTGTTTTACCTTTTTTTCCCCTTTTTTGCCAATTTGCTTTACCTTTTTTTCCCCCTTTTTTGCCAATTTGCTTTACCTTTTTCCCCCCCTTTTTTGCCAATTTGCTTTACCTTTTTTTCCCCTTTTTTGCCAATTTGCTTTACCTTTTTTTCCCCTTTTTTGCCAATTTGCTTTACCTTTTTTTTGCCCCCTTTTTTTCCCCTTTTTTGCTAAATTGTTTTACCTTTTTTCCCCCCCCGTTTTGCCAAATTGTTTTACCTCCCCCCCCCCCCCCCGTTTTTGCCAATTTGTTTTGCTTTTTTTCCCCCTTTTTTGCCAATTTAAGTAGCCTTTTTTTTTTTTTCTCCCCGCAACACATCACATTTAAATTTTTTCCCCTCTTTCTCACAATCCCCCTGCTCTCCCCCAGCAGCAGCAGCAGGGCACGGAGCAGCTCCCCACCCCACCCCACCCCACCCCACCCCATCCCCGCGCACCGGGCCAGAGGGGGGGGGGGGGCTGCGGCCGGGACCCCCGACCCCCCCCCCCCCCCGGTCCCCCTTCCCCCCGTCCCCCCGCACTGACCGTCGGCGTCGAAGTGCCGCCACACGTCGAGGAACTGGGACGCGCTCAGCTCGGCCAGGTGCAGGTGCGGGGGCCGCCCCCCCCCTGCGGGGCCGCCGCCTCCCTGCCGGCCATGCTCCGCCGCTGCCGCCGCCGCCGCCGCCGCCCGCTTTTATACCGGGACGGGCGGGGCGCGGCCGCCAGGGGGAGCCGGGCACGGGGCCACGGCGGCCGGGGCGGGGGGAGAGGGGGACGGGGGGGTGGGCCCGGCCTGGGGGCGTCCTGTGCCGCCTGCCCCATCCTGTGCCACCTGCCCCTGCCCTATGTCACCTGCCCCTGCCTTGTGTCACCTGTCCTTGTCCTGTTCCACCTGCCCTGCCACATATCGTCTACCCCTCGCCTATGTCACCTGCCCCTGCCCAATATCATCTACCCCTGTCCTGTGCCACCTGCCCCTGTCCTGTGCTACCTGCCCCGTGCCACCTGCCCTTGTCCTGTGTCACCTGCCACCCCCTGCCCCATGTCACCTGCCCCATGTCACCTAGCCTTGCCCCATCACTTACCCCTGCCTATGCCACCTACCCTTCTCATCACACCTGCCCTCTGTCACCTACCCCTGGCCAGCGCCACCTACCCCTGTCCTATGTCACCTGCCCCTGCCTCACATCACCTCCCCCTGCCCTCACACCTCCCCCTGTCCCACACCTAGCCCTGCTCTGTGCCACCAACTGCGTGCCCTGTGCCACCTAGCCCTACTCTGTCGCCTCCCCCTGCCGTATCACCTCCCCCTGCCCTGTCACCCTGCCCTGTCCCCCTCTCCTCCCCATCACTCTGTCCCTTCCTCCCTGCACCACCAGCCCCTGCCCGTGTCACCCAGCCCTGTCTGTCCCCACGTCCCTGCCCCATGTCCCCGTGTCCCTGTGCCGTGCCACCAACAGGTGAGGGACAATGCCAGCGGCCAAGTGCCACCTGTGCCCCCCCAGACACCAAACCTGCCCCCTGTGCCCACTTTTTGAGGAAGAAGCAATGAGTTTTAACTAGGAGCAATCAGTTTTATTCCACAAAAGTCCCCGTGTGGGGACGTGCAGGATCTGGCCCCCAGGCTTTGCCCGCCCTGCCGGGGGGCTTTGGGGCGAGGGGGGAGCACTCCCCGCCCCGTGTCCCCAGCTCCCCGGGTGGCAGGGACCTTCCCCACGCCAGGCAGCATCCCCTGGCTTCTGTCACCGCCGGCCGGTGGGGAGCCGTTGTCATGGCTACGGGGGGGGAAATGATAATTCGCATCCCGAAGGCTCAGCCGATGATGGACGTGCTTAATTAATGACGAGGATGGACGTGCTTAATTAATGAGAAGGACACAGGGCAGTGCAGGCGGGTGTGGGGCAGGGGCTTCGCGTCCCACTGGCGCCCATAGGGTGAGCAGGGGGCCGAGGGGCCGCCCCGAGGTGCTGAGGCTTTTGGGATTGGGTTTGGGGGCTCGGTGCAATGGATACGGCCCCGAGCCCGGTGGTGCTGGGACAAGATGCAGGCACGGGAAGGGAGATGCTGCGCCAGCATCCATCAGGACGGATCCATGCCGGGATGCTGAGAGCAGCCTCAGAGTGGGCACAGAGGCACCAACAGGTGCCTTCGCTATTCATTTTACAGTTTCTGCACCCCCAAAAAACTTCCTTTTCCCTTGGGAGCAAGATTCCTCTCTCTACCCCCTTGCTTTTCCTTCCCCCTCCCTTCAAAACTTTGCCACCGAGAGAGGCGAGAGGATGGGGACAAGAGCATCAAGTCTTTGTCAAGAAGATCTAAGTTTTGGGGAGAAATACACCAGAGCCCCCTCAGTTCAAATGCAGATTTTTGGTAAAGAGAAACATCTAAAGGACTTCTGATAACCTGAAGGCAAAGCACACGTGCAGGTGCCGAGCAAGAACAAGCTTTATTTCCTCCGTTTCCTCCCCACGCACCATCCCCCACTTGCACTGCTGCAGTCCAGCCTTCTGAAACTCATCAGCCATGACGATGGTTGGACCCCAAATCCCCTCATTAACCCCATATATCCCTCCCTCCCCCAAAGCACGACTTCCGAAGCACCCAGTGCCGCACCCCACCCACCCCTCGCAGCGCCAGAAGGCCGGGTGCTCAGAGTTCAGGCTCCCCAAGTCACCCCTGGGTGGAAGAAGAGCCCCCAGATGTCACCAGGCTCCAGTGCTATTTCAAAAATATTTCTACGGAATGATTTGGCAAAAGGAGTTAGGCATGGGGTAGATTTTCGGATGAAACCCCAGGCTGTAGCCATGCACAGGGTTTCACCCCAAAAGCCCCTTCTGGAGGGGCCGAGGGCTGTGCCTGGGCAGAGGAGCGCACCCAGCCACCCCCGGGCAGGTCCTGGTGCCAGGCTCCCTGGGGACTCCCGCCTGGCTCAGGAAGGGCCAGCGCCACACAGGATTTCGGGAATTATCTGGCCTCTCTCTGCCCTGTGACAAGCACGTGCTGGAAACAAGCCTGAGAAGGGAGCAGGCGAAGCCGGCTCCTCGCTCACACACGCCAGTTTTTGTGTCTCGGTGCTGCTAGACCTGAAAGGGCCACGGCTTTATAGAGGGGCTGGAGTCTCCTTGCTGCGGCACGTTGTCACCAGGACTGGTCCCTGGGGAGCTGTGAGTCGCATGGGACGAGGCACTGGCTCAGAGGGCACCTCCAAATGCAAGGAGGTGCTGAAAGAGTGACCCAGCCAGCAGGATGCCGCCCCGCATCCCTGCACGGCCTCCGCACCCGAAATCGCGGCGTGAGGGGCTCCAAGCCCACCGGACCAGCTCACCCAGCCACAGCATCCTCCCGTGTCCCAGCCAAAGGGGCGTCCCAGCAGGACGAGCCTGCCCCGGGGGGTGGCAGCAGCCATAAACAACTGCTCAGCTGAATTTCGGCAGGCAGACTGGGAGCTCCCCACGCCGAGCTGGGTGTCTTCGGTTCACGCCGCTGTGTCAGCCGCCAGCAGCTCTGACGGTGACGGGCTTTGTGGCGAGCTCCAGGATAAATGAATGGAGAAGGCTACCTGATAATTACAGTCGCTGTTTCACACCCAGCTGCAGCCGCTGCGCAGCTCGGCCTTTGGGGAATAAGGAACAGTGCTTCGTTAGGGCGCATAGCCACCCTTCCCTGGCAGATCGGCGGCATGCTGGTAAAAGGGAAGGGGACGGCCTCTGGTCTGTCTCGTGCTCTCTGCTACGTTCATTTTCTTCGTGAAAGAGCACCAGGAAAACCAAACCAGTGCCCATTCCCCCCTAATTCCCGCTGTAATGTCACCTCAGTCAACACCATGAACCACCGGTGCTGCAGGAGCACAAATTTGGGGTGAAGCTGGCTCAGATGGTGACCGCTCCATCCTGGGACACCAAAACCCAGCCTGGAGGGTGCAGGGGGCCGGGGGCAGGCAGCAAACGGCCACGGAGCCGGGCGGTGAGCTGAGGGCGTCCCGGGGTGCAGAGACCACAGCAGCCCCTTGGAGCGCACGGGGGTGCCGCAGTTTGCTTGGCAGCATCGCTTGCTCCATCCGCACTGGTCTCACCTGCGGCCTGCCCTGTTTTTTGTACCTGGGTCCTCATCCAAAACTCAGTCTGTCTCTGGGCTTCCAGTGGCTTTGGAGCAGGTGCTAACCAGGCATCCCCAGCAGACACCGAGCCCCATGCCCGTCTCTCCAGCTTGCTCCCGGCTCGGTGCGATGGGAACGACCTGTAGTAGGGGCAGGAGCCCCACGGCAGCCCCACAGAGCCTATGGTGCCAAGGGACACACAGCTCTGGGGATCTGCGAGGGGTCGGCGGGGGCTGTTTGGTGCCAGAACACTGCTAAGGCCTTCCTTGGCCAAGAAGGGAGCTGGCTGCTACCCAGGGGTCGTCACGGCAAGTTTCAAAGCAAATCCTGGCCGAAGCACGGGGACAAGATTCCTGACATGTTCACAACCACGACAGCGGGAGGGGACAATCTCACCCCAGCACTCTCTGGCGTCCACGTGCTGTTATATGAAGGTAAGTGGCTGCGGTCGGGGGGAGCGGGGGCTCTCCCCGAGGCGGGCGGCGAGGCGCGCCACCAGCCTGCGCAGGGCTTCAGCCCGCGCCGCCGAGACGCGCAGCACGGCCTCGTGGCTGGTTTTCTCCGGGCTGCTGTAGCTCGTCGCCGCCCTGTTGGTGATGAGGGACAGCCCGAGGACGCGGAGGCCACAGTGCCTGGCGACGATGACTTCTGGGACAGTGCTCATGCCTGCGGTAGTGGAGGAGAGGACCGGGATGAGTCGGAAGGGTCGGGACTGGCACCAAAATGAGCTCTCCCCAAGGCTCCTGGCCATGGCCCTGTCTCATTCCCTGCAGCTCTCTGGCTCTGATGGCTGAAGGCTGCAGCACTGCCGGGCTCTGGGTGCCCGCAGGCTCCCTGCCTCTCCCTAAGGTGCATCAGGCTGCTTGCAGCCCTGCCACGAGGAGCACTGATGTGCTGTGTCATTCGTTCGGTTCTCAAAAGGATATCACAAAGAAGAACTGCTGTGGGCAGCTGAGCTCCCTTCCTCACATACAGCAGACCTGCACGTGCTAAGGAACAGCCTTCCACGAGCTGTTTCAATGACCCAGGACGCCCTGAATCACGGCCTGGAGGAACCTGGGGACCCTAACACTTACCTTCCTTGTGCACAGGCCGGAAGCTTTCCACATCTGCCCTTCCTAAACCGCCCAGACTCCTGTGGAGGACTGCTCTGTACGGAAGGGGCACAGAGCAAAGAGCACCACAGTGTTAAAAATAACAGAAAAGCACTGTTTGTGATTGGGTCCCACCGAAGTGGAGCCACTCGAGTGTGGGAGATTTGTTGTTTGGGAAATAGGCAGGTTTTGCTGCACCCCTTGTCCTGGACAGCCCTAAGCACACAGAGCTGTGCTGCAGAGCCATCCTAGGAGATGCACCAAGCAATCAGGAATACATTTCTCTAGGCCTAGGAGACTTGGATGGAGACCAAAGACTGGGAAGAGTCATCCATGGGCAGAACAAGTTATTTAAGCTCCTGTCCGACCCCACAAGACCAGCCCGTGCCTCTTACCCACAGCATCTGCCCCCAGGGCCTGCAGCACACGGCTCTCGGCGATGGTTTCATAGGAGGGACCGGCCAGCATGCAGTACACCCCTACGTGGACGAAGCTCTGGAAGCCCAGCTCCTGCGCGCTCTCCATCGCCAGGCCGAGCAGATCTGGGTCGTAAGCATCAGACATGCAGGGAAACCTCACGCCAAGCCTGCAGGGCAGGAGAGGGCACAGCGAGGCTGGCATCGCTGCCACTCCTGCCAGATCTGACCCACTGAAGCCCTCCGCATGCCTTTTGGAAGGTCTGGCTTCAGGTCTGGTTTTGGTTCCTGGCACAGCAGGATCACACATGAGGAGAGGAGCAGGTGCAGGAGCTCCAAGGCCACATTTAACTTTCATTCTCTGCTTCAAAGCTGGGTCTCCTACTTGCTCTGGATCTTAAGACAGCAGCTCATTCCTGCTGAGTTATCCCGGTCCTGCTCCTGCCTGAATCCTACCATTGAGTCACGCACAGCAGCAGTGATAGCAAGGGCTGGTGCACTGCTGCTAGCTGCAAACCAGCTCCCAGCCGCGTTCCCCAGCTCAGTTCAGCTGGGTGGATCCGGTCCCTCACCCAGGCTACTGAAGCTCTGGCAGGCTTTCATGTTCCTCCAGTTGAACGCTTAGGGCAGTAGGTGGCTTATTTTGTGCTCATAAGCCCTAAAACATTATAAACAAACAACTTTCCTATCTGCTCTAAGGGAATAAGTATTCATCAGCATGAAAATTGCTTCCTTCCTGAAGGACACCCAGCAATGCCAAGGCTGGTCTCTAATTTACTAAATCAAACCCCGAGATTCTTGCCTGTATTCCCTTTCCACATCACTTCGTTGCCTCCAGTTTTTCTGTTGTGCTCAGATAAACCCTTCCTGGTGGCTGAGTTGGACTGCCTTTTAGAAAGGGTTTGCTCTTGTGAATCAGCTTGCAAAGTATTTCAGGACCCTTTGCCCGTTCTGACACCTCGGCCAGCACCACAGAAGCCCCCAGGCGCTGCAGCCTGCACCAGGAAGGTGCCTCTGGGGGCACTCAGACAGCTGTGCTGCCTTTGAATGCCGTCCAGACGAAGGTATTGTTTGGTCGGTGCTTTTCCTCCTGCTCCTGAGCAATTAGCCAAGTCCAGAGAGCTGCAAGCACTCCTCCACGCGGCTTCTTTGCTTTTGATCATTTTTCCTCCAACCCCCAACAATACCTATGGAGACATCAGGGTGTTCTGCTTTAGATGGGCTCTGTCCTAGGCTAGAAGAGGCCATCGAGCCCAACCTCCTGCCCAAAGCGGCTGTGTCCAGTGACAGCAGCAGCCCGGCGGTGAGGACGTGTTACCAGCCCCTGTGCTCAGCCCGCGGGGAGGATCCTGCACGCCCAGCACCGGATCCCTCTGCCCCAGCTCACGGCTCCCAGATCCAGAGGCCTCCGGGGAGGCTGCCAGGACAACCACCTCCCACCAGGCTGCTGCCTGCAGGGGAGCCGTGATGCTAACGAAGGCTCCCCAGTTTAATGAGCTGCTTACACGGGTGGCGTTGGTTCCCCTGGGGGGAGCTGGGTCCAACCTCCACCTCTCAGCATTCGTCAGCAGGCAAAACCGGCAGCCTGAGGCTGGGGTAGGAAAGGATTCGCTGGCAGCACGGGGCTGAGGGCTTAGCCAGGGACTAGGAAATATGCAATTAGCTGTAGGACCACTTAACTCCAACGTGGGCCAGTAGGAAATGAAATGGAAGAGGAGCTGAGCTGCAAGTCCACAAACATCCCACCCTCTCTTTCTGCTCGCCTCGCCCCGCTGCGGGAGGAGGAGGACTTCTTACCTCTCATCGTTTGGCCCATGCAGCGGGTTCTGCCCTCCCAAGCCAAACATGCTGATGTGGTCTCTGATGAACATGATGTCCCCCACCTGGAAGTGGTGGTTCAGTCCCCCGGCAGCATTTGTGGTAATCAAGACCTCCACCCCCAGGAGAGAGAAGACCCTGACGGGAAAGGCGACCTGCAGGGACCAAAGGCATACATAGGGTGAAGACCACAAGGCTCAGCTCAGGTGTTTGGTATTCCAGGAACACGGCGCGAGGTTGGGCTTCGCATGGGTGGTATTGCTAGATCAACTGAGAAGATGCAAGGATGCAAAGAAGAAAGAAATCAGAGCGGACCGCTAGTGAAATCAAAGTTCAAACAGGCATTAGGTAGCTGGTCAATTGTCCCTGTTCAACTACAAACAGCAGCAGGAAAAGACATGACGACTGTGACCATCAGCATTAAGAGCGTAGGAAGGATGGGGAGAAAAGAGGCAGAGCAGACGGTTCGAACCAGCCTGCAGTGCCCTTCCTGGGGAGAAGGAGGGTTTGCAGGCAGCTCACGCTGTGCAGAAAGAGGCCTCCATGAGCCCACAGGGAGATAAACCAACCCTTTTCTCCGATTTTAAATTCCCCCTAATTTAAATAAAAATACTTCTAAAGTTTTTAAACATATTAAAAGCTAATTCTGAAATGAATACCATTAAAATTCGAGCCCACATTTATTACAGATGCACTCAGGTCAAATAAATGCAGCACAAAAAGAATATGCAGATAATTTTTTGCTCGCTGGCAAGGCCTTGCAGAGATCAAACCGCTGTGCTGATTGGAGAAACTACTTACGCACATGGACCTGGAGCTTAATTGATACACCAGCTTCTTTACAGCAACGATGCATTTTGCAGAAGTACAGAGAGTGCCTTCTTCATTTTGGCTTATTCACACTAGTCTGCATCAGTAACCTGCTTATTGGGAGTTAAAGAACTACTGGGAACTGAAAAAAATAAAAAAAGTTTGATCTTGAGGAGTAAGGAAAGAACGGGAGTGATAGCTGTTGTTTCTAAAATGCTAAGGAAACTGTGAGCAGAAATGATTTCCTAACTACGGACATTAGCAAATGAGTTAATTTTAATAGACAAACATGTTTTGATAACCTGGTTTTGGATCAAGTACGTTAAAATAGTTTTGTTCTATAAAAGATGCGTTGCCAAGAATTACAGTTTGTATCCATATGCCAACTGACCTTGGCCACAAGTAAAACCTCAGACCCAACCAAATAAGAGAGAACCCACTAAACTATCAGCCAGTAAGGGATATTTGGGTTTCCTAACAGAAATCTACATAGGGGCAATAGTAGGGAACATGAATACTAGGAAACTCCCATAGCTCCGCGTGTGAACTGGGAGACTACATCAAATTATACCAGCTGATGAGTTCTTTCTATGGGGAAAAAAAAAGCCTGAAACTATACAAACGTGAAAAGATGAAAATAGATTATTCCTATTAATCAGTTTCCTGGCTGCTGCTTCGAACCATGATTGAACTGACCGAGTGGAGCCACGTGAATTAACCTGCCTCGCACCCTACATGGCTTTGTGGCTGCCCAGCACCAGCTCCGCCTGGAGGAAGCTCTCACTTTCAATTCCCGATTTAATTTTATTTTTGTGGGAGAAATCCATTCGTACTCTCAGTGCCAGAACTACCCCCCCGCAGCTAACCATCAGAGCAAGCGGTTGCTTTCACCTCTTTGCAAAAACCTCTTTTGCTGCAGGAATGATTTGCTTGAGGACTCACCGCGCTGCCGGAGTACCCTTCGTAGGAGTGGAAGCGCCCCTGCATGCACACGCACGGCTGCCCGCTCAGCTCCCCGAACACCAGCCTGCCCGCGTGCCCTGCGACTGGAAGGGAACGGTGTCACTGCGGGTACCGGGCTCGGGGTCTTGGGTTCTGGAGGGATTTGTCGACTGATTATGGGTTACAGCATGGCCAAGCGCTGCAGAGCTGGGGGCTGGAAGGTAAATACCAATGACAAAGTACAAAACCATGTTTTTGTTTGGTTTGGGGTTTTTGAAATCTTCCCGGCTCTTGTCCTACCATTCAGCCTGATGAGACCACTGCTCCTGGAGCACGCCACCAGAAGGAGCTCTGGCAGTGTGAGGAGCTGATGTTGGTGCATCTGAGATGTTGATTTCTGCTCACTGGCAGGTGGACCAAGAACACAGCATCTCATTGTGCCCTACAGAGTCGTGAGACGCTCAGAACAAGCAGCCAGGTGTGAATTTGCACTGACAGCCTGCGGCTGATATTACCATTTCTTGAGTTTCCTTCTATCTAAGAAGGCTTTTCTTTCAGTTATAGAATCATAGAAATGTTTAGGTTGGAAAAGGCCATCAAAGTCACCAAGTCCACCCATCAACCTGGCCTAACAAGTCCCACCACTAAACCACGTCCCTTAGCGCCACGTCCACATGTCCCTGAAACACATCGGGGATTGGAGACACTACCACTTCCCTGGGCAGCCCGTTCCAATGCTTGACCACCCTCTCCATGAAGAAATTCTTCCTAATATTCAACTAAACCTCCCCTGGTACAACTAGGGTCCATTAATCAACAGGAAGTCTTCCTTGGTGGTAGCACAGTTTAGTTACAGCTATCACATGAAGGTGTGGTGCCTGGTATGGGACAAGGGCTCGTGGATGTTACTGAAACTGGGGTCACGACGCAGCTCTGTGAGCGCACATTTCCCCACCGAGGGACACTTTGTGCCCAAAGCCAAGAGCTGAGGGAAGGGGTGGGTGTTGGTCTGAGTTGTCTACGTCTCTCCTGCTGCTGCTGGATGGGTTGCTGATGCCCGGGGTCGTGCCAACCTGTGCTCCGTGGGAAGTGGGGGATGTCCTCGTACGGAAAGACTGCCTTCTTGTCTAGCACCTCAGCCAGATCGCCCAGCCCGGACCCGCAGATGATCGCCGTCTTCGGGCGCTGAGCAGTGCGGGCTCGTAACCAATCTGCTGTTTCCTTGCACACCTCATAGCTGTTCCTGCAGAAGGAGAAGAGGTCAGTGAACCTGTCAGGCCATCCGAAGAACAAATTTCAAAAGATAACAGTCCTGAAAAGGTGCAAAGGAAAAAAATATCATTAAGACTTAAATGATAGGAGCTTCACTGCTATTATGGAAGATGTTCCTCTATAGCAAACACTTAATCTCGTATTTTACCCCAGGCCACTGCCAAATCATCTGAATCCTCTCTGCCAGTTCTATTCTGAAGCGGAAACTGGCTAATGATACCTATATAACACAAATGTCACAAGGCATTACAGTTCATGTTTCTGATGCGTTCTGGTCTCTCCCAAGTTAGTGAAGGAATGGAAAAGCACAATTAGTCTGAAAAATTACACCCTATGTGTGTGCACGGGGATGTTCAGCCTGTGATGGGGAGGTACAAGAGGAGACAGGTCCAGGGGCAAGCACCATCTGCAGAGATGGGGAACCCAAGCTCCAGAAGCGTTGGGTGCCATAAGCTCCCCAGGGCTTCCTTCCAGAACTGGCCATGCTTCTCAGACATCCACCTGCTCCATACCTGGTGGTTTCACTCGAGGATGCTGAACGTGGATCTCTTGTTCATGCTCTCCATGGGGTTACACCTAGGCAGGAGGCCCAATGACACAAGCCTACTTGAAAACAGAACTTAAGCTCAGGAATTGGGGTTCCTGGGTTTACGTTGTCTGTTTTCAAGGGGGATGCTCAGATGCTTTGCCAAAAATGGGTTTTATCCAGCGCTGGGGCACATCGCTGGAAGGTGGGATGGGAGAAGCTGGCATTGCATTGCCTGTTTTGTACCTGTCTCTGTAAGAGAGAGAGCTTTGATATTCAGGCCTGGCTTGTATTCTTCAGTCCAGTATTCTTCAGATGCATTAGTCAGGTTTGAAATGCAATCAATAGAAGATTAATCACATAATCCTGCTTAAAATAGGACAACAAAGATACTTTCCGAAAGTCAATGGCAAGGTTGATTGGAAAGTCTCTTCAAAAGCACGGGCGCTGATACCATTTCTTGGTAGCAAATTGGTCATTGCCACCGACGGGTACAATTAGGGGCTGCAACCAACACGGGTGGGGTATGAAAGGCTGCTCTGCCTATTGTGGGCTGCCAGGGCCAGGTACCACGATGGTGAAGGTGATTTAAAATCGATTGAAGACACTGATAAGCAGTAGCTTCATGATTTTCTTTTTTTAAACCAGGTTTCTTTTTTCTAGTGACCTTGTTTGTGCTGCAATTCTGCTGCCTGCAGCCTTGGAGGATGTGCAGAAAAGCTTCCAAAGTGGTGCTTTGCACCCCAGGAGGTCTCAGGCCACTGATGAACAGGACCTAAGTGTCATTGTAGACCTGGTTCATCTAACTGGAGCACCATGTTCAAGCACAGGATTTCAGTTCTAACACTTTCTTCCTTCAGGCTGACGAGGCAGATAGTTACTGCACGGGCTTCTTCTGCAAGCTTTTTAATCTCCTAGCTGTCCAGCTGCTGCTGTGTGTCCTGCCTGGTGTCTGGTACAAAAATGCTCCTAGTTAGGATCTGTGATGTCAAAAACACCTGAGTATCTCACAAATTTGTGATCCAGCAGGAAGAAAAAACTTCCATAGTCCTGAGTTAAAATGAAGTCATTTAGCTGAAACATTTTTCAAAGGAGAAGTCTGGAAATGAGTGTATTTACCATAACATGTTGTTGAATTTTCCAAGTGCACCCTAAGCTCTTAAAATACGCAAAAAGTATCAAATTGACATTATTGAAGCCTACACTCATCTGACTGTATTATCCCTAGCCCAGCTACAGCTGTCCCAGACAACAACTTTAAAAGTGCTTTACATATATTACGGAAGGACTCCCCACACATTTCTGTTGAATTACTGTAACCCTTACCTAGAAAAAATGTTGAATAACTAAAACCCTTAGAGGGAACCAAGAGAATTTCAATGCAGCTCCCAGGCTGGTGAGGCACCTGTGGCAGATGAGAGAAATAATGAGGTCACCAGCATCTGCTCTCTCACTGACAACTGGTCCCCAACCTCTTTCTCTTTTTGCATTTTTAAAGAAAGGTTCACATGCCCTTGAAAAATAACATTTAAATAATCGACTTTATTCCTAAAAGCCCAGAAAGCTCAGGACGGGATGACGCTGATTCAACAACAGCTGAAGACAATGGGATTGACTGAGCTGTACAGACTTTTGGGAGGGAGGGGGACTTTTTTTTTTTTTTCCTTCTAGTGCTGTCCTTTGCACTGAGCTCCGTGATGGCAAAATCCTTTTGCTGTGTCTGCCTGCGAGGCTTTCTGCTGGGCTCCCAGGAATTTCCCGTGTGCCCAGCAGCAGGAGACCGCGACCCACGGGTCAGTGAATGCAGCATTCAGCCTGCAAGTGCACGAGGCCGAGGTCCGTGCGGGGTTTTTGGCAGCCTGAACGGGTACATGAAGTACAAAGCCCCCTGTAGCTGCTCCACCTCCCACCACGCACACCTAATGATAGTGCTCAGCGGCATCGCTTTGGATTAAATCACAGGATCAGCTGAAAGCACAATCCCCTGCATTGTGAGCGCTGTCATCCGCTGGAGAGCTGCATCTGCTGCAGAGCACAGGACTGCCACCGATGACAGATCCTTTATGGCACAAAAACCCCCACTCGTTCTGCTCCTGGGCTGGCTGAAAACAAATCCATGTAAAATGCAGCTGTGCCGCAACAAGAGATGGAGGGTTATGTTTCAGAGGGGGGCACACGTCTGGGCGACCAACGCCTCTGTCTCCACTTCATGTTTGCACCTCCTGGCCACGACCTCTGCCAAGGTCACTTGCTGGCTGCCGAATTTCATAACGCCAGCACCTGACGCGGGCAGACAGCCAATTTCTCTCCGGTAACGAGATGTTTGCTCCCGAGCAGCCTCTGCCTGATGGCAGGAAGGAGGAGAGGGAAGCAGGGCAAGGCAGCGCGGCGCAGCTCCCCCATCCCCTTCCAGCCTCGCCGTCCCCCTTGCACAGCGCCTTACCTGTCCTCCTCCGCACAGGCCATCCTCCGCCCTGGCTACCCAAAAAGAAGGGGATAGCTGCTGGAAATGGAGCCGTAGCTGTTGGAAAAGGGCAGAAAGGCCGAGGAGCGGATGCCCACGGGATGCCCCCAGCTGGGTCCCGTGAGGCTCAGGTCCCCAAGGAGCTGGGGACATCGGCTGCTCTGCTCTCGTCCAAACGACGCCGAGCTCGGCGGAAAGCTCAGGTGTGAACTTTTATAACGTGGGTGAAGCCTGGAGAAAGTTCACACGCAGCTTTTCAGCAGCCTCTCGGAGAGGAGCAGCTGACAGCAAATCTGCATAGGTGTCACCTGCTGCTGTGACATTCAGACCCCTGGGAGCATGCCGAGCAGGACAGCCCATGCCACACAGCCCTGCGACAAACAATGAGACATCCCCGTGTCCCTTACCTGCCCATTTGCTCCTGGCCCCCAGCTCCCCCCAGCTTTTCACTCATTTAATGGCTGCGCCCATCTCGAAAAGAAATACTGCCTCCGGCTATTCTAAGCCTGTTCAGCTGATTATATCGGGGAAGAGAGGAAAAAAAATAAATCAGGCCCCCACCCTACGCCTTTCTGATTTGCAAAGATTCTTCCAAGGCAATCAAGTGCCAAAATTTTTTTGCAGATTGGTGATGAGGAGAGAAGAGATGCTACTTGCCCTGGGTGAGGGGCTACAGCTGCAGCATGCATTCACAGCTTACTGGATCCAGAAAGGCCTCATGCAACTACAATTTATATTTATAAGTGTTCCAGGCGGGGAGAAAGCCTCAATCAGAGCTTGTCAACTCCGAGACAAATCAGCCAGACATAAAGAACTTAGAAAATTGGGCTACCCCAGTTTCAGGTCTTGTAATGTTTCATAGGCCTTCCATTCAGGTTTGCTTGTCGGTCTTGAAGACCACACATCAAACATCGCCTCGGTTGCCCCAGGAAACTCTCAGAGAACTTCAAAGTCAAGCAGGGAAATAAATGCAGAAAGAAAAGCCTGGGTGTTTTGAGAGATACTTCATGTTGGAAGGAGCCTGCTCCAAGGCAGAAACCCGCATCACCCCCCAGCAAGGGCTCAGGTCCTTAAAAACAAGCAGGATTTAGGCATTAAGAGTAGCAGAAAGTTCTGTTGATAAGAGGTTTTTGTCGAAAGGCACAACCGGCACCACAGAACAGAAGATGCATCTGAAGAGGAGCCACAAGCGCCCTTTCCCCTCAAGTTCTTGACCTTCTCCCTTTCTTCCTGGTATCACACTTCATCTCCTGAATTGCTTTCTTTTAGAAAGCTTCCGAAGTCTCTCCCACAAAGACCAGCGGACGTGGGTGCTGCTGCTTCGGGAATCTGTTGTGCATTGCTGCATGGGGCAGCAGAGAAAAAACGACTCCACTGTCTCCCTTCCCATCCCCTCCTTCCTTCTTCAGCCGTCCCCCCTTTTGGCCATGATGCCTCGTTCCTGTCTTTGTGAACCTCGGTCACCTCTCTGCCCATTCCACCTTGTTTCTTTCCCTGCCTCACCTTTCCATCCTCCAGCATGGTTCTTCCATACAAACACAGCAGGCAGAGGACCCTGCATTTTGCTGCCACTTGCCCAAAGCCGTGGTCTCAGGGCCACCTCCCGGCTCCCTCTGGCCCTTTTGCCCCCCGGAGCCCCCTGCCCCTCTCGCCAGCACTCAGCACTCCTCTGAAAGCCATCGTCTGCTCCCGTTATTTAACAGAGGGAGCAAAGCTGGGCCTCCAGCGTTGGTTTTCCGCAGAGTTCTTTGGTGTCAGCAGACTTCTGATGCCCCCAAGATATGTTCCCTTATTTAGCCTTAATCTGATTATGTTCATTAATCTGATTTTTTTTTTCTGCAAAGTAGACAAGATATCACACAGCCTGAGAGCTCTTCCCAATTTGTTCTTGTCTAAGACAATCTCCTCCCTAGCTGGGATTTACATGGAAAACAGGATTACCAGAAAGGGACCATTTTATCTATCTTCCTGCTGCACCTGTTATTTAACAAAAGTTGCTTGAGGTTTAACCTGTGATGGCGCATTAGCTGGACAAGTACAAGATAAAGGCTCACCCTACTAGGAAAAATTAATTTCAGCATTGAGGGCATTTGTGCCAATAACACTATAGAGAGGAAAAGAAAAAACTAATTAAGCCTCAGCTCCTGTACAGGTACTCTGGAGCAGATCTATCTAAAATAAGTTATTGAATAGATTGCATAATCCTTCAGAAAGAGTATTGACAGCCTTCCTGTACATGTGTCTGCAGCAAAGCGCATCTGTAATCCCCATCTTATCGACCTGGTGTCATTCCAGTCCCATTTCTAGGCAGAACTTCAGCTGCTCTAGGACGCAGACACCATCACCTGAAATAACTTTCTAACAACACTCTACATCCCCACAGCAACTTCTATCTAAAGAAGTGTTGTGAAGTATTTTTGCAAGTGTTTCGCTAAAACAGTTAATTAATGCTTTCGGGTAAGTCTCCCACGTCGCCGAGCGTTCGTGTTATCGCAGCACCAAATTCCCTTGCAGCCTCCTCACGGGCACCGCACGTGGCGGCCCCGGGGGAGCTGAGCGGGGTCTCTGCACCTGGGGACAGCTTCAACCAGCCGGGCCCAGGGGGAAGAATCCCCCCAGCAGAGGCTTACAGGCATTGCCATACCCTCATGGTGCTTGCTGCCATCTCTGCCTGGGGGCATTTTCCCCTAATCCTTAGGCAGAAAAGCTAGGATTCTGCTTTGGTATTCTAGAGGAAGGTAAAACGGATAAACCTGGGAGAGATTTATTTTGCTTTCCTGATGATTCAGCAAAGTGCAGGTTCCAGGTTTGGTTCAAAAGTTCCTAAGTGTACTCTAACAACTAATTGGGATTTTCGCAGTAATTTGGAACCTGGGAAGCTCATCACTTGTTTGTGTGCTGGCTATCCAAGACAGCCGCAGGAGCGTCACCAGCTGTAAGGAAGGTAAATACAAACAAACAAGTCATCAGCAAAGCTATTCCCCTGGAGACTGCTTTAAATTCCAGGAAGCTCTGCCCGAAGACCACTGCCCATCACACTCCTTCAGGAGGGAGACCTGCAGCCCCAGTGAGCGCAGGAAGGGGTGGGCAGGGGAGCAGAAAACCAGAAGCTGCTGCGAGAGCTCGTCACGGTTAGCTGAGCAAAACAAGACCTGAGCAATGCTCTGATGGCAGTCTGAAAATGTTGCCATGGAGGCAGGAGAGAGACAGAAACTTCAGACAGGCACCAGGACACTGGGGAGATGCGTGTGCAGTTAGGCTAGACATTAGCAAAAAGCTTCCAGCTTCCCCAATTGCACAGCTCTGAACAGCCCCCCTGCAAGGGCACAGGGGAAAGGCTTCAGGGTGGAGATGGGTTTATGTAAGGGCTGGAGGAGGTGCACAGGCAGGGACGCAGACGCATCATTGATAAATTTTATACTAGCACTAAAAACTCACCTTTTCTGCTTTTAGGAATTAAGACTTTGGATTTGTTCGGATTTAGCCAAGTGATACCACTGCAATTAGGAAAAGAACTCAGCCGTGCTAAGGCCACGCAGCATTTCATCTTCAACTCCAGAAGAGGCGTCAGAGGTCGAAGGAAAAGACTGGGGTTGTGGCAGTGGGAGCTCATGGGAGGGAAAGAAGTGCTCCTGCCAAGGGACTCAGCAGGGACAGGGTAAAAAGGATCACTCGGGGGGTTAGGGCCAGGAGCTGTGCTTTCTGGAGGGATAGGAACAGCACAGCCAGGGATCAGCCATATGTCAGTCTTGGGATGAACGGGTGGGCTTTGTGCTGCAACAGTGCCTTGTGGCAGGCAGGAAAAACAGGTAGCTTGGGGAAAACACCTGGGAGTGTTTCAACAACAGCATAGTGAGGATATGTGGAAGAGAAACCAGGAATCCTGGTGGATTGGAAGCTGCAGAATGTCAACCCCCCTCAGGCCTACAATAAGCGAAAATAACTGAGAGTTAAGGACTGAAAAATAAGGTAGAAATGCCTTCAGCCCTGGCACAGAAGAAAACAGTTCTCAGACAGTTAAATGTTACAATGACTGTACGCATCCCTGGTGATTCTTGCAGTCAGATATATTCCCTTGTCTGGCACACGCAGACACAGTTCCTACCCTGGCATCACAGCCAGCCATTGGCCTGAAGCTCTGTAGGAAGCAGTTACCTCTCCATGGGAAGGATAAGGACACTTCCCCAAACCTAGGACCAAAGTTTATTCCATTCTGTGATCAGGTTCTCTCACTAGTCACTAACACCTTCACACAGCAGACGCCAGACCTCTTACCCTTCTCCTGGATCACGTTCCCACTCCCCCAAAAGCCTTTTTGGAGAGAACTGCTTTCTGGAGGCCAGCAGGTGAAGGCACTGCCCTTTGTAACCACGGTCCACCAGGAGGTGTTTACGCTGTCCCAACAGGCTCAGTGCTTTCTTAGTAGCTCATCTGCAGTGCAACGATGCCACAGAATTGAACTGGCTGTAGGGTTTCCTTTTAATTGCCATTTCAGTGATTTTTGTGTAGAGAAGCAAAGGCTGAAAAACTGCAAATCATTTTACTAATCATCAACAGTAAATATTGGTTGCTGAAGTCTCACAGCGCACTTTTCTTATAGCAGCAGACTGGTCACAATTCCTCCAGTGAAGGAAGCACAATACAAGACTTTGGGCTGCGAGCCAGGAGAGACTTAACAGACATGTCCCCAAGGCCATGCCAAAGCACTGCATTAAGGACAACCAACCTTCCCAACCTCACACGTTGCATGCCAAGCTCTTGAGAAAGCTAGTAGGCACAAGACGTGAAAGGTAAGACGTGGCCCTAGATGGGGCACCCAGGGGCCAAGATACGATGGCTCTGTAGCAGGAGCACCTCTCCACTGCAGGACAGGGCTCAGCTAGTCCAGCTGGTCCTCACAAATCAGCAGCTGGTCCTCATGGTCCATCTGGATGGCTGCCTCCTCCCAGCCAGGATGCAGGTTACCCAGGAGAGGCTCAGAGTGTAACTCCAGCATGAAAGTCACATCCGAGCCCATCCCAAGCCCTGTGGTGGTTGCACTTCTACAAAAAAAAGATAAAGGCCATTACCTGCCGGCCTTCAAGAAAGCCACTGCTACCTCCCCAGCTTATGAACACTTTGCATCCTGAACGAGGATAGCAAAAAGCATGGTGAGCCTTGATCCACAAATACACATTTTAGGGGCTGATTTTTAAAAGCAAGGTGAGAAGCAGCAAGTGTCCTGTAGAATCTATAGAGTTTCTTCCATGACTCTGCGTGCTCTTCCCAGATGCTTTCCTGTACCCCTGATACGATTAAGAGATTCCCAAACCCTCCAGCAACATCTATCACATAGCATGGTGTGTGCATTTCACTGTTTTACATGTAAAAAAAAAGTCAGAGGCACAAGAAATACTACTTTGTTCTTAATTTATGAACACTTTGTAATGTTTAACTGCACAATATTCCTTTAAGGATGCTTGCTCCTATTCAGGGCTTTCAGTGCTACAGCTGTGCACGCATCTTATGATCTGATAGGCAGAAGGACGGCAGGTCAGCTATTGACCACCCGATAGGAGATCAGCTCTGCAGAAATGGGGCTAATCCAGAAAGCAAGTGCTATGTTCCCACATTGAGTTTCTCAGAGGAGAAGAGTTCTGAGTATTAAGAATAAAGATAGAAGATAGATTAAGAATTAAGATAGAAGTACCTACTTGAACTTCTGCATTAACTTGAGAAGATTTAATAAAGTGTAGGAGAAGTTCACAAGCTGAGTCAACAGTTTAATTTCAGATTCAGAAAAAGCAACATTTTTCTTAATCGTGATATTTATCTGTATTGCTTTTAGCTTGGAATCTCATAACATTGCATGCTTACTGATGAATAATCCTTCCCAGAATTTTTGGAGAATACTCTCCTCCTCAGTCCAGCAGATTGCAATACACAAGCATTATAAGCTGTAATAAAAGCGTAGAAGAAAAGGGTTGAAAAGGTAGAAGTCCTACTTTCATACCACTTTCCCCCAAGTGGCTGGATTGTACTTGCTCTCTTTTTGGAATTTTCTTAGAAAAAAAAAAAAAGCAAAACACCTAAGGACTCAATAGCATGTGAAAAAGTTACTTAGGCATTTGAAAAAAGTCAACTCTAAAACATGATTTAAAGAACCTGCTATCCACAAAACTCAATGACTGCAATTCTGATAGCGGGTATGTAAGTGTGTGACAATAGTAAAAGGAAAGTAATTGAAACATCACGGTATATCTGCACTCACATCAGAAAAAAAAAGTCAAAGGAAAGTTATATTTAGTTTCTTAACTACAACCAGAAGGAGAAAATATTTGAGACTATAGAGAGCCTGTTATACTCTCAATAGAGCTAACCTAAGAACAAAAGAAAATGTTATCAGTGACATTACTATTACAGCATGTTCTGTACAATCAAACTTAAAAAAAGACCACAACAGACCCTAAAGAATCATCTATATCCCCACCCCACCTTATTAACAATTTAACAGTTTCAACTTGCCCTGTTTTTTTTTTTTTTTTCCTTTTTCCCCCCTTTTCAGTAGCCAAACACATTGATTGATTGGAGTGATTCTCAAACAAGCCAATCAAAGGGGGAGGCATCGCATACAGGCATAAAAATCTTCCATCCACAGGTAAAGTTCCTTCTGGTAAAGGTTCCTTCTGAGATGGTAGCTAGTAAGTATCTTTCTGTTACACAACGTTTATCAAAGTTAAATATGCTAATTTTAGTTTTAAAATGTACTCTCTTCATTCTAAAGATTTAAAGTATAAAAACTCTAGTCCTGTGTTTGTATTTATGGGTAGCCTAACATACGTATATTTCACATAATCATAGAATTATATGTATATTTAATTTCTTTCTGTTTCATAACAGTATTCCTTCAATATAGAAAGCAAATGACTTGGGAGGGAGGTTTTTTATAAGCTTATATAGCCTGTCATGATTTTAACATAACAATTCTCTTATACGCTCCTGGCAGCTATGGGATAGGATTTCTCACAGAACAGGAGAAAGGATTACCTATATATTATGACTATATCCTTAAGATGGATATGTCAAGACTCTGCACTGATTACTTAACATCTAGCAAAATTTTCCGTAGTTATACCAGTTTTGGAATCCCTTGTACTCATTGCACTAAATTTCTGTGCTAAAGCAAATTCTGGCTTAAGGCTGGATCCCACTTTATCAATGAGAAATATGTGAGTGTAGAAGTTAATAGCAGCAAACTTGGCAACAAAGTGAAAGAATTTCTGCTAACTCATGCTCTATTGTTGGCTGCTTGCTCCCAAACAAGATGGTGAGTGTCTCATTTCCTAACCTGTGTGTAGTAGAATCCCAACAACATTTAAAATATGAAGAGCAGCTTGCACTGTCTACTGTGGTGGTAGCTTTCTAGCCTGCTTTGACCTTTTCGCTTGCACTTGCTGATCTGGTGTCAGTATACTAAGTACGTGCATGTTTCCAGGAATGCTGCAGTGGGTAGATGATAACCAATTCTGCTTGCTGTTGCTGTTAGCGTTTCAGCGCTCTTGCTTCCTGTATTGCCTCGTGCTAAAAGTTTGGGTGTCAAGTCTCCTAAGCCTTTAGAAAGGGCAGCAATGCGGCTTATCACAGACAAGAGGAAGCAGCAAGAGTTTTCTTAAGCATAATGAGTGCTTGTGTGTTGCAGCCAAAGCTGTGCTTTCGAACACTTGAGCATCACTGCAGGTACTGGAGATGGAGGTCACACTGGAGGGCATGTGCTGACACGCGGTGTCCCCAGGGCTGGGAGCTGATGGTGCCTTGCTCTGGCTCCAGCCTGCTGGCACCTTCCAGCTCTGCAGGGCTGGCCTCTGATGCAGGGAGAGCCCCAACCCTTTTCAAATGGGTCTGCTTCGGAGCTTTCATCCTTGTTTTTTGCTGAGTGACCTGTAAGTATGATCAGGTGGTGAGTACTCGAGTATGTGACCTATGTAACTTCAATAAAGGCTCATTACTTCCTCCTGCAATGCAACATTCTTTCAGGCTGCGTTACTGCTGGGAGGTGGCTCCCTGCCTCATTCCCTGAAGAAACGAGCCAGCCGGGGTGAGTGGGGCTTTCTGGTGAAAATCCTGCTTTTTCCCTCCCTAGCACCGCAGCCTTGCAGCAGCCGCTCCCCCCTGCAGCACCTCCCCATTCCCGCTGCCGCTACCGGGGCCACACGAACGCCCCCGCCGTCCCCCTCCTGAGAGGAGGAGGAGGAGGAAGGCGGCGGGGCGGGGCGAGGGCCTGGCCTCCCGCAGCGCCGCCGGGGTAAGGAGCGAGGCCCGCGCTAGGCCCCGCCGAAGCCGCGGCCCTCGCGTAGCGAGCGGCCCCCGCGGGGAGCGGCCTCGGCGGGGAGCGGGGGGAGGCGGCCGGGCCGCGCCGCGGAGCGGGGGGCGGGTGGGGAGGGGGCGGCCATTTCGGCGCTTCCCAGGGTGATGGAGGAGGAGGAAGGAGGGCGGTGAGCACCTCGTGGTGGTGCTCGGCGGAGGGTCCAGGGCTAGGGGAGAGCCCTGTGGGCAGCCATCGCCTTTCTGGCCCGCTCTCCTCCCAGCCTTGTGGTGTTCAGCGGTGGGAGGTGGCTGTTGGGAGAGGGGAGGCTGCCTTGGCGAGGGGCAGCTGTGCGTCCATCAGATGGGTGCTGTTGGTAGGGCAGGGGCGGATGGGCAGCTCGGCACCTTCCCCTGCCGTGCCCTCAGCAAGGGGTGCGGGTGGCTGGGTGCTGGGGGAGTGCAGGGATCTGCAGCAGGCTGGAGCAGGGGCCAGGCCACCTGTGGATACAGTAATGGTGACCTGGAGCATTGCCGAGCTTTGGGTGGCTAGTAGGGATTTGCTGGCATGGGCCTTACCTAAAAGGCTGTGCCCATCCTTGTCCATAAAAAATGATGTAAAACTAGTGTAGGATACAGTGCTTTCCCGTACCGAGGTCTGTAAAGCCATCATTTTATCGCTTGTCCCCAGTGTGTATTGTGATAAAAGGCTAGGTTGAAGCTGAAATATGTCTTCATGAATGAAACTGAAACTAGCTGTGTTTACGTACTGATAGACAACCGAGCTGGGGAAACGAGAGTGGAAACTTCACCCAGATGCTTAACCACGTGCTGCTACCTGGGCTGATCCTTGTGAGGGAGATAGCTGTGGCAGTGGGGCGGGGATGGCCTGAAGTGGTGCTTGGGTGAAAAGGGAAAAAGTGGGTATGGGCCATTCTTTGTCCTCTTTACCTTCTCAATTTCTTAGCCCTTTCCATTTTAATGTAACGTTTTTCTCAGTAAACTGTTTCGTAATGCTTTACAACACTATTTTGTTGTATTGTGTTTCTGAGGTAGTGTAATGGATTTGGGGATGGTTAAAATGATGTACCAAGAGATTTCCTGTCTCCTGTGGTAATTTTGATTAAATAATGTTGCTTAAATGAAAAAGTCTTGGTTGTTGAGTATGTTTCTGATTTTCTTTGAGGCTGTTTTCTGGTTAGTGGACCTAAACACTCTTGTGCTTTGTGCTGTGTACTGGAGCAGATGGCAGAAGATGTGCCAGCTTTGCGCAAGTATGCTCATGTTTGCCTTGATCCATTCAGAGCACAACTTTGCACTATTCTGCTCTCGAACATGAAGCATGAGTTAAGTGTTGGCCACAGACGCAAGAAAACCTTTTCTCGCTTCAGATGTGTCACCCCTTTTCCAGCAAGGAAAGCGAGGTGTAAGGATTTGAAGTGGCCTGGCCAAAGTGACAGTTGTAACACTGTGCACAGAAAATGGGTTTTGATTGCAGGCTGGTGTTAAACCTCAAACAGCCCCCTAGCCGGAGACCCCCTGGTCGTTGGGGTGCTCGTGAGGAGCTCTGCCAACACCTCACTGCTTGCTGGAAGTGGGATGAGTGTTAGCTGTGGTGGGTTAGCAGGGAAGGAAGGAACAACTGTGCTCCCTCTCTAAGCTGCTCTTGCTTGTGCCCCCCAACTCTACATGCTTTGAATACTTGGATAAATACTGCTGTAATTGCGTGAAAAGAACTGTGGCCCACTTGGTTAATTTGTATAGGTTCTGGCATGTTCTATGTTGTGCCTGAGATACTTGTATTTAAGTGTTTAGTTGTATATAGTGAGTACTGAGAGTTCATTGGAGAGCCAAAGCAGCAGCCAGCACTTCTTTGCTTCCTGTAAGCAGCATAACGGGTAATTAAACCTGTGACCCTCCTGATTTCCTAATGGTCCTTTTCAACATAGCCCTCATTTATTTCATTTTTCTCAGTGATGGATGATTCTGTGAAGATTTTTTTTTTCATTCTGTAATACAGAGGTTAAGCAGGAAGAATATCCTTTAAAAAAAAACTTTACCTATTTGTATATGCTTATGATTGAAATGACATTTTTCTCTCCTGTCACAACCAGGTTTTGAGTCAGTCCAAGAATGAACAAATGTAAGAAGCCCGACTTTGAACAGACGACAAATCTTGAAAAATTTAGTCCTGAAATTCTTTCTGAAGTTGAGAAGCTCTTTGCCAAGAAGTTTTCTTATACTAAGCCAGCAAATAAGGAATGGCAACTACCAGATCCCAGCGATGCCTTTACATGTGATCACAAAGAATTCAACTCACTCCTTGCTCTGAAGTACTCGATGAATGAAGTGAAGAATCAACTGAGTGATAAGAACCTTGATGAATGGCATCAGCACACCTCACTTACCAATAAAGCAGGGAAAATAATCTCTCATGTGAAGAAATCTGTGAATGCTGAGCTGTGTACCCAGGCCTGGTGCAAGTTTCATGAGATCCTGTGCAGTTTTCCTCTTCTCCCTCTAGAAGCTCTTCAAGAGGGAGAACTGAATTCTGTTCACCTCTGTGAAGCACCCGGAGCGTTTATAGCCAGCCTCAATCACTACTTGAAGTCCCACCATATCCGTTGTGACTGGAACTGGGTAGCTAACACTCTAAACCCATATCATGAAGCAAATGACACCCTCACGATGATTATGGACGACCGTCTTATAGCAAATACATTGCCCTGGTGGCACTTTGGCCCAGATAACACTGGTGATGTGATGACCTTGAAGCATCTGACGGGACTTCAGAACTTCGTGAGTAATATGAGCACTGTTCACTTGGTAACTGCTGATGGCAGCTTTGATTGCCAAGGAAATCCAGGTGAACAGGAAGCTCTCGTCTCACCCCTCCTTTACTGTGAGGCAGTCACTGCTTTAATGGTCCTGGGTGCTGGAGGATCCTTTGTTTTGAAGATGTTCACCCTCTTTGAGCACTGTTCTACCAATCTGCTCTTTCTGCTAAACTGCTGTTTTGAGGAGGTCCACGTCTTTAAGCCAGCCACAAGCAAAGCTGGGAACTCAGAGGCCTATGTGGTTTGTCTTCGTTACATGGGCAGAGAGAGCATTCATCTGCTGCTTTCTAAGATGATACAGAACTTTGGAACAGAAATGGTCAACAAAGCTCTTTTTCCCCAGCATGTGATACCAGAATCTTTTCTTAAAATACATGAAGAATGTTGCATGTTCTTCCACAAGTACCAGGTAGAGACTATCTGTGAGAACATCCAGCTCTTTGAGCGCATGGAAGAAGCAGAGCAGACAAAACTGGATAAGTTACGAGATTGTGCAGTGGAGTTCTTCATGCAGAAATTTCATATGAAACCCATTACCAGAAATAACTGGCTTGTCAAGAAATCTCAGACTGGTTGCAGCACGAATGCGAAATGGTTTGGGCAAAGGAACAAATATTTTAGTACATACAATGAAAGGAAGATGCTGGAAACCCTCACATGGGATGAAAAAGTTGCAAAGGGCTATTTTAATAAGTGGGCTGAGGAACATAACTTAAACAACGCTGGTAAAATGTGCATCTTGGAAGGATTGTCTGGTAACATTAACTGCAACTTGTGGTTCATTTTGGAAGGAAAGAGGCTACCAGTGGTTAAGTGTTCTCCATTCTGTGATGGTAAAGTCTTGGAAAATCTTAATGAAGCCATGAATGAATTGGTGGTGGGGAGGCTGAAAAGCAGGCCGGTGCTGCAGCCGTGTCACTCCTGCGAGGTTCTTCCTGGGGAACTGGTAATGGCCGAAGTGTCCGATCTTTCCAGGTCTTATCAGGAGGCGCTAGATGAGAAGCGTGGGGACCGATTCAAGTGCCTTGTGGTGGACTTTCCATCCCTTTGCGATACTGAAAACCAAACCGGTATGGAAATAAAGCACCTAGATTCAACCACACTGCTGACTTTCAGCTTCTCTTTGCTTTATGATGGAGCACCAAAATACCAGCAGCGGCTTTTGGAGTGTGTTCTGCATTCGTTGAACCAGCTTACGGTGGGAGATGCCTTGATTCTGCCCATCCTTTCCAGTTTTACACGTTTCACAGCTGGCCTGCTCTTTATACTGCACTGCTGTTTCAGATGCGTCACGTTTGCGTGTCCGATGTCCCACGAGCCGCTGAGAACCAGCGCTGCTTTGCTGTGTGTTGGTTACCGGGGCATCCCCAGTCACGTTGCTGAGTACCTGCAGCAGCTGCATAAGCTGATGAGCTCCTTACTGGACTCAGACTCTCCCCAGCAGGTTTTGCAGTTTGTGCCTATGGAGTGTCTCCTCCAGGGGAAGCTGTTGGAGTTTTTATGGGATTTGAACACAGCCATTGCAAAGAGACAACTCCACTTGATCGTGCAAGCTAAGCAGCAGCAAATTACTAGTGATAGGTCACTATAAAATAATTGTAGAATTGAGCAGGTTGCTGCAAGACCTCATTTCCCAGGCAGGTAGAAGTTAAAAACATTTTTAATCTGAAGGTAACGTCACTGTAAGACTTTGACAGGGCGTTGGTAGTGTTGGGAGGAGGTTTTGAGCTGCCGATCCCACTTGCACCATACTGCCTGTCCTGCAGGAACATGAGGTTTAATCTCAGGTGTGGGGGACCTGGGTGGAACAGGGATTGAAGTGAGAAACTTTCTTCTGCCACAGCTCCCTTCAGTGTTCCTAGCTGACCATAGCCTTCGTGAGGAGGGGTGGGGTGGTGCTTTACCTCTTGCTTCTGGCCAGGCCCTGCTGGACCCAGTTGGCTGACGTTATCCCTCTTCTGTTGGAAAAATGTGGGAGTTCTGCCCCCAGGGTTTGGGGAAGCTGATGCTTGGGCCACAGCGCCCAGCAGTCTGCAGGCCCGATGCACGTCTGGAGGGCTCAGTGTCTCGTGAGCAGGCAGCTGGCTCACAAAGACTGGGTTTAAAAACAGCTGTCTTTGAGGTGTCCAGGGGAAGGTGCTCCTTGATTTTAATTTTGTGCATGCGAAGAGCATGCTGCGTGGCTTCTGACAGGTGATTGTATGGCCTTGTCTCCCCGCCCCATGAATGAATGGGCTGTTATAATTTTATTTTTAAGTTTATGGGCTCTTCCTTAAAATAATTTAACACTCCTGAGTGAAAGTGAAGACTTGCATCTGCCTGCAGTAGCAGCTATTAATGAGGAACTGTAAATGGTTTTCAGGCGAAAAGCATGGTCGTGTGCAGCGTTGTGTGCCAAGAAATGCTTTGGGGAGTGCTGGAGGAGTGTTAAGCTGAAGAAATATGTGATACTTTCTTTGGGAAAGTATGATTAAGATTTCATTTGGTTCTCCTTAGGGATAAAAATGATGAAATTGCTAACTGACTGTTCCTTTAAGGGAGTCGAATTTTATTTTCCGTATTGCTCCTTTGAGAGCTAAATTCTGAGACCTAACGCGTGCGTATTAACGTTTAGCTTTATGTTTGTAGTTTACATGGAAAAATCTGCTTGGAGGGAGGAATGAAATTTAAGGAGAAAAATGATTTGCTACTGATAGTGCAAGATCTTGTAGGAAAAGGTAGAAAGTGCAGAGTTAGAAGGAAAATGGTCTTCTGATTAATTACCAGTCACCTTCTGGAAGCACTTCTAATTATGTGATGTAGGAGTTTGAAGGATAATTGATTACTGGTAAGGATTAAAAGCACTGCTGAAAAACTGTTTTGTCTGGAGGTGCTGCACATTTATTAAGCTTTTTTTTTGCCACGTTGATTGGGGCAGAATTTAATGTGTTTAACAGTTCATTTTTTATTTAAGAATTTGATAGGTGAATGAGCTGGTGGCTCAGGTCTGACTAATTGACAACATTTTCTAAAAATCTTGCTTTTTGCAGCTGCACGTAAATAGAATCAGAAGTCTTCCTAACAAAAGCTGCTGGGATTGGCCGCTATCCTTTTTCTTTTATTTAAATGAGCTTGCTCTTCTCGCTGTGAGCTGAGTCACGCTTCCTCCCTCCGACCAGGAAGGTAGGGTTTTAGGCTAAGGTTGGGAGACAATGCAGTGAGAGCTTCTCCTCTAAACACCAAGTGCAAGCAGATGAATGGGTTTAAAAAAAATACTGAAAACTAAAAATAGGAAGGGAGGGAGAAATATTCTAGAAGAATGGATGACAAGGCAGGATCAAAGACCACCTATAAAAGCCTTCTTTATCAGAGTCAAAAAGCAGGATAAAGGCATTGTCCACCAGGCACCTCTCTGGCTCTGCCACTGTTTCAGAGGTGATTTATGCCTCAAAATCCCCCTGAACTGAAGCATTTGAGAAGACTTCTGTTAAAGCAGGGGCAAATGAGATTTCAAGTGCATGAAAAAAAACCACATATATCTACTGGATGAGACGCTCGTGCTACCCATGCCCCCATGGCAGAATATGACAATGTAAGTGTCTCATCCAGTAGATAAATATCTTTTTTTGCTAATATTAGTCTGACACTTTAAAACTTTTTTATAGGTAAAATAAAATCTTGAGGCGACAGACACTGAGTGAACACATTTTCAAACTTTCTTCTGTTTAGTTTGTCAGATGTACAAAACATGCAGACGTCCTTGAGATTCTTCCCATCCCATATCATTTTGCCTCCCTTTCTTCCTGAATTTTTAGGACAAAGCATTTTAGATGGTCACAGAAGTTTGGGGGAATTAGGACTATGAACTTCAAGACACAGACTTCTAGACTGAGCTACTGGGGGAACTTAATCCATTTGCTTGGAAGTACCAAAAAGGTGTTCAAGCCCTACTTTGAAAAAAAAAACAGATCTCTAAAATACTTGAGATCCAGTGCCATGCAGATCCTGATGCATGACTTGCTCTGGAATTGTTTGTTGGCAGATGACTGGAGTTGATGGGAGAAATGCGTTGACAGCAGCTGCCCCTTCTGTTAAAAGATGTGGCTTGCAAAGGTTTTTTTGTTGTCCCAGTGGCAGAGGTTTCAAAGGTAGGAATGACGCTTGTCCTTTTAATTGTAAAAGTCCTGCATTGTCCTAGCTGTCCTTAGATCAAAGGTTTATTGGAGGAAAGTGACACTTAATTTCTGTTGTGACTTTTGGAATATGGCAGAATGTATTAACCTTTGCGGAAGGGGTCTGATAGCTCCCGCTTTCGTTGACGCTGTCAGTTCCTTTGGCCGATTTGATTTGGTTTTGGGTGATAGCTTATGAAGTGTCTGTGTCCTGGCTGATTCTGAGCTGGTCTTTTTTTAACCTATTTGAAGACAGGCTGGGTATCAGTTCTTACTTCCCAGAGCTTCATGTTTCATGCAGAGATGATGTTGGGGGGGAAAAAATAAGGTGGCTGTGAGGCAATCAAGATGCCCACAAGCCTGAAGCAAATTTGGTTTTGTAGCCCTGCTGCTGCGTGTTTCCAGTGGAGGACTGATGCCTGTGCCCACTGCTCAGCAATGAGCTCCGTTGTCTTTTCTGAATCGCGTTGTCTCTTTCATTTTAAGCTAACATTTGACGTAAATAGTCGCATGGGATTGAATGAATTAGGTACTTCAAGTAAAAATATTGGTATTTCTTTTTAGTTGAATTCTGTTAGAGACTTGCCAGTTATTTTCACTGATTTTTTTATATTGTATGTGGATTAATTTGGATGTGCACAGATTGTGTGTTCTTGCCACGGGCTTTCCAATTTAGTTTCTACAAAATATAATGAGATTTACAGTATGAAATCCGGTAGTCTATTAAAACAGTGCTAATTGGTGTCTATTTATCTTAATTTAAGCTGATCTATCAAATTATTACTGGTAAAAGTAGAATATTTAGCAGCATTACAGCCTATTAGAAGCGCAACTTGGGATTTAACAGGAGGGGCTTAATATTGCCTTTGTAAGAAGTGGGAGAAAAGGGGAAGAAAAACCAGCAAGCCCCACACCTTGATTTCTGACCACTTTAATAGAAAAATACTGATGCCTTGATTCATGGCAAATAAAGGCTGACCATTAAGCTGAAGGCTCAGCCTTACTGCCTCCTGTTACTATACCTAAAAAACACTTTTTGACATCTGTTTAAATTAGATGATTTTCAGCATGTTAATTCTTAATGGTGAAGTGGGGGAAATCCTGTGTTAATTTGTCCTACCATTTTAGGTGGTGTTAAATGGTTTTGTTATCAGTACTCATCCCCATTTCTTAATTTTAAACAAAAGCCTCCATTTCAGCTGTAGCCTTTGAATGTCTCTTATTTTTTAGCACTTTCAAGACAGGGAGATTAACACTGCCTTGCCAAAGTCTGGTAATGTTTTTTTCCATCTTTCTTGCGAGTATTTTTGTGAATGCCATACTGATATCCTTAGTTCCAGTTCTTTGTGTTTTATTCACCTGACAGAAAGATCAAACATAGCTGTTTATGCCAGAAACACACTCAGCCCGTGGCTGTTCATTTCTTACTCTTTAGGGACTAATTTGGATTGCCATCGAGCCTTCCTGTGTGACTCCTATGGGTCCAGAGCTTATTTCAAGTCTGAAGACTGAAATTTGCTAAAAGAATTAGCCGGTAGCTGTAGAGACTTTGAAAAAGCAGAACCTTTACGAGACATTTAGATGTAGGACTTTTTCCCACCAGCAAGAAGAGGCCTTTCCTTGCTAAAAAATATTTTAAAAAGAGCTACTTTGAGGCATAACCACCTGAGCAAGGAGTTCACCAGTTGTGTGCTGTCTTTCCTGTACGCACACAGGTGCATTCCTGTTGGCACGAGTGGAAACCCCCAGGATCGTACAGTGGGGAAGAATTTGCTTTGTAATTCCTCAACGTGTGCTTTTGGTTTGAAGGATGTATATATTTTCTTGAAGTAGATTAAGGGATGTTGGTGTACATGATTATTGCATATTTTCATTTGGTCTGAGAATGTGTGTTAAAAGACCTCTTTTTAAATGGAAAATTTATGTGGAGAAAATAAAACATTTTATTTTGGATTAAGCGTTGCTGTTTGTGTCTCTCTACCCAAACATGGAACAAAACAAGGAAGCACAGCAGGGAGAAGTCTGAGGAAGTTCAATACTTCACTTTTTTGGGCAGTTTTTTCTACCTGCCATTTGGATCTGTCCCTGATGAATGGACAGGGCAGCCTGCTTAGCTGGGGGTGTCTGGTTCTCTCTTTCTGTAACTGCCTTTGCACTTTTCCACTTCAAAGACTCAATGGCAAATGTGGCATGAGCATCGTGTCGGAGGCCGGTGCCAGGTTCCTGTGGCCCTGGTATCAAGCCCGAAAACACGCACTTCGCATGGCTGCAGTAGCCTACTTTTGCAGCAAGGTCTCTGTCTTAAGGATCTTCACCTTCTGGCTATGGCAGCCACAGTGGTAGGAAAAGCCTGATATACACGACAATCCTGTCTGCCAAGTCTTTTATTAGTCCTTATCCAAATGTTTTAATTCTAAACACTTGCATTCACTGAACGGTATTAAAGAAAAAAGCTGGGTACCTTATTTCTCAGGGCTGGCTCTGCTGTGCTGACCAGGGTTGCAACTGACTGTCTTTGGCTTGGCTGCCAGATTTGTCTTGAGACTTCTTGCTAACCAACTCTGACTGCAATTATTGATGATAATTTCCATTGCCTTTCTGCTTTGGAAGTGAAGGAGGAGAACCCCAGATTCGGGAGCAGGGGAAGACCATTCTGTGTCCTACAGGTATGAGATAAATCTGCACATTTTAGATATAGTGAATTTCAGGTATTTGGGGAAGTCTTTAAATCTGGAAGTGGAGTTAAATGTATGCTCAGTCACGGGACAGCATTGTCTCACTCGATTTTAGTGAAGCTCTAGACTTAAAGCGTTGGCAGCGAACGTCAAAATGTACTTCTCAGGAGACACGAGGAGTTTGGAAGCAAACCATCTCTGAAATGGCAAACTGGATTGGAAGGGCCTGTCTGAGCAGCTACACTGAATTTGGTGAAAGTATTGCGTATTGTAATTTTACTGAATTACAGGAAAATGTAAATGCCCATAATTTTATTGAACTTACTAAACAGGTTTTTGAAATATTTGCTTCTCCAATATTGCAGTATAAAATTATTCCCTGAGAACATATGAGACTAGAAACTAGACGTGGCTGTCTTCATTTTGCTGTTACAGATCTTAAGGACTGAAGAAATCACATAAACAGTTTAAGGTCGCTTTATACACTACATTATGTTGGTTATATATCTTATTAAGATCTATCAAAGTTTAAATACGCTAGCTGGTCTGCCAGCTTCTGAGTATTAGTTGTCAAAGCTAAGGCAAATCACTGAATGGAGCAAATCAGCTCTTGCTGGCTGGGCAGAGAGATTTAGTAAACTTTCCCTCTTGTATCAGGTTCCCAGTATCTGCCAGCATCCCTGGGTAGATGAGATTTTACCTGTAATACAACTCCTGTGTGAAGGCAACTAGCTTACCGTAGTTACTGGCTGCTTCTATTCAAGAATATCTTTCCTCTACAGGAAACCTGAACCCATTTATCAAAGTACATCATCATAGTGTTTTATTAAATGAGGATGACTGTTAACAAATTGATTTGTCTAAATTGGGAGATAGCAGAAAGAAGTGACTGTCGTTTGGTGATGAATTGATTTATCTAAATTGGGGGATTGCAGGGAGAAGTGAATCACTAAGTCTTATTTGTTGCCGAAGTCAGAGATCATCATCTGTACAGCTATGAGATGGATGGACGGATGCTGCCTGATGGAAATGAAAGCTCATGCTGCAGCACCCTTAGGTCCTAAGCTGTCAGGTACCCGTGCCTCAAAACGATGACCCAGTAGCCAGTCAGTAATAAAACCTCAATTAGGCTAAGGAACACGGGGACTGTGGTGGTGAAGTGCTTTTAAATTAAGTCTCTAGAGAGCTAAGGTGATTAAATACTTTATAGTCAGTTGACTGCCCAAGGTTGATGACAGAGCACTCCATAGCTGTTGAGTTGAAATGTAATGAAATCTGTCTCGGGGTCACAATTAGACTCGGCCCCAAGGCGGCCACAAATAACGATGCTCTCTGGCAGATGTGCGTTCAGCAGAGGAGCGGTGTGGGACAGAAGGGCTGCTGCTGCTGCAGGCATCTGGGTCCCAGAACAACGTGAGGAGCTGGGGCTCACTGCAGCCACACTGGTGTAAAGGAATGCAAAACACTGCAAGGTGCATGATTTCAGGGCCCTGCGTGGAATAGATCAGCAGTACAGGATGTTCAGGACTACTCTGCCTGGGATTGGGGTGGTTGCACGATTCCTGGCTGGTGGAAATGCTGTTGGTCAGCCCTGGAGGCTTGCTGTTGCTCCTGAATGCGCAGCAGCCAAGCATCTTAGAGCTGGCATCGAATGAGTTCGTGCAAACTTCAGGGGACCTGCATCCAACTGCTGCCTCGTGAGAGGGGAGCTGTAAGCCCGGCTGGCTGCGGAGCTGGCCTCTGCTCCGAGGGATCGCTGAAACTACTGCTGTGAGCTCCCACTTTGTATGGGAACACCAGGGTAGGCTGGGTGTTTAATAGCTGTCAGTACTGGAACTTTAACTATAAATCACAAAGTAATTGATTTCAGGGTGTTAATGAAATGTAGATTTACAGCGAAGTGTAGTTATGCCTAAGATGCACAGTTAATAGCACTGGCTCTGCACAAAACCTAAATTGGCTTTGTGTTTCCATTACGAAACAGGTAGCATAAGCCCATAAATTTATATTCATATAGATTGCTTGGCTCTTAATCACGAATCTAACTTTATCAAAGTTTGTGCGCCTCTGTACTTAAACACAGTTTTTGGATTTGGAAACGTGTTCAGAGCTCTGGCTTTTGTCCACCTTTTGTTCCTGAACCTTCCCCGGGGAGTGTCAGTGCTGTGTGACAAAACTGGCAAAGAGGAGATATGTTACCTGATCAGACTTTTGTGGGGATCTGGGCAGGGAGAGGATTAGGACTAAGTGAAATCCAGTCTGGCCAGTTCCTCAGTGGGTTACAGAGGGGACAGGACGCTGTTCCTTAGGCCGGGGGGTTTGCAAAAGTGGAGCTCGAACAGGAGCTACAGACCGGTTCTGAGTCCTGTGGTGTGACTCTGGCAGCATTCAGCGTGTGCAACCAGCCTCTGAATACGGCTGGGCCTAGCACAGGCGGTGCCTCAGAACACCTCCCTGCTCCTCAGTAACTGCTCTAACCGTCCCCTCGCTCTCTGCAGGTCTGGAGTGACCCGAACTGCTTCCCAGGGGGAACAGTGACAGCAGCAGCCTCGGGAGCATGAGTGGAAGTAATGAAGCAGTAATTAGCAATTAATGAAATGTGGTGAAACTTATAATTTTAATAACTGCTGCACTGGCCTAGAGGTTTGATGCTGAAATGTAGCAGTCCCTTGAAAATCTACAACTCTGAAGCTTAATTATGGTAATTTCCTTTAGACACCATCTGCTCTTAGAGCCAACTTGAGTATTTATTTTTTCCCCTGAAGTCAGCTGAGCTTTTAAGGACTCCACTTCTGCGGCCTTTCACAGCAGAGCTTAAATTGAAGCCAGGATTAGGGTAGGGGGGCTGAGGTGGCCTCTGTGGCTTATCATGCAGAGGCTGGAGGGCGAGGTTTTGTGAAGTAGCCAGCAGGCTCTCAGAAAGGTGATGGAGCATGGAAGGAACCGGGAATACCATGGACAGAACTTCTGGAGTTCGTGGAGGGTTAAGCCGTGTTTCCAGAGGGAGTACGAACTGGCTGTGCTGCCTGTATGCTCTCTTCCTTCCCACATGAAACCCTCCCAAACCCATTGAGCAATGTCTGGAAGATGTCAAGCCCTTACAAACGCTGTGATATAACGAAAATGCAAATCACCTTTCTGGCCTGACTTTACTAGTGGGTTACTGACATCAGGCAAGCTCGGGGGCCAACAACCCTGTTCTGGGGAAGAGGGACACAGTCCCATAGCAGCGGTGATGCGCGGTAGCAAAGCCCCTTGCTCCTCGCATCTGCTGTTTTGTTTTGCTTTACCAGTCGTATGCTGTTTTATGCCTTGCTGAGCATGGTAAGGGCAGTTCAGGTCGGAAGCCAAACCAGATCACCGTTCCCTTATCTCTTAAAGACGAGCCTGAAGACTGGTCAGATCATGAAAACAAATAGCCAAACAACCCCCGACTTCCCAACTCCCTCATGTCATCACTGATGGCAGGACTGAGGAGTCAGGCAGGCAGGAGGGTCGGATTAGGCTGAATTCTTTTTTCCCATGTCAGCTCTAGAAATGCCCGATGGACTTGAACAGAGCAAAACACTTTTCAAGCAGCAAAGGTGAGAAAATGGGACAGGGGAATTTGAAAGATGTAAGTGCAATTTTAGACGTCATTCAGCTCCTCTGAAGGGCTGTGTTAAGGATTCAATTTTGTCTTGTGTAAATCAGTTTTAATTAATAGAGCAGATGCATCAACAATGCATCTGGAAATGAAATGGAGAGGAAAGAAAAGAGGCAGCTGGTGCTACTAGATGTAAATATTTGCTTTTTGGGAAGTGAAGCTCTGCTGCAGAAGCTTCAGAGACTCCATTTCAATTTGAGGAGCCTTTCTTTTGCCTGTGGAAATATGTGGAGCAGAAAAAATCAGCTGAACCATAATGCTTTGTTTGATTCTAGTGCATGTGATATAAGAAGCACACATTTTCTTGGAGCAGGGCCAGCACATGCAGTCTGGGCTCCTACTGAAATACTGAGGCCTAGCCCCGTGTTGGTGTACGATGCATTAATTTCCGCAGAGCTGTCTATACCAAGAAGCTTTCCCCTGGCTTCTGCAATACAGTCTTAATCAAGATGCTAATTATTGGCCCACTCGAGCAGGGCAGGGTGCGGTGATGTTGACTAAATAGGGCCTTGCTGGCAAACCAAGTGGAAGAGGTACATGCATCTGAAAGCCCCTGAGGAGGCACGGCAGGCATGGACTCTGTTCATGTGAAACTGAGGATCTTAGGGGGGAAAATGGGCAAGATATGAAGCAGGGCTTTGTATGCTTGGATGGGACCCTCCACAGGTCTGCTGTGATGTTTTTGAGTCTGCTTGAAGTGAAGTGCAGTGTTGAAGTGCAGTGCAGTGTTCCAAATTTTTCTCACTTCATTTCAATACCAGACTTCTCCTCAGATCTCTGGCCGTTCGTATTATGATGTGAAGAGCTTTTGTTCTTTTTTTGGTTATTGCCTATAACTGCTAAGAACTTGAAAAGCAAGCCTAAAAGTGGAGAATTCTGAAGCAAATAAAGATGTAAACAAAACAAAAAAAGCAAGCGCACAAAAAAGGAGGGTAAAAAGCAACTTCTAAACCAAGCTAAAACTGGAAAGCAGCAGAGTCCAGCCTGAGACTGGCCATGCCAGAGGCAGACGAGAAGCAAGGGTTGATCCAGAGCAGGGTTTTGTGCTTCGTGCACTGGAAGAGGATGGGAAGGAGGTGCCCTAGGTAGGGAAAGTGGTAGCCCAGGCACTATTAATGCTTATGGTAAGCTCTCCAAAGAGAAGACTGCCTTTCTTGCTCTGCATTTTTCTTTAGAGTAGTGTGTCTGGATTCCTTGCACCCAGCCTTGTAAGCATCTATAATGTGGAGAATGCTCAAATGTATTGTACTTGCGTTGTGAAAGGCTGTGTACACTAATGCCTCACTATCTGTTGCTTCTTTTTCAGGGCTCTGCTGCCAGTTACTTGATACCCTACTCTGGTTCCTGCTGTCATTGTCCTGTTTTCCATCCTTCATCCTTAATTGACCTTGAGCAGCAGGCATCTTGAAGGTGAGGGTGAAAATGTAATGAATCAGAGGAGGCAGCGGTGAAAGATTTGTCGGGTGCTCAGCCTCGCAGGTGAAGCAGCTGAGATCTTTCAGAACAGTGATCTCTTCCAAGATGGATCAGGCAGAGTTGCCCAGACACCATGAAGCCTGATTTTGTGTTATAAAGGGATCTTCAGCTCTAAACCTCAGGCGAGTAAGCAGTCATTTCTTGGTATCTGAAAAGCAGTCAATCTCCATTACCTCTGTCATTACCAGATGTTGAATTGGCAGCCTGCAACTCCAGTGGTCTTGCTTCTGCCTCTTCATCCTCCAGGTCATGTATGCTGTCCCTGTGTGTTTAGGCTGTGTGCATTTCTGAAATCTGTGCACATTCCTCTCTGTCCCAGTGATTCCTATTCAGAAAAATTGAATTAATTACAGTCACCCTTTCAAGATTACATCCTCAGCAGGAAAAGGGATATACCTGGAACTGTTGTTTGAATGTTTTTTTTATTTTTATTTTTTTTTTTGCCAGAGACACTGTTTGAGTTCAGGAATTAAAAATGCTTGAACAGCATTGAGTGCATGAAAATACTGCAAAGCTTTTTACTACAGAGTGCGTATGTACTCAAATGCACTACTGCATTGCCCCAAACTGCAGAAACTACTATGCAGAAAAGCAGTTAAAATAATTCTTTGCTGTTGAGGATTTCTGGAACCTAAATGGAAGAAGACTTACGCTTCTGACTCTAATTCCCTCAGGACCCACTGTAGCCAGGCTCAGTCTGTATTCTTGGGGTGCTCCTTTCTAGTCCTGGCCTTGTGACAAAAGTTGGTCCACTTGGTGTTTGTGCTACTTAATTAAGTAGTTTATGGCAAAAACTAGATGTCTGCATCCAAGATCAGGTTGATAATTAGTTCCTGCTTATTCTGAGGCAGGGATTGTTTCTGTTATGCTGTTACAGTTCCTGTTGCAGGGCAATCAGTGATACCCTCTACCACTTACCTATTCGTGCACCTGAGTGGACATCCTGTATCATAAACCTGGGATCAGTTTTAGCCATGCAGTCCTTGTGCAAGGTACTATTACACTGACAGCTAGAACACCTAGTCAGCGATGCAAAACCAAGGCAGGACATTACTTTTCTGACCCAGGAAATCTGTTCCCAGCATGATTTGGCCACAAGCACTAGGATCCAGGTGAAGTGTAGGTCACTGATCTGCTGTAATGAGTTAGCTGGAAAGCTGTTGTATAAAATCACACCCTTTCTTGCTAAGAAATGGGAGATCTTTGCTTACTTGAAAACTGTCAGTTAACTTCTAGGTGCTGGAAGTACTAGCTGGGGATTGGACACCTACTGTGCTGGCGTGGTACAGACATCTAGTTCAGGACTGTCAGGACATAGCTAGCTTCATGAAGGGTGTGGGTTCAGCCCCTGGATGTAGGGTGTGACTTCTTTCCAAAAGAAAATGAGCAAAGTTGCATACTTCTGGCTGAACTGTGTTCCTTGGGGGAGCTAGAACAGTGGCTATAGCAAGCAGGGGAGAAGGAGAGGGCTCTGTAAAACATCTGAGCCCAGCGCTGGTTGGTTAGCTAGGGGTTAGCTAGGAGCTGTGATGGAGCTGCCTGAGCACGTGGAGGTCCTGGGGGATGAGAACTTCTGCAGTTTGGGACTCAGGCACAATGAACATGTGTTTAGGTTCAGTGGACTGAGTGAGGGGCTATGGCAGGTGGGATGAGGTTGTGCCTAGTGAAAGCAGCTCATGGCTTCATGTTTAGTGCAGTTTGGAGCCTTTTTTTTTTTTTTTTCTTAAATGCTCATGTACCCATACTGTAGCCAGATGGCCACTTCTGGTCAGCACAGTCCCACTGACTGTCGTGCCCTGTGAGTGCAGTGGTGGTGTGGGACAGATGAGTTCCCTGGCTGCACATTGCCTGTTGTCTTACCTGGGCTGCTGTGAGGAAAACATCTTCAAAACTAACAAAGATCAAATCTTTTATGAAGGGTGAAGTGCCCCTTAGCGATGCTGAGGCCCTTGGAAAAAAGCTCATTGCCTTGAAGGCTCATTCTTTCCACTAACAGTAAATTGTACAGGCCTTTGGTGTGACAGAGGGAAGTGTGAGAGCAGAGGGCGTGAAAGACCACGCTGGCCTGTGGAGGAAGACTGACCGAAGGTTTTGTAGACCACACTGGCCTGTGGAAGAAGACTGACTGAAGGTTTTGTCAAGGACTGGACTTGCCAGCTTCCCACCAAGCTTTAAGATGCAGCTCTCAGCTCGATTTAGATGGAGCTCTGCTTCAGAGCTGCACTTGAAAACCTCATGGAGAATGTGCCCGCGGGGGGGACTGTAATTGCCATGTATTGTGGCCATAATGATATGGGGGAAAGAACAGGGGCAGCTGTAGGGAACAAATGAGATGTTTTGCCTGACTCCCAGATCTCATTTTTCCTGGGTGTTAGGTCTGTCCTGGAAGGCAGGAGGCGGGCTGGGAACCTGGCTCTCCTCAGCTGTGTGCATGCCCTCTTTTCGTCCTGGCACAGCAGCGAGATGCCTGTCAGAAGGCAGGAGCAAGAAGAGAGACCGGGGCCAAGCTCTCTGCTAGCAGAACTGCCCTGAACTCTGCCTCTGCACCAGAGGATAACTTCCTTCCAGTGCTGGGGGGCTGAGAAAATGTTCCCAGTGTAAGGGAAATGACTTGTTCTGTCTCCCGCTACCCTTTAAGGGGCCAAACCCTGATGAAGATGGGGTCACTCGACAAAAGGTGAGTTGTAGAGTTATTTTCAAAATGTAAGTGACCTCTAAACCAGAGCAGAGGAGAAAGGTCGGGGTGGCTGAGCTTTGGTTTTAGCTCCTGCTGTGGCTCTCTAACAGGGCCATGAGCAATTGCCCATCCTCCTGTACCTAGCCCTGAGCAGCACAGCCTGCTCTAACACCTGTCAAAGCCAGGAACAGTGAGCCTGTTGGATCAGGTGAGCATTCTTCTTTTCTAGGTTCACTGGATGGAAAAAGATTGTGTCCCTTCCTCACCCTGCCATCAGCTGTGACAGTCTCCGTAGCCTTGGTGTGCCTCTGGGCAGCAAAATGGGATGTTTGCCTTGTTACACGTGGGTTCCTTTAGGGCAAACAAAATACTAAGTAATTTTTTAAATGAATGTTAATTTTCATTCTGACTTCACGCAGTCTGGGCTCTCAAATCCTGACTGCTCTCCCCAGCCGTCCATCACTGACTCTCATGTTTTGATGGCTCTTGTCTCAAACAGTTGGGTAAAAAGACCTTGGTTATTTTCTTTCCTTTTTCCCCTCTGAGAAGTGTCTCATTTACTTTTTGCAGCTGTCCTGACTCTCTCCCCCTATCATTACTGTGAAGCAATGTGGCAATTACGGAGCTGGCCACCCCCGGGAGGAGGTATGCTCCACTGGCTTTCAAAGAGTTTGCAGCACTGTACTTTGTGCTCAGCTCCAAAGCTCTTCTGTTCTCCCTGTGAAATGGGATTTAATGCTACGCCGTTCCGAGTACGGTAGCATCTGTACAGATACAAAATGTCTGGATCATGGATTGGTTTCAGGAAGCTTCGATTCTTAATTTCCTTTGGAATTTATATTGCCCCACGCTTCCCCTTCCCTCTTCATTCCCCTCAGAGGACAGCTGTGGTCTTAACCAAGTATCTCAGGTGGTGTAAAGCCATCGATGGCTTTGTTGTTGAAGTGCCACGTGAGGACAGAGGAAACAGATGTTAGGCTTTTTCTTGAAGCATCTGACCCTATCATTGCAGTGCCAGAAACGCCCCTTCAGAAGGGATGGAGACACTCAGTGCTGTCAGCCCGTGGCAATGTCCTGGCTTAGTGGGACCATTTCACAACTGCCTGTCCTCCCCTGGCTCTGCTGGGTGCCCCTGGCCCGCATCTGGAGCTGTTTGGTTACTGCAGGCCAAGTGGCTGTTGTGGCCGTCGAGGTGGTTGGACAGCAGGGGCTGGACTAACGAGAAAGGAAGGCTTTGTGGTCCAGCGCTGACCCTGCTGAAGCCACTTACATTAGCAATTCAAACCCCAGTCCTACTGCTAGGGCTCAGCCAGACCTGGAGGTTTTTACTGAAGACAACGGGGTGTTTGGTAGCTGATGCCTAAACCTGTGGGCAACCTCAGTGCCATTTCTTTAGTAACTTGTAGGAAATATTTGGGGCTTTGTGTAAGGTGATATAAAGCGATCCCATGCAGCAGGAGGCCAGAGAGAAGGATACCTCAGGGCTCTGAAGATTTCTGCTCCAGTGACAGCTGTCTTGCTGCTGCTGTGGTCAGGCTTGTTTCTTCTTGTTTTGGATCCATTGAACAAAAAAATGCTCCTTTCGTTCCCTTTGCTCTGAGGTGGGATCTTAAGCCATAATAGAATCTTAAGCCATAATAGAATTAATGAGTGTTTTGGTGGTCTCTTTCCCTGACGTGGGCTGGGTGCAGGCCCCAGAAGCCCAGGGTTTGGAAGCCTGGGAGCACCGACGGGATGAGCTGGGAGGATCCCTGCCATCAGGGCCGGACTGCAAAGGCAGCAGCAGGTAGGGGAGGGAGATGCTGGTCCTTGTGACGGGCTGACCTCTCTTTTTGAGGGCGCTGTACTCTGCGGACCAGCTGCTAACAAGCTGCTTTCTGTTGGCAGGGCTGATGGCCCATCAGTCTGCTTCCTCAGAGGTGAGCCCACAGGAGCCCCTTGCTACGGGCTGTGCTGCATAGCTTTGGTATAGCTTGACAGCGCTTGACGTTTCCCAGACAGTGCTTAAATCTTTCGATTGGCAGTACTTAACACTCTCCTTCTGGCCTTCCAGCAGTGGTGCCTCTAAACTTTTGTTTTCCCTTCAAAGAATTGTTAGCAAAAGCTTCTGCATGTTGTCACTTGCCAAATGCCACCAGTGAAGCTCCGCTCTTGTTGCTTTGGGCATTTACAGTTGCCTTTAATTAGGACATGTGCTTGTCTGGCCAGGGGCTGATGGGCAGCTCTAGTGACAAAGACCAGGAGGAAAAATAGGGTTTATTATATTACTGCTTGTACTTGAAGGAATGTTTCTTTAGTCCAATTGTCTTTGGACATGTCCTTTGGGAGGGGGATACCAGGCCTCAGAATTGAGCTTTCTTGACCAGTTTTTTAAAATCTGACCTCTTAAAGGTTAAAATACATTTGTCCATATGAATCAATATATGGGGATTTAGTAGTGCTCTAGATTGAACAGACAAAGGAGTTGAACTGCATTTAGGGAATTCCCTGGCTGTGAATAACTCAGCCAGCCCCGTGCCTCACCTGGAGACACCCGCGGCTTGTTTGGTTCACTGCAGAGACCGCAGGCTGGGACAGAGATGTGGCTGGTCTGCAAGTCATTGCTTTACTGGCCAGAAGGCAGGAGGCACCCTTAAGTAGCTTCTTTTGATGGAGACCTGAGACCTCTGCCTTTCAGTCCTGGACTTCAGACAGCGGCTTTCACAGATCCCATCTCTCATCTCAGGAGGGTACAGCTTTGTTTTGCCAAGGCTTGGTGGCTGAAGACATCCTCAGCTGTAGATCTGTAGGAGACATAGCCCTCTAGCAAGCCATATTCTGTCTAGATAAGGGCAGCCTTAGCGGTTAGACCCCTGGCTAGTTACTGGATGGGAGTGCAGCCCTGCAGCTGTACGAACAGGCAGGCAGCAGCTCTGGTTTTGCCTTGGCTGGGCAGTGGATGCCTGCTCGATCCGCAGGGCTGCTGCAAGCAATCTCCCCGCAAACAAGAATCTTCTGAGTGGCTGAGCTGAGATCTCCAGGTTCCTAATCAGAGCAGAGGCTGTCCCTGCCAAATCGGAGTTGGGCTCCTGATTGCATCCTGATAGAAAAGATCGCTCATTCAGTGGAAAATAGAGCTACTATTTTTTTGAGGGTTTTGGCATATGTTAACTGAGCAAATCTTGGCACTCAGTCTGTGCTGTGGCTCTGCTTCCCTGAGCCTGTGAGCTGGGTTTGCTTGCGTCTGGCCTGCCTCTCGGGAATGTTACTTGCTTTCTGCTTTTTCCTCCGTTGTGTGGCTTGGGGACTACAGGAACCCTTTCCCTTCTTTCCGCTGCAGCAGCCCACTGACCGTATGCTCCATCAGGCTGTCTGGTACTCTGGCCTCTGTGTCTTGGCTGAAACCCTCTGCTTTGTACCAGCAACTGTCTTTCTGGATGCCAGTCTGTGACTTGCTGTATCTGTACGGGGCTGATAGACAAGGAGACAATGGTGCAGAAGTCAGTGCTTCAGTTAACCCCCGATGCCACTGCGAGGAGCTCTGGGTGGTTTCAAAAGGGCATACTTTGTGAGACCAGAACTTAAAATTCCTATAATGTAGGTAACTGTGACTGAGACTTGTATTTGTCCTTTAGGTGCTACTGCCCCAAGAATCACATTTATTTCTTCCAGGAAAGAGAAAAACGAGGAAACTCAACATACCAAAAAACAAGTCACACTTTTCTTCCTGACTTTGTTACAACAGCCAGTTCAGCTTGAATCACTGACATGCTGAGCCTTCCTCCTCTCACTGGGAGAAGTCTGGAAATCTGTATCTTCATATTTCTTACTAAAAATGTCCTAGCACAGACATTCACACTTCACTATAACGTATCTACTAGGAGCAGTTACAAGTCTGCACCAATTTATTGCAGTCAACCGTGCTTAAAGTGAATGGTACCTATTCACCTTGCAGTAGTGACAAGGCTGAATTGAGGATGCTTTGAAAAATTCTTGCTATTAGGGCTTAGGTTTTTGATAACATGCTTGCTCCCCATGTACAGTACTTGCCACAGGGATGTCCATGGACCAGCAACAACTGCCTCCCTGCACCATGGAGCACGGAGTCACCAGTATGGACAGTGGTAAAGGTTTGGTGAACCTGATGTGCTGGCTGCAACCAGCTCTTTCAGGGCAAGAGGGAACATTTCCCATGGAAGTACGTTGGATAATCTAGCCCATACCAAGTCTGCTGCTGCTAGTTAAAGGTGAGATCCGTAAAACAGTGGCACTTGCTGCTTGTTTACCATCCATGTGTTCTTTGTTTTGAGATCCTTGGTTGTTTCTCCATCTTCGCACCCAGCTTCTCTGCCCGGTGTTTAACCAGCAGCTTCTCTGCCCACCATTCCCCAGCAGTGCCCCATGTGCAGAGCAACATGCTAGTGTTCCAGCCATGCCCTTGGGGACAGGCCTTGGTGCTGCTGCATTGCCAGAGGTGCTGCTGCATTGCAAGACCGTGAAGAGGCTGGTATCCTATTCCATCTGCAGGGCCAAAGGTATGCCTGTGTCTGCAGTTTATCACCTGGTAGATCAGCTGCACAGAATAAATACATGGATGGCGAGGAGAGGGCTGCGTGTCCTGATGCAGCTTGCTCAGCGTTGGAGGAACCATTTGAAAACTCCGTTTGGACCATCCAGCCTTGGTTTGACTCGTGCCAGAGATGCCCTATATACTGTGGGCTCAGATATTCAGCCTCTCCTAGCTGTGGGACAGGCTGTAGTGTGTCGGGGGGCCCAGACTACAGAAAAGCAGAGAAGTCAGAGTGCTAGCCAGCTCCTCTGCCTCCAGGCCTGGTGCTGCCCCTGGTTTTGGCTGATATCTATATTGTACCTGGAGTGAGAATCAGCCTTTGTTCCGGGCCCAGCCTCCAAAAAAGCCGCTTCCCTGTTTCCGTGGGGTTATTGGTCCATTGCACATTCTCTGGCGCTCATATGCAGAAGGCAGATAACCTCAGTGCCTTTCAGCTATACACAGGCCTCCCTCTTTGATAGGAAGCAGCTGGCGTTTTTATTTCAGCTGATGGTTCAACAGATGGCTGCTTCAAAACAAAAAGCAACACAAACAGGAGACTTTCTTCTCATCGGTTACCCAAGGACTTTGAAGGTGTGTGCTGAGGTCGGCTCCCAGAACAAGGGCTGCAGGATCAAACTTGTGTCTGGAAACTCTGAAGGCAAATATGGGCTTATGGGACCTGAAAGGTGGGGAATCTCCAGGCTGGGAGATATTAAATGCTGCTGGATACATCCATGTGCAATCTGGTTTAGCTTTGAAAACTGGCCTTCTTGTGAGCAGGGGATTGCACCAGAGACATCCAAAAGTCCCTTCCTCCTAAATTTTTCCATGATTCCATGCCTGGCATGATCCAACTGATGATCTGTGCACTCTGCTTTGTGAGGAGCGAGGGAAAGGAAGAGAAACGAGTGTTACAGAACATCTGGAAATGCAGTGGTATTCTTGTCTGCTGTAAGATCTGATTTGGGAGCAGCTGCCAGCTGCCTCTTCTCTTTGAGATGGATTTGTTTGACTGGAAAGACAGCTGCTGCTGCTGTGAAGTGGCCAGATGGACCCATACTGAAGACTTGGGGCAAGCGGGAATGACGAGGGGGAATTTGGGAAGGCAGGGAGCCCACACTGGCAGCAGCCCCTGCCCTGCTGGGGTGCTGAGCAGGGCTTTGGGGGGAGTGTGCTGGGGCTCGGTTCCTTGTGTTGCTTCTTTCGAAGAGCAGCTGTTTCAGGCTTACCTGAATTATCACCATAATGAACAGGGCTTCCTTTGGGAATACATCCTCAGAGATAGCACTTGATATCTGACCCTTGTTTGCATTTCATGGCAGGTGTTTGAAATTTTGCTAAGGCCTTGAAATTTTGCTGTGGGCTCAAATGGACAGTTAAATCCAGGAGGAGAAGTGTGGGATTAGTTCCCAGGGAGACAGGATGTGTGCAAGTGTTTTATTCTCTCATAGCTTTTGCCGAAAACAAACAAGCTTTGTTGTGAGCCAGGAATAGCAGGACTAATGACGGGCACCTCTGCAGGGTGATGTGCCTTCAGAGCTCTCTGCAAATGCCTGCCCATTTCTCTGCTGGTCGGGAGGGAGGGATTCTGCCTTCCCGAGTGATTGCTTACCCCTGACTGCCTTTCAGCTCGCTTTGATAGCGAGACAGGAGAAAAAGGGCAGCCCTTACGTGGCTTGTGAAGAGATGCAGCCCAGCAAGCTGGAAAGCATGGGGGGGCTGCTCCAGGGCCCTCCCTTGCGTTCAGGACTGGGGAAGGAGGGAGCCGTGTGTCCAGCCAGGCAGGAGGACTTCCCGAGCAGCACAGGGCAGTGGAGCCGAGCCCAGGGACCAAAGCTGCCCTTACAGGTTCAGATGGCCTGTCTGAGGGGAGGTTTGTTACCGAATCCCTGCCCATCTGGGGAGGGAGGGCTGGCAAACCAGCAAGGATCTGAGCTCTGTTCACAGCTGGAGCCAGCCTGCACAGCTCCCTGCTTTCACTCAGAAGCATTTCTTGGGGCTGGGTTATTTGCCCAGATCTGCCCCGTAAGGAGACCCGTTGGCTCCCTTACAACCCAGCTTTTCCTTGTGAAGACTCCAGTGTAGCAACATGGTTAACCCCAGATGTACCTTTAATGAGGTATCGTTGTAAATGGAGTTCTCACTGCTTGTGAGACCAGCCAGGAAAAAAAAAAAAAAAAAGATTTCCAAACAGACTTGGAAGTGTTTGTCTGCTAGCCCTAGAACTAAAGCTAAGCCACCCATCCCTGCTCAGCCCTGCAAGTTGTGGCTGTGTCTGGGAGAAATTAGCATCCAGCTCTGAATTCAGAAAGGGGTAACTGCAGCTGGGCAAGGTTAAAAGAAGGCACCTGCCTTGAGACTGTGCTAAAGGAAAACTGTAGACCGTTATTTCTCACTAAGTTCAGCTGATGGATGCTTCTAGAAGGTCTTGGTGCTTGGTATAATTTTAATTTGCCTCATTTTATTTTATTTTTTTTAGAGGCGGAGGGTGCCGTTCTGGGCTGAAGACACCGGCTGGACACTCGGTGCCCTTCCCTTGCCCTTTTCTGCAAGGTCTGTGGGTAGGTGATGGGGGCAGGCAGCTGCCCCTGCCTGCGAATGTGCCGGGCATCTCACCCCGCAGCAGAGGTGGAATGTGACACCTTGTGTCCTCCGCGGGACAGGAACCTGCTCGTGGGCAATTAATGCTGATACCTAAAACGTGGACCTTGATTTTCTTGCACATTATGATGGGCATCTCAGTTCTGTCTACAAAGCTGATTTTTTTTTCCTTTAAGGACTGCAGCAAGCACATGTTTTAATATGCTGTTATAGCCAGCAGGCTTGAAGGATATGGGTGAGATAAGGTGTCCCATGCTTTGGGCTCCAATCCAGTCAGCCTGGTGAAAGGCAGCCTTTTGTATGAAGAAAGCTTATTCTCTTTGTTACCGAAGACACTGAGCTGCTCAGGCCTTACAAAAGGAGAAGCTAGATGAGCACTGCGGCATTCACAGAAATGTGAATGAGCTGTTTGTGAGCCCTTTGCCTTTTCTTAAATAACTAACTACTGCTGGACTTGGCTTACAGGGAAAAATCGAGTCCCAGGGAGATCAGTCAGGTTGCCTGGTCCCTGTAATGAGATCCGTGCAAGTCTCTGACATCCACTGTCATCCCTGGTCTGTCTTTGGTCATGCTGCCTTCGGCATGGGAGTGATTTTTTTCTATCTACAGGAAAGAGGAAAAGGTTGTGGATTGGGTATGGAAATGGATATTTTTTCCTGCCGTGGGAGTTAGGGATGAAGTCCTTGGGTTGGTCTGGTGGAAGTGAAGGCCCTTGGGTGAGGAGAAGGTGTTTGGGCTGCTTGGTTTGGCTTCTCCCGCTGTGGGGGAATGATTGTGAATAATTGTAATTAAACTAATTGTTGTTAAACATCCCTAAGATGGTCTTAATGTTGATCTGGTAGAACCTGCTAACAGGTTCCTTTTTTCACCTCTGTCCTAGGTGAGCGGTGGTGTTTTTAAGTGTGACTCAAGATGCCCAGAAATGCCAAATTTCCAAGCTATGTACAACTTGGGAAGGCTTCTGCACTGTGGCCTGGTTTCCCTCTGGTTTCGGCTCCAACACCCGAAACACAGGCTGTGGGATTGGGGTGCAGGATTCCTGCAGGCCCTGCTGGAGATCCCAGTTTGCACACTAGGACTTTGCCCCCAGAGCTGCTGGTACCTGGAGGCAGAGACCCTGCAGCTGCTTCAGCCAGCTCACCCCTTCTCGCAGGGGCAGGAGCATTCCTGGCCATACAGTCCTCGTGCATCTTTCCTGATGAATTTCTTCCTGACAAGAGGATCTCTTGTTTACCAAGACTTAATTTGCTGCTGCTGTTTATTGCCCACCTGAAGTCCTCCTGCTGGCCTTATTGTCCTTCCAAGAGCAGCCAATCATGCTCCCACTGCAGCGGGAAGAGGGATGGGGTCAGTGCTTGATGGCTGACAGCTCCTTTTTATGTTCCCATCTGTTCCCTCTTTTCCTTGTAATGAGATCAGGTGCCGGAGTGCACTGAGAGGACTTCTCAATGTGAGAGGAAGTCACAAATGGGGCACTTAGGTCCTTGCTTTCATCTTTGGCAGTGAGAGGCCGCTCAAATCAAACCTGTACCCTCTTGAGCTGCTCCTAGAACAGAGCCAGTAATGGGAAACCAAAGCTGTGTGGTGGGGCTGCCAGCTCTGCGTCAGGTGAGGCCTGCAGTGCTGAGCCTTGCCTTGCAGAGCTGCAAGCCTGGGTTTGCCTATTTTGTCACTTTTATCATTTCTATTTTTTTATGGTTACTGTCTTGTCTTCTAAAACCCCATCAGCTTTAAATAGTGTTATTTGTGGCTTGGCAGCTTCATTCTTTCAGGCCTTTGGTGCCCTCTGTGCAGACCCCTCCACCTTTCTGATCAGCCTTTAATGCCATGACAGGCTCCAACCTGCTTTGTGCTGAGGAGGTTTTCCCCTCCGCTTTTGGGGCCGTACGTTTATTACAAAGCTGGCCTTTTTTAGGTGGGAAGGTTTCTCCCAAGGAGAACCTGCAGCAGGTGTTGGGGGCTGTTTTGGTTGCTGGCTGTGTTTTCGTGGCTGTTCTTGGGATGTGTGAAGGATGGAAGGGGTTTGAAGGAGAACCTCAGGAGCCTGTTAAACAACTCAGCTGGGTCAGTCTGTGGAGAATGAAAACTTGCCCCTCTGCTCCTGCTGCCAAAATGTGATGTGCTGGGAGCCAGTGTGGGGACATTGCTCACGTAAAAGATATAGAGTCTGATAATACGCCCAGCTCAGGGCAGAGGCTCTTTTTAGGGATGCACTTGGTGCCCAAACACTGGTTTGGATCCAGCCCGGGGCAGCCTCCCTGTAACTGCTCTTTACCAAAAGCTCCCAGTTCTTTCGGCTAAAGGCATCCAGATACAAATACAGTCAAATATTTGAGCAAAAGACGCTCCAGTAGTCCATTTTCAGGCAAAACAACAACAGCTTTGGGGTTTTGCTCGAGTTCAAACTCTGCTCCTGCGGCAGTCTGAAGGTGGCTAATGTATCCAGCCTGTGAAGGCAACTGCCTGGAGCAAATGTAGCCACGCTTAGCTTTTTGTTTGTTTTCCTCGGTGCTTGCTTTGCTTTGTAACTTGGCAGCAGAGCTGGCAGCTCGTGGTCGATGTGGTGCTTGCAGCCTGCCCCCAGCACCTCCCGGCGCGGTGCTGCAGGGAGCTGCACCAGCTGGCCTGGTGGTGGCAAGGAAACCAGCTCTTTCCTTCAGCGCTTCACAAGTGATAAATAAAACAGGCTACTCCTTGCACATCACTGCTTCTGGGCACCTCGTGGTGCTTTGTAGCTGCTGTAACGGTGCCAGGTGCTCCTATGGGCTCAGGCTGGGTTTGTCCTTTCTCTGTGTCCTGCTTACAACCGTATATTTTTCATCTTTCTCTCCCTTGGTTCAAATTACAGAACCGGATGTTGGTGTTTGAAAATGCCCTGCAGGAGAGGAACTGGACCTGTGGATGACATACTTGCTGAGAGCCGAGGAGATCTTTAGCACAGACTCTGGACCAGTCCTACTACAAATGAAGCTGCCAAGTGATGCTGGAAACTGCAAGCTGTTGTAGACCAGGATAGACAAGTGAGGGCTTTTTCCTCAGCCTGGAGAAGCTGCAGGGAAGGACTGCCTCTGGCATTCAGCTGTGGGCCCTGGAGCTGACCATGGCAGCATCCTGCTGGGCCATAGGCGCTCAGGTATTACCGTGTGTGATGCCAAGCAGTACTTGGGCTCCTGGAGGCCAGTTTCCCAGTGAAGTTGCTGCCTGGTCTGGCCAAATCTCTTCCTGCCCCATTCCTGTTTAAGGAGCAGTGCTGCTCGTAGCATCTCTCCCAGATGTGGGGAGAGGGGATGGGGATAGGATGTATGTCGTCTTCCCCTCTCCCTGTCCGCTTACTGTGTTTCTGCTCTCCAGGAGAGCAAGGGAGACAAGGTGAGATGCTATGTGCTGAGGCTCTGAAGGAAGTCCTCTATCGTGGGTGGAGGAGAAGAGGACCAGGTACTCCCCAGCTGGGGAAAAAGCTGCATGTGAGGGAGGTGAGACTGACCCCTGCTCTGCCTCGGTGGCCATGAAAGACCACTAAGTGAAGACTACAGAGTCGTGTGTGGCATATTTGTCCTCTGTATCTCAGGGACTTCAGGTGGTCTTCGGCTACCAGGGGAAACGTGGGGCCAGGACAGTTGGGATTAAGGTTTTCCTGGGGTTGTCACTGTTATTGGACAGCCTCATAATGGTGTAGGTGATCAGTCCCTGGACACCTGTCCCCTTTCTTTAGACTGAGATGCTATGTGAGTGCTTTGAGTCAAGCCTCCATCCAAAACCTGCCTATTACCCTGTGGCCTTGTCTCCTGAGAATGACAGCCTCAGTTATTGCCTCGCTACCCTCTGCATCAGAGATTCCCCTTGAACTGTGATTAGCTTTTTGAGGCTTATATATTTTCTTGTGCATTTACCCACTAAGACAGCTGGCTGGATTAAGTGGTTCCATAGCATTAAGGGAAGAAAAAGAAACAAAACGCCTAGGAGGCATTACATTTGTGGGGGACATGGTCTTTGCTCTCTTTTAAAGAGCTGTGGAGAGAAAACAATTTACTTTTTTTTCTAATTTAATGGCTGCACAGATAATGTCAGGGTCTCCAAAATGTACGTATTTGACGTATTGTCATGTTGTCTCTGAGAAGAGATGGAGAAGAGAGCTCAGGTTTTGGAAGTGGGACTGGAAGTACGCAAAATGTAAGGAAACAATAGATTCCTGTGATGGGAATAAAACAGGAGAAAAGCAAACCCAGGGCTGTGCACTGAGGTCTGTACTACCAAGAAAATCAATGTTCTCTCCTACAACGTGGGATTGAACTGCTCAGAGGAAGGCGGGGGGAATGTGGCTAAAAGGAGTCAAGTTTTATTCTCCTGTTTTCTCAGAGGGGAAAATATGAGTCCTGCTTGAACTGAAGAGGATTATTTGGGACGTCACGAAGTTGCAGTTGGGTAAATGACCTCAGTGCTGTTATTCAGCAGGAAACACTTTGATGGCATCTAACATGTAACTTTATTGTTGTAGATACTGCGGGGTTGATGGGGTTAGCACGGTAATGATGCCAGGAGAGGTACACTTCTGAGTGCCTGGTTCAAACCCACCTGGGGGCCCTGCTTTTGGTGTTCACACGGCAGGCAGTGCCAGTGTCATTGGGCCTCTCAGCTCAGAGCCTGTGGCAGGGCCTGATGGCACTCTGCATCCTCCTAACACTGCAGCAAGGGAGAAGTTAATAATGCATTGTGCCGGCCTGTTGCCCTGCTGTGTGCTTCTTTGTTTCTGTAGGAGGATAAGAGCGATGTAAACAGCATTTCCCAGGGGCCAAGGAAAGGATTTTCAGCCCTGTTCAGCAGCAGCCTGCATGGACCAAGTTAGCTGCACCTCTAGAGAGAGCAGGGCAGGCAGGTTTGCTCAGCCCCTGCTGGGATGGTGACTTTTTTGGGGTGCTGAGGGAGCAGGGTGGGGAGGGAGATGGCCGGATTCTGTGCTGGGCTGTACTCGGGTGTCACCCCCCCTCCCCTTCCTTGGGCTTTCCCCTTCCTTGGGACATGGTGTGCTGCTTGGGGCAGAGCAAAACAAGGCGTGGGGAGAGGTAATGCTTCTAATTAGGAGAGAATGAGACAAACCTTAGCAGGGACTTGTGCTTCTTCAAGCCAGAAACACAGGCAGCCAACTGGGAGGCAAGTATGAATCAGGAGTGATTGCTCTGAGTTGAGCTTAGTGGTGGCAGTTGGGTATCATGGCAGAAAGCAGTGGTGAGCTCCTGCAGCAGAGGGGGTGTTAGCAAGGGAAGAGGGGCTTGTTGGTCCCTTGGGAGCAGAGGGGTGGGAGCGGAGGAATGCAGAGGGGGCAGCTGGAATGGGTGGATGGGGCAGTGATGTGAGCCCTGTACTTCATCTGAGCTCACATTCCTGAGCATCTATGGTATTACAAATTTACTTTTCTAGCCTGAGAATATCTTTGAGAATGCAGGTGTCCTGCTATAGCTGCTTCATTTGGTGATGAGCTTGCAAGTCTCCTCTGGAACTGATAATCCGTGTCCTGAGGAGGCATCCTGGAACAGACTCGGTCTTGTGTGCTTCAGTCCTGATGTGTGTATGCTGGTCAGTCCTGCTGCTAGGTATGATGCTTTCCTGGTGGCGTGATGCTCCAAGGAAGCAAGGAGGGCTTGCTTGGCCAGCACATCTCCACCATCCCTGGCCTGCACTTACTGCTGAGGCACTTGCTCCTCTTGCAGGAGCCCACCCAGATCCTTCCAGTCTCGATTCACCACCATCATGGCTCTCCTGTGAGCCAGCTCTGGTAGCAGGGAGAGGATTTACATCTTGTGGATGCAGAGTGTGTGTGCGAGTGAAGTGAGTACCCCCCACATTAATTTGAGGTCCATTGCTGGTTAAAAAAGGCAGCTTGGCAGGGTTGTCTGCTGTCTGTAGAACCACGGTTATGGTGAAGAAGCTACAGGAGAAGCTGGCTGTGGTCTCCCTCTGCTCAGCTGCCACCAATGGAGGACAGCCTGGCTGATGGTGTACACCTGCAGTGACACTTCCCTGCTGTCCACTGTGCTGTCTGCTGAGAAGTGATGTATTCATTTCCCTCCAAGTCCCTGCCAGCTAGAAAAAGTAATAATCTGCAGTGTTTACCTTCTCTGTTCTCAGAAATTAAGCAGCTTTGGCAGAATGTATGTGTTTTGGAAAATGTTGGAGCCCCCCAAGGGTTTTGTGTGCAGAAGCTGAGAAAATTGAATAAAACAGTGCTTTGCACAGGGAGCATGCAGTCCTTTGGCTCCATCACCAGGGTCTCTGCAGCTCTCCTCTCACTGCATTAGCTTTCATCTGCTTTCTGTGAGGGTTTTGAGTGATTAAGGTCTTGACAAAGGGAGTTGACCCTTCTCTGGGCTGGCTCCAGGGTTACCCAGCCCAGAGAGGTGCCTGAGCCAGGAGCAGGGCTGAGCCCGCTGGGTGCTGTGATTCTCTAACCTGGATGGCTAAAATGAGCTCCTGCAGATGGCCTTGGTGTGCCTCTACAAAGAGAGGACCTCTTAAGTGCTCTCATCTGGAATTTCCACAGGGATAAACCACGTCCCTGTGTGTCCTGGCATCGTTGCCCTCCAGTAAATGGGTTTGGATATGTTCAGCCTGGTGTATGAGGTCCAGGGTTTGGCAGATGGAGTTTTATCTGGAATTGAGGTAACTTATGTTGTGGAAATGCTCACCTGCTGCTCTTCATCCAGCGGGCTGGTTGGTGCTCAGCTGGGTGAATCTCTGCACAGCTCTGCCTTGGTACCAAGGTGGTTCTGCTCCTGCTGTGGCTGGCTGCAGCCCTGGGAAGGCAGAGTCTGGATGTGGGAAGAGGAGCCATGGAGAGGAAGGCTTTAGGGTTGAGGTCAGTGCACAGGAAACTCTTAGCGTGGTTTATCCCTACCCAGGATATTTGAGCTCCCCTATCCCAGGCTTCTCCTGTGCTGTTAATTCTGCTTTATTTCTAGAACTTGTCTAGAAAGAAAAAAAAAAATGCTTAAACTTTGTGCAACACCTACAACATCTTGACATGCCTTAATCTATGTGAAAAAAGTAAATGAAATAATCAGGCATCCTTATTGTGGTGTCCACTGGGTAAAGCGGGTGTAAGCAAACTGACCTGCACCCACTGCTCTGAGACTGATGGAAGGAAAGCACCAGCTGGGAAGAGCTACAGCTCACATCTTCTGGGCACTGACCTCAGAGCCCTGCCGTTCCCTCTGCCTGTTAATGGCTTGCTCATCTCTGTAGCAGTGTAGGGACCACAAGGGAAAGACAGGTCAGCCCATAGGTAACGCAGCTCTCGGGTCAAAGCACGGTGGGAGGATGAGCTCAGGTTGTTCCCCTGCTGAAGGCAGTGCTGGGACAGGATGCCTGCCTGGCCAGAGGGTGATTTGATGCCCTGTGTACCAGGGGTGACTGATTGCAAGGATTTGAATCTCTTTTCCTTGATACTTTGCAGACACTTTAAGGAACGTCTGATTCTCAATGCATGTATGTGTTACATAGCTGTGTACCTCTTCCTGTGACAGTAGGAGACTCTGGCCTGAAAGCTTTGTTTTCCAGAATGATAGGTTACCTCCGCAACTGTTCCTGACTGTGATGAGAAATTTCTGATATAAGACGTCTGCTGCAGACTGATAGGAGAAAATATCTGCTAGCCTGGTCCCCTTGTTTAGGGGACCGGAGGAGCATCCTTGAGGGGTGCAGGTGGCATCCTTCAAGTTGCAGTTGGGCACCTGAGAACCAGAGATGTCCTGAGGATACCAATGCTAAAGACAAAATAAACTGGGGGACAACTGATCACCTGAGAAGATGAAAAACAGTCTGGTAAAGAGGAAACTGGCCTGAGAAAGTGGCAATCAATGTGAGAAATAACATTTTTGTTCAAAGAAAGTCAGTGAAAATGAAAACCACCATCACCTCTTGGCTGTCTCAGGAGGCAGGGTGAGGTTAATAGCACCTATTGGTTACCTGGCGTGTTGGTGTCCTACGCCCGCTTAGGTCTCTGATATAAAATGGTCTGATTTTTACCCCAAGTGGAGATTCTCAGAGAAACTTCCCATGGTGTTTGTGCTCCTCTTGTTTTTGTTTTCCTCCTCAAACAGGCTGCAGCTTTGCTGGAACATTGGGTTAACTCTGCTCCACACACCATGATGTGGATCAGCTTTGAAGTGAGGCTGCTTTGGTCCTCTTCCTGGGGTGGTGATTCTCTTGGAGATCAGTTTTAGACCCCTTTTAGGTTGATATGACCTAGACCCCCTTTATGGCATTACTTTGAAACATCTAGTACTGATGGTTTTATGATTGTATATGTACATAATCTGTCATAAGCATAGTATCGGTAAGTATAACCTGTTATAAGCATAGTCCTGTTAAGTATAGGCTGTTGTAAATATATTTGCTTTTATGGTATTAATTTAGTGATCCATAAGTATTAATTCATAAGTATTTTTCACTGCCATAGTATTATTGATAAACTGGTATTGTAGGTTCAAACCTATATTTGCTACTATATTACTGATTTTTTTCCTACCTCTAATTGCCTTTATTATTTCTAACTGCTGCTACTATTAATTAGTGCTATTGTTTTAATATCTACCACATATATTTGCCTTATAATCGCAGTATACTTGCTGATGGTGATTTGTGATCTGTAATAAAGAGCAGCCTTCAGAAATAAAGCCTCTGTGCCCTTGTGTTAAGGAATCCTGTGTGCTCCCTGTTGTGATCCCTGTACACCTGTGGGCTGGGTAATCCCCACCTGGGGTTTGTGACATGGGGACACGAGGCACAGGCTGCCAGGTGCAGGGCGTTAATGGCTGTGGGCCTGGTCTGTTCCAGTTACTTAGGCAGAAGCCTTTTTGTCTGAGTGTTTAGGGAAGATGAATAGATATGTTCTTTTAGATAATTATTTTGCACTTTGCAGTCCTGTGGCATTTGCCCAAGGCTTAGTTTGAGGTGTCTGGGACTGATTCCTGGCAAAATACTGGTGATGCTCACTACAAATGAGGAATTAATTTCCAGATACCTGATCTGGGAATGTTCTCACTTCCCATTGTATGAATTCAGTTTTCCACTGTGGTCCTGTCAGCCAGTGAATCAGTTCTTTCCTTAGCTGCAGGAGCATTTGCGGGTTAAAATGGTCATGAGGGGTTGAAGCAAAACTTGGGGAGCAGTGAACTCCCTTTAGCCCTGTGTCTGACCCTGCACAAGTGCCCTGAGCAGAGGCACTCAGGTGAAACGTGTTTGAGCGGACCACAGTGATGGAGCTCGGAGCCACCTGGAGCTCCTCAGTGATGGTGTGTGGGACAATCTGGGCTCAGTGATGGGTCTACAGCTGTGTGAGGCTGCCCTTATGGGAGAGGGTTTGTTACAGAGCTTCTCAGAGGTGGGGCTGTTTCCCCAGGGGCGACAAGGCTGTGCTGTGCCAGGCTGGGTGCTGCAGGAGCCCAGCAGAGCAGGTGAGCTGGGGACCAGGCTGTGACATGGGGCAGGAGGGGGCACCTCTGGGAGCAGACGGTCCCTCCGGGGGGCAGTGCTGGCAGCTGTTTGATTTTTTTTTTTATAGGATATTTTAATATTCTCTCTGTCATCTGCACTTCCATCTGGCGTGTGGCTCTTTGCACGACCAGTCGTGTGTGGTGGCTGGTGACAGACCTGGGAGAAGCACAGGGCTCTGCTGTGAGTTCCCTGATCATCGCTCAGTTTTAGCATAAACACAGGGACCTGGCTGTGCTGAAGGCTGTGCTGGGGGAACCTTTGCTGCGTGCTTTCCGTGGTCATTATCTGCTTTCTCCAAGCCTTCGTTATTACTTTGAGACAAGGTGCTGCTCACCACCTGTCCCTAGGGTCTGTGCCTGTTTCCTTACAAATACTGGGGGAATAAGAGCAGGGAAGCACAGCTGGGTTACAGCAGGAGGAGAAGGAGCATCGGGCCTGTGCACGGGGTGGGTGCCGAGCGTCCCCACACCCGGCTGTGGCCCTCTGCCTCCCACCCACCACACCGTCCCGCAGCCGTGGCCTCGCCGCCCGTGTCCCCGCTGCTGTGGTGACGTGAGGCCTGCTGGGCGGCCCTGTTGCTTTGGGAACGAGGAGGGCAACAACAGCCCGGCAGCGACAGCGCTGTGCAGCGGAGACTCGTGTGAGTGCGTCCACAGAGTGAGGAGGGTGCTTGTAGGGGGCCGGTCACTGGCCCCACAGCGGGGTGATGGTGGCTGCGTGTCCACATCCCCTGTCCCGGATGAAACGGGGGGGCTTTTGGTGCAGGGACCTGGGGGCTGGTGCGCTGGGGGGGGAGTTGGGGGAGGTGGGTGGGACACAACCCTATGCAGGCCCATAGATCAGGAGGGGATGCGGGTGCCTGTGGGGCAGGGTGGCCTCGGCCAAATTTGGGGATTTCTTGCTCCCCAAAAGCGAAGGATCCTAATCTTTTCCCTTTCTGCCCATCTCTGAGCGTGCAGACCTGCAGCCAGGCTGGGGATGAGCCGTGGAGGGCAGTGGGATGCCCAGCCTGGCTCCCAGATGTCCCCATGAGCCCGAGGTGAGTCCTGTGGGCCTCCCGATGCCTGGTTCTTGTGGGGGTGTCCCGGCCTTAATTATAAAAGGAGGTTGAGCACAACCTGTAAAATGCTCTGAAGGTTTTTAATGAAAAATGCAGCAGGTGGCATAGACCAGAGAGTTTTGTGGTTGCCTCTTTCCTTGCAGGATTTCCTTAAATCCATAGGTGACTTGCTAAGAGACAGTTCCTGGGCACACCTAGGGGAAAACAAAAATGCTTGGTGTCACCGTGATCCCAGCAGGGTGCAGACTGCTCTGAGTGGGTTCGGGAGCCTTGTGTCCCCTGTCCAAGGACAGGAATCGCTCTGTGAAGCCAAAGACTTTGGCATGAGGCTTGAGCCAGCTAAGGTGGGGTTTGGGGACTGAAGAGATTGCTCCTGCCTCTGCTTTTAGTTGGTTGCTAGTCTCCAGTTTGGTGTCTTTGAGTTGAATTTGTGCTTAAATTCATGTTTATGTTCTTCCAGAGATCAAAACTGCACTGTGAGAACTGGGTATATGAATACATATAGCTGTATTTCACGGAAGTTTTTGAAGACTGAGATTAAAACAGCTTGATTTGGGTGGAGGTTGGTAGGACTTGGGCAATCCAGCTGAGGCCGGGTCCCTCAGGGTCACTGCTGGCGAGGGCAGCTGGTCGGGATGCCAGCAGCATGCAGCCTATGCTATGCGCCGCGGGCTGGTGCTGCAGAAGCTGAGAGCTGGTTCAGAGAGGGACACTGGGTCTTTCAGGGATGCTGGCAGCCTCCCTTGTTCCAGCTTGGGTTGTGCAGGTAGGTGGTGGATTAATTAATTAATGCGCATCGGCAGAACTGTAGCTACTGTTCACGTGCTGTAAGGCCTTGGGGAATGCAGAATTGTTTCCTTTCACCTGAGCTGTTGTAAGCTAGCACGAGTCGTGTGTCCTAGCACTTCTAGGGTAAGAAATCACATGTGGATACAGCCTGATATTCATAGGAGTCTTTCTGTGATTTCCATGAACTTTGGATCAGGTCTTGACAGTAGCTAAACAGCGATACTGCTTGGCTAACTCTGGCTGATTCGGTGTTGCAGAGGAAGCTCTGACCCCGTGCGTGGCTGCTTGTTCCTGACCTGGGCATCCATTTCTAGTCCTTTGGTTTGTTTTTCCACCCCCAAGTTGTCAGCTGCTTGGAAGCTCTGCACTGCAAACCAAAACAATGTTCCAGGTGCCAGGAAATAAGTAAACAGAAAGGGGGAGCTGATGCCAGTTGCAAAGCCAGCGTAGCAGGGATCGAATGCTGGGAGAGGCAGCCAGGGAGGGCAAATAACACCAGAAATACTTGATGCAGGAGCCACAGTTGCAAATTACAACATGTGGGGCTGGGGAGCGTCCAGCAGACCCTTGGAAGGGAGTTTGGGCCACCTCAGTGCCAGCTGAGAGCTGGCTTAGCAAAGTACCAGGAAGGCATAATGCTAGATTCCTATTAATTATCTAGGCTGTGGTAGAGCTTTTGTAATAAATTGCAGGATGACAGCACTTAAGTGATAAAATACGGAGGGAACAGAATATAAAGGTGGCAGGTGAGGCTTCCTGGGTAGTGAGACTTGATTTAGAAATCACTGAACCACTTAGCAGTGAGCTGGAGGGGCAAGAGATTAGTCCTGGAAACTCCGCTTTTCCTTTCCTGGCTTCCTTGAGATGCTGTTTATATGGTAATTATGGCTAAGCAGGTGATTTCTAGGCAAGAAATGTGATCTCGCTACTTAAGCCTGAGCGGGGCAAGATGATTTAGCTGAACAAAATTGTTCAATAGCATCCTGATGCTCAGTTTTAGCAGACCTCCTGTCTCCCTCTTCCAGCAAAGTGTAATAGAAAGGCCAATTATCCAGTTACTCTGGTGAGATGCTTTATCTCTGTGGGAGGAAGGAGGAAGGATTTATTGGGTGTGCTGAAGGAGGGTTCAGCCCCAGCTCTGCTCCCCTACTATTGAACTGGGTGCTGCAGTGCACAGCGTGCTGGTGGGCTCAGGGCAGGGAGGGCCAGCAGTCGGTGTTGGACCAGCTCAGAGGCTGCTGCTGCAGCACAAATGGCGTGGGGTCCCTTGACATAAGAGTGCCAGCATGTGGCGTCATGATGGGCACAAAACTGCCTTTATATGAACCCCTCTTTTTTCTTAACGTCTAAGAAATTGGCTACTTATTCCTCATTTCGTGTCTCTTCTGCGCAGCATCCTCGGAGAGCTGTTCAGTTTTACTTTAGAGGGAAACTGCTGGACAGATGCATGAAGGGATTTTGGATGCTTTAGGGCCATATCTAAGCAGCTTCTTCAGAAGAGCTTTTGCCAAGCTCACAGGCACCAAGGGGCCCCTCTGTGCCCCTATTTGCTGCTGAACCGTCTGAATTTCCCAGTGCTGGCAGTACGGAGCTGGCCTGAAGCCCTGTCTTGTGCCTACAGGTCCGTGCGGGTATGTTGGCTGTGTGACCCTGCGTTATCTCATGAGCCAGGTAGTGTTTGGAGGTTCACGCTGCTGCTCTGAAGAGGTGAAGGTGCTTTTATCAACCCCCAGGGTAGCTCATGGCCATAAGTGCCTGGGAGCAGGGGATGCTGTGCAGGCCCCTTGTTGCAAGGAGTCACTGCAGCAGCTGTGAGCCCACATCATGAGACAGATCTTTTTCCTGCTCTCTGAAGATGTTCCTGGTCTTTTCTTTCTCTTTTTTTTTTTTTTTTTTTCCCCTCCAGAGACTGCTTAGCATTGCACATTAAATAGCCATTAGCTAAAAGACTTTGTGATCCAAGGGAGCAGAGCCCAGCAGCTCTGCCCCTTCCTCCGCTTCCTCCATGCAGCACTGCTGGGAGGGGAGGCAGTGACCTTGCCGGAGCTGGCAGCCAGATGTCCAAGGTGCTCTGCTGGGACGTGTGGGCTTGAATCTCCAAAGCTGAGGAGAGCCTTGAGCTGAGCTCACCCCTTCTCCGGGGTCTTACTTTAATATGGGGGGGAGGAAGCCTCTCTGGAAGGGGAACAGTCAGAGCAGATGCTGACCTCGGTGCTCCAGCACTGCCCGGCTTGTAGCTGGATCTTGGCCAGGCTCAAGCTTGGGTGTGTCTGGGGACAGAGCAAGACATCAAAACCTTGCTTCAGATGAGATCCTAAATTCTTTTCGCAGCCAGAAAACCTGCATCCAAACCCAAAGCTTTGTGGGTCTCCTGAGTCCATAGCTAGCACCCAAGCTGGTGGAGCAGCCCAGCTGGGGCTCTGCACCTTTGTTTATTGAGACAGTTCTGTTCCTCCTTTCCTGGTCACAGGCTGGCAGCTTCAGTGACTCATTTGCTCCTTTGCCATGCTCCTGAAGCTGGGAGCAAAGCATCAGTGCGAGGCAATGCCCTGCAGGAGCTGTGAGGGTGCTCGGTGCCAGCTCACGCTGATGGGATGCTGCTGCCCAGGAGGGCTGAGGAATTTGGTTTCCTCCATGTGCCCGGCAAGGCGGAAAGGTTTGGGCTGAAAGCAGGAAATTGGTGTGTCTACAAGTGCTAATTGGAACGAGCTCATCAGAGAGGTGTTCACCAGGTGTGGCAGCAGCAGAGGACACCCCCAAAGGCACACTGAGTACTGTGGTGACAAGGTGCTGTGCCCCTAGGTCAGGGTCCTCCCGAGGTGAGGAGAGCAGAAATCAAATCCTTGCTTTGTAAGATAGCGCAGAAACTTTTTCTTTGCTCTTAAAGAAATGATTAGCTTGTCTGTGGTGTCTAAATTAATTTGTCTGATGTTCTGTGATGTTAACAAATGCTACTCGAAGGCGTGCTTTCTGATGCTGCCGCAATCATTCACTGCGGAGTGAGATGTTTAAGAAATAGATGGGCCGCAGTGGTTTGCAAGGCTGTAACTCTTCTGAAGGCATTCAGTGACATCAGAAACTGCTGGAGTAAGGGACCAAGTCAACCCATTGCGATTCTGAGGAAGTTCAGGGCAGAAAGCAGCCTCCACTCCAGCCTAGAGCTGAAGAAATCAAAGCCCCAGATGCTTGAACATGTTTCTGTGCCCTCGATGTGGGACTGGTGAGGGTGGTGAAGCCCCAGTTTCCTTGCTGCCTTAGTGGGTCCTTCCTAGTGTGCTACTTGCAAGGTGCTGAGCTTGGTTTTGTTGCTGTGTCCCTGTCCTCGCGGTGTTTTCTGCCTGGGGGAACCCATGGAGAAACCTGAGCAGGAGGGAAGGGAGGCTGGTGGGGATGCTATGTGTCCTGGAAGCCTGTGGGGAGCTGGCTCTGCCTCCAGCCTTGCTGCAGGACGAGGTGCTGCTGCTCTGAGAAGCCTGATCTCCCCCCTGGAGCAGGGGGACCCCAGCAGCAGCCAAACCAGAAACTTGCTGTGTGTCACGCTGAGCACTCCCCTTCCCTGGGTCTGTGGGCTGTGCCCCCGCAGGGCTGTGCCGGAGGGTTGAGGAGAGGGGGACGCAGGCAGCCCCCTTTCCAGGTCCCATTGGTTGCCCTCCGGGTTCCCTTGGGACCCTCGGAAGCCACCGGCCCCATTGGTAACTGCCCCCAGGCAGTTCCGTTGTGCCAACGGCTCCCACCGGGCTGACCAGAGCCGCCCTACAGCCCCTGGTGGTTTGGGGAGTGAGGCCGGGCACTGCACAAAGTGAGTCGTCCCCGAGGAGCCCGGGTTACCCACCCGAAGGTCGAGTCCCACCTTGCTGGTCGGAGGGGCTGGCAGCTGCGCGATGCTCAGCGGGCTCTGACTGCACGCCTGGCCTAAGGCATGTCTGAGGAGGTGGGAGGGGGTTAAGGAGCTCTTTCTGGGGGGCTGCTGGCGGTGGGCAGGTGGCCGTGGGCTCTCCCCAGCGGGCAGAAGTCGTGCTGTGCCGCGGCCCTCTTGTCCCACCTCTCCAGGGAGTTGTGGCTGGCTTCTGAGCTGCCCCTTCGCTCCTGATGCACGGGGAGTGGAGCCCTGGGGCCCCATGCTGGAGGCTGGGGAGAGGGGGGGGACCCGGGAGCACTCTGGAAATAGGCGCCGTGGGCATGATGGACAGGATTAATTTCGAGCGGAGTGAAATTACGGCTGGGAAATTGTAACAAATAATCCAGTTATTCTCAAGACCCAGCAATAAAGCACGGAAATCCAGATTAATGTTGTATCATCCCCGTTTAAATTTCCCTTGAAAAATAGTTATTTCCAGCTTGAAATCCTAGCTCTTTGCTGGAACGTGTCCCGTGCCTGCAGGACAGGGCTGCGCTCTTGTTCCGTACAAGGACAGAGGGGTGCGGTATCCTTAGGTATCTGGCTGTGCTTTTGGGGCCTGGGGCTGCCTTTTAGTCCCATCCTTGTCCTACCCGAGCACTGTATAAAGAGGCCGGTACCATGAACATGTACAATACTCTTTGGGGAGTGAATTTAGGATCTTCCTGGGGCTGCTTTGTCTTCGTCCCTTTCCTGCACACCCCCTTTGTGTGGCCGGGGAGATGTGGGGAGGGGTGTTCAGGCTGGAGGGGAGCAGCCCATGGCCCTGCCAGCCCCTGCCCCTTGTGGAACGAGGGTCTGGAAAACTGCAATTATGAAGGAGTCTTAAGTGGCCCTGCTTTCACACATGTTGTGTTTACATTTGAGCTAATTGCTCATGTTCTTTTAATGGTTTTATGCTCTTATTTCTACCGTTACAGCCTGTAGGGAGCTTTGGGTTGGGTGTTAAGTGAAAATTAGGGCCCTCATTCTCCACGGAGAAATGCTCCTGGGCACTGGGGTAATTTCATGCCTGGAAGAAATCCTATTTGCTGGATAACTTTTGTAACTTAAAACAACCAAATTAGCCTTGAAAAAGGACAATTTCCCATCAGAGTATGGAACTCTGTGCTCCAGTAGTTAGAAACGTGGCAAAGCTCCTTGCACAAAGGGAAAACTTGGCTGGTAAAGCAGGACAGGGCTGATTTGGTTAATGTGTGGGGCAGCCCCGATGCCTGACTTGAGGGGGATTAGTGGTGAGGTTTTGGCTGCTTGGGGGGGCTGAGCATAGCTGCTGAGAACTCAGAAGTGTTTTCCTCTTCACTGTGCTTCACAAAGCAGGCAGGGGCGTTAGCTTTCTGCTCAAGAAGGGTGCTGCAGCCTGGGGACACGGGTGCGTCCTGCGGTGCTCTGCGAGCGGGACTGTCCGGATCTGCACCCAGGACCCCTGCGTGGCTCAGGGGAGGGAATGCTTGTCGGTTACCCGTGCCAGGAAGGAGGTGGCTTTTAGTCAGTAGGAACCTGGTGGGAGGCTCCTTTTTTCCAGACATGAGCATGGATAAGAGGAGAGTGGATGCTGCTGGGGATCCTCGTGCTCTTTTCTGGGTAGGAGAGGTCATATCTCCTCGTTGTCCCGTGAGAGTTAGGACAGTTCCCAGCTCCACCAGAGAATCGGATCTGGAGGCTTCAGGTCTCCAAGGGGCACTTTGTATTGCTGCGTTGCTTCCTCCTGTGCCAGGTGGATGTGAAATGCTCCTGTCCTGGCTCCATGTTGCCCTGCGCTCTGCTCCGTGATCCAGCCGCAGCCTTAATGTGGTTCTTGTGGTTCTTGCCTGGCAGCACTGACACCTTCCAAGTTGTCTGGATTTTAAAATCCCCTTGCTGCTTCTTGCAGGTGGCCCAAGGCATGGCTGCCAGCAAGCTCCATTGCTCCATGGAGTCCTCCAGAAGTCCCGATGGTTTCCAGGGCAAAGCGGTGTCACCTCGTAATCGGCTGGTGGCCGAGGCAGAGGAGCCTGTGACAGTAAGTACCTGCTGGGGCCAGGCAGGATTGCATGAGGCTGGGTTTTCTGAGCACAGATCCAGCTCTGCAAACCACAACGGGATGAGGATGATCCCTCATCACCCCCCGATGCCTCCTCTGCATGCTGGTGGCTACCTGGTGCTGAGGCTCTGTCCAAGAGATGCCCCTGCAGGCTTCTGTAGGGGTCCATGAGGCCAGTCCAGGGAGCGAACAAGCATGGGTTAAAATGAGATGAATGAGGACTTGAGCCTGTTCCTGTCCCCTTTGGCATTGGCACAGCACTGCTTCCCTTGGCTCGCCCACCAGGGGCATCTCTGCATGTGGAGGGGTTGTGAGCACTGGGCAGGGCGCTCTGACAGCTCCCCCCCACACTCCTCAAAGGCCACGGCTCAATCCAGTGACGCTAAAGAGGAAACAAATACCCAAAGAGCAGAAATCCCCAAACATGTCACATTGAATCACAACAGAGAGGCTAATGGGACAGAGCTGCTCTGTTAGAGCGAGTGTGTTCCGCTCTATATAATTAATTTACTGGTGATGAATATTTCAGCAGGTAACTTACAGGGCTTCCAGGACTGTCCTAGTGGCTGTGAGCACAAATTATTCATTGGTGGTGCCTGAACAAGAAAAGCCTTTCTGGAGAAAGGCATTTCTGCAGCCCTGGCCGGTGTCTTGCCTTGCAGCTGACTCCCTCTGCCTTCCTGAAGGAGATGTCCCTCACCACCCAGCAGAGGCTGGCTGCCGCTCGGGACACACGCCGGCCCCACATTGTCCAGCTTCTGGACATGAGCGAAACCTCCCATCAAAAGGTAGCCTTTTCCTGCACTTTTCTTGCTGTTAGATGTGACGTTTGCAGTGCCTCTCTGAACGCCCACATGGCTAGGTGCTGGTGCCCTTTGGAAGCGCTGCTGGTGGTGGGGTTCATCCTGCCTTGTGCTGGGGGAGAGGCAAAACGCTTCCTGCCCTGCTGAGGTGTTTCAGTGCTGGACCAACATAAATCCTGCTGAAATCAGTGAGGTTTGCTGGAGGTTAGCTGCCCTTGCTGAAGCACAGCACTGGAGGAAGGATGGAGCAGGCCACGAGCTGTCTTTTTCCATCCTCTCTCTGAAATGGCCACCTCCCCTCTCGCTTGGGAGCAGTCGCTGTCACGCTTGGGGTCGTGGCTCCCCTTGCTGGTGGCAGCATTGACCCTTGGAGTCTGTAGGCCCTATGCTAATTACTCAAGCTCATCAATAAAAACACCTGCATCAGTACTTTGGGCTGGAACAGCAGCTGGGATGCCTGTAGGTGCCTACAGCTGGCAGGGTGGGTGGATGTGCTGCATCCACAGCAAGGCTCCTGCCTGCTCGAAGCTGCTTCTAAAGGGGCTGTTCAGTGTGCAACACGCTAGTGAGAGCTACTGAGCAGAGAATGGGCAGCCAGAGACCTGTAACGGGTTGCTTCAGGATTGTCCTAGACTGCGCAGGAGGCGGGGAGCAGCAGTATTAAATAAAACAATAATAGCATAAATCATCCCTCCCAGTAAAGCTCATAGGAGAAGGGGATGCTGGGTTCAGGCTTGCTCAAGTTTCCAGTAATGCTGACAAGGGGTGAACCTTACGAGCATCCAGCATTCACCTTGTTTGCCTTTTTCATGCCTCCTCTGTTGCTTTTTTGGCCTCCCCTCCTACGGTACCTTTTTGTGCTTGCTGGTTTCTAGGCTCCATATCCCCATAGGCTATTTGGGGACCCATGGGACTAGATTTGTCTCAGTCTTGGGATGAGTTTTACCCTGTCTTGGAGCCCCACACAAGCTCTTGGGCTTGGCTTCCCCCCTGAGTGCTCACAGCTGCCTTGGTGAGCACTTGGGAATGGCATGGCCATGTTAGCAGGGGGCTAAGCTGGAGGTGAGTGCAGCCTTGCTTTTGGCAAAGGCCTCCTGGAGAAACACCTCCAGAGACGCCTGCTTAATGTGCTCTGGTAACTCGTGGTTGCTTCAGGAGGTAGGTGGGTGAGCTGCTGTTTCCTTAGAAGAGCTGGGCAGGTGTCCCCCCCCAAGACAGTGCAGTGCAGGATGCCCCTTCACATATCCCTCCTCTCACAGATGCCTTGCATCTCCAGTTCTCAGCAGTTGACCTGGATCAGAGCTTGTTCCAGCCTTTCCCCTCGGAGGTGGTATTTCAGAGCTACATCCCCTGCGAGGTCTACGAGGTGCCGCTGGTTCTGAGGAACAACGACGTGGTAAGTGTGGGGCGCTGGGGGAACAGCGAAGTACTCTGCTGAGACACAGCATAGCAAGTTCCCTGCTGCAGCACAGCACACTCAGAATAACACGTCTCATCTTCATTTTGTGAGGGTGTGGAAATCTTCCCATGTTGTGGGGATTCTCCCCCTGGCGTTGGCTGTGCATTGGTGGGTTCTAACCCAAAGGAGCTCTTCCAGTCACATCCTTCCTCTGGAAAGCTCTGCATTGGTGGCATAATAAGGTCTGCATAGTTCTTTCCTTCTTTCATCGTGCTTTGTCTTGAAAGCTCCACTTTGGGCTCCTGCTAAGCTTGATTTGGTTCTGTCCAGGCTTTTCAAAGATGTGGTGCTCTGCTTCCCTTTGGAGAACCACACCATGTCCAGAGGAATGTGCACAATGTGCTCTTGAAGGTCTTTACCTTTTCTTGAAATAACTCTTTGTGCATTTGGAGATTTTCCCAAGGAAGTTGAGAAGGGACAAGTTAGAAGATGTCAGCATTTTTCCTTCCAGTGTAAAGAGGAAAACGGAGACCGTGCCGGTTTCCACAGGGGAACATTTGCTCGTGTGGGGCAGATGCTGAGGGTCAGGTGGGAAGAGACCAGAGGGAGGGAAGGAGATGGGTGCTGGGAGAGAGCACTGTGCGTGTACTACTCTTGGCGTGTAGCCGTAAGTGTGCTGGGAGCAGAGGCAGGCCAGAGAAAGGCAGGTGGCATCCAAGAGATGGCCCCATGGCAAAGAAGCATCTGAGCAGTGAGATGTGCCCGAGGGGAGGCCATGAACTGGCCCCCTCCCCAATCTACCTGCTGGGGGAGACGGGTGGGCACAAGGGCCCTTGGGGGGATGTGGCAGGTGGAGGAGCAGCGAGAGAAGATGAGTGTGCCTGGAGACAGCAGGGTGACTGCAGGCACAGTGTGGTGCCTCCCTTATTCCCAGGGAGCTCCACTCCTGACGTCTCCCTTGGGAATATCAATAAGATGCAGCTTGGATGCCCTATATTCGCACAGTCTGCACAGTGATCTTGGGCGCTTGGTGCTGTGGGTGTCCTCTTTCCTGGTGAAGACCCCCTCAGTTCCTTTTGCTACTGCTCTGCATTGTTCCCACCAAGCCTCTTGGCTCTGGCCGCCCCGTTAGCCGTGCGGCACTTCAAAACGTTTGTCTCTGCCAAGTGTTGGTCAACAGGCAAACAGTTAATCTGCTCTATTCATGCTTCCTCAAGTGGAAAAGAACATCTGCATCAATATTTCTGCCATTCCCAGTAAAAAATAATAAACTTGTACAGCCGCACCTTGGGATTTGTATGCCCTACTGAGGGAGACAATGTGTGAATTGTTGATTTTTTTTTTTTATTATTATTTTATTTTCCCTGAAATGAGTAAGTTCCTGAAGTTATTAAGACCTCAGCCAGTGGACAGCACTGCTGTAAAAGCAGGATGAGCTCTAAGGAAAATCTTTGGTGTATTTTGTCATATGGAGATGACAATCCCAAGAGGGGCTGTTGTATTCTAATTGTGTTGGCTTTTGGTAGTGTCCTGGAGAAAATAGGACTGTGCGCTCCCATCGCTTTCTCAGCAGGTTCTCTGAATGATGCTGCCTTGTACCATGCAGTAACCTGAGACTGCTCCGTAAAATCCAGTGTGTTACGGAGAGGCTCTGCAACGACTTGGGTGCAGAAGTGTTTTGGTGTATACATACTGCCCTTGTCTGTTGTAAAGATGTTTTTCCATCTTCAGGCTGCTCCTTACCCTCTGAGATGTTCTGGGTGGCTTTTGCTGAAACCAGGAGTGTGTGCACCCATCTTTCCGGGGACTCAGTGACCAAAACGTGCATGTGGTGGGGAATGGGTTCCTGGAAGCCACTGCCCTAGGGTGTTGTGGAGAGCCAAGGGTATTTGGAGGCTTCAGGGCTGCCTTGGATGGGGGGTACCAGGCTCCTGAGGGTGCTGCAGACCCGATGCGTGTTTCTGAGCCTCGTGTGGGGTCATTACTTATTAGGGAAGCTGCCTGCTGGCTGAGACTGCATGTTTCAGAGGCTGAGATGAGCTCTGGGGTGCTGGGGTCGATACCCATGCACTAGAGGACGCCAGCTTGCTGTCTGGGGACTGTCCTGGGGGGCAGCAGCAGGCAGTGCAGTGCCCACAAGGACCAAGGCACGCAAAGCTGCTTAGCTGTGATCACCAGGCAGCCTCTGGGGAGCTGGGATAGGCTCTTAATGAAAAAAACACCCTGTGAGTTGGTGCTGGCTGTGTATGTCAAGGCAGAAAACGCCTCTGAAGCCTGTAATTGATAGGCACAGCCTGGGGGGAGGAGGTAATGGTAGTCCAGCTGTCCTTCACTCTGGCAAGCTGACTGCTCTCGTCTCCTGGATCAGCCTTCCCAACGGGAGTGTTGTGCTCCCTTGCTTCTTCACAGCCCCCTTCAGCAGCTCTTAGTCACCCCCTTTTTTTTTTTCTGGGGTCATCTTTGCCTTCCTATGTTCCTCCTTTTTATTCCTGGTGTATTGCACAACTGTACCTCCAGGGCTAAAAGTCCTTTGGGAAGGTGGTTGAGGGAAGATGTCACCTGGACAGGGTCATGTCTTTTCTCTGTTTCCACCTGGGCTGCAAAATCTGATAGCTTCACGTTTTCCCTGCAGGTTCCTCGGCTGGTGAAGGTCGTCCTGGAGAGCTCACCTTATTTCAAGTTGATCAGCCCCACTGATGTGTGCCGTAAGGTGGCACCTGGCATGCCTTCCACCTTCCGCATCCTTTTCACCCCTGAGGAGAACAAGGTGAGACCAGAGGTCCCAGGAGGTTGGTGCCTTTTGGTGGAGCGTGAACCCATGGGGCTGGATTTGGAACAAATGAGGAGGTGTGGGTTTGTGGATTTTTCCTGGTTTCAGTGGGGTTGTGCTGGATTCAGAACTGGGAGAAAGTCTTTCAGCATGGTGGAGGTCCTACTCAAGATGTAGGCTCTTGTTTTAGGCTTCTTTTGTCCTTCAGCGCTGGAACATTTAACGTTTAATTGGTGTGGCTGTCTTTGTGCATGTTGTGGTGAGGGCTCTACTGATGGGCACCCATTCCATGCCAACTTGCTCGTTTCTGCACCAGGACAAATGTGCAAGGTCTCTTGGGGCATGGCTGCTTGCTCATCTCTTATTTGCTGCTTAGTTCTGCTTTAATTTCACAATTTGGCCCTTCCTAGAAGAGTAGTTATAGACAACTACAAAGGAAATGTCTTGTGGTCCCTAGCTCGCTGTGCTTGTGGAATAATCTGTTCCTTTGGAGGGACTGAGAAATTATTTAACATCATTAATATTTAGGGTAAAAATTGGGTTTGCCTAGGGCAGTTCTACAAACTACCCAAGTGACACCAGAGTTTAGTCTCATGATGTAGGCTTTGTGAAGTACACTGGTGCCTTTAAGATGTGATTTATCAGTATTAATTACTGAGTGTTCACTTTTGGGGGTGGAGGAAGGGGAAAATGGGTTCCCACAAAAGGCATTTCAAGCTTAGAGGGGCAGCAGAGCGATGTAGGAACATCACCAGAAGCAGAAGTTGGGTGGGATGACCTGAGAGCACTTGGGAGATGCAGCACCAGCATGGTCGGGAGGTGCACAGTGCCTTGCGGCCCCCCCCGAAAAGGGGCTCTGGGTGACCCAGGGAATTGGAATATAGGCACCAACTCCTCTGTCGTGGCTGGGGAAGTCGTCCTGGTGCGGGGCTGCTTTATGGGATTTTCTTGCTGTCATTCCTGATTCACGGGATGGAGCACAGAGCTGGGCTGCAGCTGAGCCCTCAATAAGCGGTCATTGGGAACGTGCTGCATGGTTGGGCTGTCAAAATCAACATGCAGCCAGCGTGTCTCAGTGTTCATTGGCACCTGTGTTGCAGATGAAATGCTCATTCTTCTGTTGGGCAATGTTTCCAATGAGTTACCCTCTCGTGCTCTGCGTTACAGCTCTGGCTGCATCATGGGGGTGCCCTGGCAGCCCCTGCCTGGCTGGAAACCTTCGTGGAGCAAACCATCTGCAGATAGGGATGCTCGTCTTGTCCTTCAGCTTTGTTTGTAGATTAACTTGAAGGAAGGAGGCAAGAAGCATATAAAAACGTAGCACAGCTGATTCTTTTTTTCCCCCCTTGCTCTCTACACTGTAGCAATACAATGTTTTCAGGCAATACCAGTTCAGTCTGTAAGGTTTGCAAAATTCATCGCTGATGCTCAGCGAAGGCTGAATTTAACGCTCATTGATTAATATGAAATATGACAGGACGATGAGTTACTGTGTTACTGAAATTAACTCCTTTAAAATTCAGGCCAGCCCCGCTAGAGAAGCATTCCAGCCTGCAGCAGCTATTGCAAGCATATTTTTGGGAAGAGTCCTGCGGGGAGGGGAGAGGACAAAAGATTGAGGCAAATGAAGCTGGAGCAAAAGGGCCGGTTTCAAAGCACCCTGTGAACCAGTAGCTGAGGAAGGCAGCAGAAGGGTACTCGTTGCTGTGCTATGCTATCATCACACTCCAGCCTCTCCTCTCTTAATGGCCCTTATTTTTCAGCCTTTATGGTATCGTGGTTTCAGCAGGGAGTTTCCCCTGGTAGACTTCCTACATTACCTCACCCTACAGGACTTTTTCTTGCTTTGCAGTTGTCTGCTGCAAAGAATTCACTGAAGTATTTTGAAGTTAGGTGGCTGACACCTGGGTTTGCTGGCTTCTTGGGCAGTTAATTACTGTCACACTGCTTTCAACCTTAATGTGAGCCTGGGATGACATCCCCGATGCCAGCAGCTGCGTTCATTTCAGTGGGCACTCATACAAATGCCAGCAGTCACACTTTGAAGGCTGGAGCTTGCGACTTATTACCTTTCGAAGGTGAATAAGGGAAAAGGCAGCGTTGTGCAATGATTTCTACTTTCCTTGAAACGGAGAGGAGTCATGTGAAGGATGAGGTCATATTTTCATGGAAATCTATAGCCTAAAGCTGGGTGTAAACACAGCACAACCTTTAAATCATGCAAGTGATGCGACCCCTCTCTCTCCCAGGCAGGTGTGTTTAGGAAAGTGCCTTTAAGCAGTCTGCTGAGGGGTTGCAGTTGTGAAGCACAGCAGGGTTTAGGCCAGTTTCAGCTATGCCCTTAGACCGTAGCTGAGTGGGTGGCAAGGCTGGTGTCCTGGTGGTGCAGCAGGGGTTGCAGCCATCATTGTCCCATTCTCTGCAGCAGACCCCGTGAGTCACCATGCAGGTGGCCCTAGTGCTTGTGCCCCATGCAGGGGTTTCATATGGGGCAGGTACTAATTCCTTGGGCCCTTATTTACATCCCTGTTGATCTGCTTCCTTCTTACCAGTGACAAAGACTTGAAAATGCGTTCCTGTTTTTTCCCTCAAATACCTCTGGTTGCTGAAGTTTCTTGCCTCGTTATCCCACTGCTGATCTGGGCTCCTTGTGTCCTCCTCTGTCTACCTGGCATCTGGAGGGGAGAGATAAGGAAATATGGCATGCCAAGGCTTAATAAGGCATGCAGCTTTCAATTGGATTTACAATGCCTGTGTTACACCAGGGTGGCCAAAATAACAACAACAGAAAGTAAATTACTTGCTTTATTTGCTAGTGTGGTTTCTGAGGATCCAAACAGCCCAGAAAAAGAAGTATGCAGATAACAGGAGCTTTAAATTGGCAGGGGCTGCCCTTCTCCTTTATTTTAGAAGGCTTATGCTTCAAGACTGAGTATGAAATTGCTAATTCAGAAAGGCTTGCTGCTGCTGACACTCCCTCCTGAAACATGATATTGGGTTCTGCAGGTATTGCTGCAGTTCCCTACCTGGCATTTTACCCTCTAAAGATGAGAAGCCAAAGCCCTTCTGCAGTTTCCAGTGAAAATTTGAGATGTCTAGGAAAAAAAAGACCTTTCTTGATTCCTATTTTACATCTCGGATGCGACAGCATCTGTTACTGCAATTCCAAACCCTGGCTCAGAGCGCGCTGTGCCTTGCTGCTGGAGCAAGGTCTGCAGCCTGGCAATGTCCTGGTGCCCGGGGCAGGGAGGAGGAGGCAGGAAAGCCCAGGCACAGAGGGCTCTGGATGGGTTCTGGCGAAGGAAGCTCGATGTTAAGTGTAATTCCTGCTAAAACTTTATACCATCGCATACTTGAAGCGGCAAGGAGACAATCTCAAATGAGTTCAGTGCCCCAGGTAGGCATGCCAGAGAGGCACCAATCACTTATTAAAGAGGATTTACAAGGGAGACATGATTAAGGCATCAACCATGCCAGAATATTCAGCGCAGAGGAAGCAAAGCTATCTTCTGCATCCCCTGAGGCTAGGATGAGACGTAGAGGGAAATGGAGATCAGACACAAGGAGAACTTTGTAAGGCTGGGTTAGAGCCGGGACGCGTGCTGGGGGTGGGAGGGAATTGTTAGTGCTAAAAGAGCCTGTTGGGGATCTCAGGAATAGTTTGGGTATAGGGCTGAGCCGCTTTTGGGTGGGAAGATGGACCAGATAGAACTTACGGGGCTGTATCCCCGGCCTCGTCATTCATGGCACTGCTTGGGTGGTGGTGGGGAATAAACACCCCGTGCAACAACCGGCCATCGCAGCAGCTATGGTGTCCAGCTTAGGTGCTTCATCCGAGACTGGCTGTGGGTCGTGTGTGTGGTTCTTTTCATGCTCTAATCCCTTATGGGAATTCATTCTGTGTTGGCGCTTCAGAATCAAAGCATCAGGCAATTTTGTCCTCTGCTGGCATAGAGGTGGCTCTGCCAGCTTGCTGCTAGAGGAGGTGAAGCAATGGGACCGCTTCCTCTTTGCAAGTTAACGAGCCTCTACCAGTCATGCTGCAGGAATGAAAGGTCATTAAATAAAAACTACTACTGCATTATTGAACAAAGTGACAGAAAACAGCAGTTTTCCTTCTGTTGTGGTAATAAACACACTTTTGCTGATCCTGTTTCTTTCCCTGCAGGATTACTTCCATGAGCTCACCTGCATCACGGAGAGGGAGAAGTTCATCGTGCCTATCCGAGCCATTGGCGCCCGAGCTATCCTGGACTTCCCCGACCAGCTCAACTTCTCAGTCTGCCCGGTCAAGCACAGCACCCAGAGAACTCTGCTGGTTCGCAACATCGGGAACCGAGAGGCCCGCTACTGCATCAGCACCCAGAGGTAAAGGAGCTTTGCATCCCGATTATCCACAGCGCTGCTGTGATGGTGTCGAGAGCCAGAGCATCTATGCAGCTGTGTTGCAGCAGCTGGAAACGGGCAGGACGTGGGGTTTGCAGTTGCTTACTGCTTTAGGAATGGTGCAGTCTGATAACAGCAGCTTGTGGAGTTCTGTACTGTGGTGGTGTGTATTCAGCACGGCATCTCACAAAGGTTCTGCTGGGTTGAAGGGACATGTGCATGAAGTCAACTTGATGCCCTTGAGCTGGGCCAGATTCTGCATGGCAGACAGCTATGGAAGCTCAGGTCAGGTAGATCTAGATCAGGGTTTGGAAACGGTTAGCTAGGAGCTGGCGAAAGAGCCCGTAAAGAATTTATTGCTTAGGATCTAGAGCTTAGGAGGTCAAAGCAATTGGTAGTGAAGCCCTTAAAATAACACTGGTTGGGGACCTTTATTTTGCTGTAAGTTTGGTCTGGTCCCTGGGACCAAATATTAAGTGGAACGAGCTCTACAGTGGAGATGAGCAGACTCTGGCTTCAAAACTGCTCTGCAGCCCCAAACGCTAGTGGGGGCATAAATGCAGCAAGTAGCTAGTGCAGGGATGGGGGCCCACCAAAGGCTGGTGAGGTTTCATAAGCAGGCTGCTGGGATGCTGCTCCTCCCTGGTGCCTTCCTAGAGATCAGCTTGTGGGGCCATGAAGTGGAGCGGGGAGGAGCATGGTGTCTTTGGAAAGGAAAGGGGTATATCCTATACAAATCCCACATGTATGCTGCTGCCTCTGCTGAAGCCTTGTAGCAGGGGAAAAACTGACGAGGTGCTTAGTATCTTTTCCAATACACTTACCAACTCTTCTATCAAGTGATATATGTTGAGTGCTATGGATATTAAAAGTTTAAGTTCAGTGATCAAATACCGCAGTCCTGATTTGCAATAAGGAAATGGAGAAAACTTTTCTAATGCTTCCCAACTACAAAAAAAGCGGAGCTCTGGGTAACCGGATTCCGTGCATATGAAGATCAAAAGCCGATATGATTTCCCTTGTCTGTTGAGGGCGTCTGTCATCTCCTCCGTTTCATTACCAACTTCAGAAAACCAGTTTGAAATTTCAAACAGATGATTTAAATCCTTGAATATGAGCACCATTTCATTCTAATTAAGAGTGGCACCCACTTTCATTCAGATTTCTTATGAGCTACTCAGAAGTTTCTGTGTTTCTGCTTTATCTCTTTTTGCTTTTGTTCACTGAAATGTCATAAAGAATTCTTCAGTGGGATCTTTTTGAAAGGTTGAGTTCCTCTAATGCCTGTCTACCATCTATGTGCATTCACAGATGTATAGGAAATGGGAGAAATTTGGGAAAAATGTGAGATGGAAATGGAATGATTTAGAATTGTCAGGTAGAATTGTAGAACAATTTAGGCCGGAAGGGACCTCTGGAGATCACTGGAGCAAATGCCCTGCTCAGAACCAGACCAGCATCAAAGTTTGATCAGGTTGGCAAGTGGCACAGCTTCCTACTCGGGCCATTTTTGTGTTGAGTTCTCAGTGTCTTCGACGTTGGAGGTTCCATTGCTTCACTGGCTTCCAGTGTTCGACCACCTGCATGGTGACGCTTTTTTTCCCTAATATCTGCTGAGATTTTCCGTTACTGCACCTTGTGTCCACTTTCCATTACCTTGTCCCTGCACATCTCCAAGATCTCCTCTGTGCCCTTGCTTTATGTAGCTGTAAGCAGCAGTGAGATCTGTCTTCATCTTTCCTTCCAAAGGCTGAGCAAACTTCCCAATGCATCTCCCTGTGCCCTAGCCCTACCAAGTTGGCTTTTACCAGACTCATCCTGCCTGCTCTGTCTCATCTGGGGAGCCCTGAGCTGGGCACAGCCTTCCGGAGCTCTTCTCCCAGGAGCTGAGCGGAGGCAGTAATCCCTTCCCTGGAGCTGCTGCTGCCCTCTTGTTCGTACTGTCCTACGTGTGCTTAGCCACCTGCCCGTGCTCCTCTTGTCACCAAGCAGCACCCCGAGGTCCTCTTCTGCAGAAACGTTTTCTATCCGTCAGCACCCAGCCTGTGCTGCTGCCTGGGGTTATTCTGTCTTTCAGGGCCCTCAACCATGCCCGTGGATTTCCATCTTCATGAGTGAGCCTCATCACCGCTTCTGATAGCGGGGCCCGGTAGCTGGCTCCTTGCTCGCTGTGCTGTGGGCACAGACGTATGCTGAGCTCCGAGGTGAGGCTCTTGTTTCCAGCAACCCCAGCAGGAAAGAACTGGCCTCCCCCTGATGGGACAAGGGGATCTGAGCCAGGCCGACATGCTGCTCTGCAGGCTAATAGATCATTAGCTGGCAATTGTCTCTGAACGAATATATTTACACCGGCTTTAACAAAAGAGGCCGATTTCCTGCTAATGTTAGGGGATTAATTTCCCTGTTAGAGAGGGTGGAACAAAGGCTTGCATCATTATTAACAGAGGTAGTGAAGATTTAGCTTAATAAGTCACTACCTCCTGTGAATGACTTCCATAACGACTCAATGATTAATTATGGTCACAGTGTGTTTAAAATTGTGCTGGGAGCTTTGGAAATGAATGACTTATGTTCCCTGTCCTAGACAGCTTAGTGTAAATACGAGATGCGGTAATCAAGAGTTATGGCATAGGTGCTTTGGGGAAGGAGTGCCAGCTTTATGGGCTTAAATTTGGACAATTTTATTCTGTTCTTATTTAGCAGATTATTTAAGCAGCTTAAGTTAAATGTATATATATATTTTTTTGCTAAATAAAGATGTCCTGTTGTTGCACTCCATCTGAATGTCATACAGCATCTGTGTATTGATATGTGCACATGCGTATGGTAGGGAGAGGAACTGGTGGAGTAGAAGGGAACTAGAGACCTGTCTAAGCTTTTAGAGCCATCATCTGAGCTCTATCTTATGGATTCCTTCTGCTTTCTTCTGTTCTTATTCTCCGTTCACACAAGCGAAAGTTCTGTTTTTGTTGCTGCAACTTTTTTTTTTTTTTTTGGCCTAAAGAAATGCAGGCTCTCACCTGTTCATGAGCCTGTTGCAGATGCCACCATTTTGTAGCTATTGTATTGCTCATCACCTTTCTTTGCCTCCTTCCTCTGCATTCCCTTCTCTGCAGCACTGAACATATGCTGTCTGCTTTCCCCTTCAATGCATCTTTTAGTCCTGGGAAAATTGCACATGCAATTGCAAATGCCAGCCTTTCCTTTCAGTCAGAGCTCAGCCCTTGCACATGGTCAGTTTGTGGGGATGCTCCCTACCTGTTGCTTTGAAAGGGGTCTGAGGACCCCTATGGTCTCTGAATAGGGTCTGAGGACACCTATGGTTTCTGTTGCACACTTCATTCCAGGGAAGAGCTCCTAAGTGGATCCATGGAGCTAACTCAGCATCCTTCGGCTGTTCCCTGGTCAAAGCTTTCCCTTGCCATGGCATCTACCAGAAAATATTACTATGTTTTGACCACTGGTGAACAAAACATTCCCTGTTATGCAGTCTGGCATTATCTTGCCTGTGTTCCCTCTGCGTGACCATACCTAACTCTTTTTGCAAAGCTTGATAATAAAAAATAATAATAGTATAAATATAGAAAGCCTCTTCCTCTCCTTTTCATTGTTAAGGCAGCATAATGAGTTTCTTCTCTGATATTCAGGAAGATAAATGTCATTCCAGTACACTTGAATTGAAAATGGTGTCTGGAAGCACATCTCAGTGCAGTACTGCCTTCTTTCTTTAACCCCATCATTGACAATGGCAAGCATCGTGCTATGCCATGCTTCAGGGCTAGATAGGATTGGCCTGAGATAGGCACCTCCATTTGGGAATGCCCCTGGAAGCTGAGATGGAAGCTGGCAGGGTGAGATGCTGACTCCAGGCAGGGCTTTTCAGCACAGATGTGGAGTCTTGGATGCTCAGATGGTCCAACAGGCTCAGTTCACTGGAGCGGTTACAAGCTTGACTGTGGCTGCTATACCATTACTAAAATTAATATATGCTGAGATTTAATGATCTTTGTGTTTTTCCTGCAAAAGTTCTTAATAGATAGATGAGGCAATTCAATCATCAGTAGATGGTATTGCCATCTTTGGGGCAGGAGGCAGCATTTAATTGAAATCAGGCAGAAGGCTGAAAATTGATTATTTTTTTCTTCCAAATCAAACGTTTTTAAAATGCAGATTAAGGCCCTAGTAGACCAAAGAGAAAGTTTGCTTGGTCACAGAGATGAACATACCATGGGACCTGGTGAAGGAGCCTCCTTGCACGCTGTGTTTATCAAATGTTTGTAGGAGAAAGGTGGCATGATGGTTTGAAAGCCTGAGTCATGGCTTTGCTCTGCCACTTGTTTCTAAGTTGTCAGGAGTATTTGGTGTCCTCATGGAACACGACGTTTGTCAGCCCTGTAAAGGAGAGCTGATGCCTGGTGAAGGCAAGTTGTAAATGCCAAAATGTCTCATTATGAGATTGTTTCAAGTCTAGCATCAACCCCTTTCCCAAGGGCAGTAATAGACAAGATCTCAGCAGGTACCAGTGGAAAGGCCTCCTGCAGATTGGCATGGCAAGCACCTACATACAGGCTGGGGATCTGCCTGTCATTGCAAGGTACCACGGGCTTATTATAGATCTGGACCCGTGAAGCTTTGATGTGCACCAAAACAAACATCCACACAGACACAGTTGAAAAGTATGTCAGAAGAAAAGAAGCTGTTAAAAAACAAACCCCAAAGCTTATCTGTTGAAAGATTTTCTGTCTTTTGGGAGCAGTAGTGATTCATTAAAAGGGCAGATCTAAGAGGGCCAGAATTATCTTAAAGAACAGCTTACAATTAAATCACAATTAATGGATAAAAGGCCAAGGTTTAGCCTGCCAGCTCCATCTCTTGGCAGTGGTTTTCACTTGGCTATTACAACACATCAGCGATGTCTCCTTACCCTTTCTTATCTGTAGGCTGCAGGGAACAGCATAGTTGTGTTGCCAGAAGTTTGGAGGAGCTGAGTTCAACCAAGGGGCTTGCATTTGGGGTCTTGCAACACGAGGTCTGTGCGAGGGGTGGTGAGCTCCTGCCATAGCAGTAGCAGTTGTCCTGTGGGTATGGTGTGGGGTGGGATGTAGGAAGTGCAGTGTCTGATTCATGCTCAGTTTCTCAGTGATCTGAATTATGGCTCTTGGCTATTCTCTGTTTCTCCTGACAGATAACAGGGAAGGGGCGTTCAGCTTGCCAGGTGGCCGCCATCTGGAATGGGATGTATAGGCTCCCTCTAAAGCAGCACGGAGAAGTCACCTGAGTATGGGCTGGGTTTGCCGAATTGTCTGATGTTGTGCTTGTGCAGGGCCTAACATGGTCTGAACTTGGTTGGATCCTCTTCCTCTTGTGACAGTGCGAAGCTAGGATGATGCCCTATGTGTCTGGCATCCCCTGAGGCCTCCCCTGGGAGCGTTGCTCCCCTCCCAGCCATCCGAGGAGGGCTGCAGTATGCAGGCACATGGAGGGGAAGGAGGAGGACTCATGGAGCTCTTCTCAGCTGGAAAGGGCTTGCAGTCTCAAAAAAGAAAAAAATTGTGTGCCTTTCCTCTGGGGATCATGGCCCAGCATCAGCTCAGCGTGGGCCGCAGTCTGGCAGGACACACGGCGGGGCGGCCTGCTCGGGAACGGGGGGGCTGCATCCCTTGACAGAAGAAACAAACCCTATCCCTGAAAAATCCTTTTTGGTGACTGCAACACCTTACATGAGCTACCTGAGGGCTTCCCAGTCAGCTCCAGAGGGAACCTCTCTGCCCTGGGGACAGAGGGCGAGCAGAACCGGGCCCAGGCCCCCAGCGCCATGAGGCTCTGGGGCGACATGGATACCCCCAGCCACGATGCGGGACCGTGCGGCAGCCTGGTGCTCCTGACATGTCCCACATCCAAGCACTAGCAGCAGTGCTCTTGCTAAGAGTAATGGGAACAGGTCAGTCTGCTAATTGCAGCTCTATCTCATTACTGAGCGGAAATGCCAGCAGTTTTATCAGCTGTCACTGCTCATCTGAACAAAGTTCAGCTTGCGCACAGGTCCAGTCGTTCTTATTTTTTTTGTGGGTGCATTGCATTCTCTAATCATGGCTAAAAAACCTCTCCAGAACAAGTTTTGGAGGTGGCAATTTGTCCACCAGCACAGTAATGAACAATAACTTGGGTCTTCTGAGTGGGGCTGTGCAAGCTGCCACCTTCCATCTGACTTTTCCAGAGAGCTATCCCTGAGCATTAAGGCAGAGTTTCAAGTCTGTCAGCTAAGAACTGTTTACTTGGTGACAAATTAGAATTATTCACAGTAAAACCAAAGTACCCTGACACATTTTAATAGGTATTTCCAGCACCTTGCACAGATTTTTTTTTTTCTGGTGGGCCAAGTAAGCCCAATTCCCAAACGGATTACAGCCCAGGCTGCGTGGCTTGTGCATACATTGAACTCCTCCTGTTAACCCCACATCAACGTGCTTCATTCAGCCAGGGACTGAATCCTAGCTAAATGAAAATGGGATGCTCCTTCTCTACCTTCTCTGTTTTCTGTGCTGTGGTATCACCAGTTTGCATTTACATTCGTCTTCTCTGATTGTTCCTTTTCTTCTTAGAGCAGCTTTCATTGAGATGCTGGTATAACATGCCCTTTCTTAGGTTAAAACAGGTTATTTTCAAAGAAAAGACTGAATTCTGCAAATTAAATCATAATTATTCTCTGGTCTTCTAGGAAGACTTTTCTCTGTATCCGATTTCTAGGCTGTAATCTCTTTGGAACAGACAGCCTTGACATTTGCATCTCTTGAGGTGAGGTTTATAGGTGGAAGGGTAAGAAAGACTGGAGGAAATTGGGGTCAGCTTGGCATGCAAATAGCATTTTTGGTCTCTGCTGTTCAAAAACAATCCTCTGATTACATTGCTAGCAGTCTGACTCTTGGGACTCACTGCGGAGAGGCAGAGTGGGATGCAGAACATGGGGAGAAGAGGTCACTTTGCTCTGTGATCTTCTGAGGGCTGGATCTCTTCAGAATTGGCGGTAGCTGTATTTCTGATCCTGTGTGTTCTGTTCTCACTATGCTGCTGTGTCACTTGGTATTGGCTTGCAGAGGGAAGGAGGTGAGCTAGTTCTAGGCCCCAAAAGGACTGCAGTCCCCAAATCCCCTATGATATCCCTGATGTCCGTCTTTGTGTTGCAGCCCCTTCTCTGTTGATCCGTCTGTTGGGACTCTTGGGATTGGTGACACCATGCAAGTCACAGTGGAGTTCCACCCGCTGAAGACTGGGGACCATTCCAGCTCCCTGCGGGTTCACTACGACACGGGTGAGTGTGGGACAGCGCGTGTTGCTTCGGGACAGAGCCCTCCCCAAACCGAGCGGTGTTAAGTTTGCCTCCCACACTGGTCACCAGCTGTCACTCCCTGTTGTCCCAGCCAGCTCCCTTCCCTCCCAGGCAGAGAAGCATAAAAAGATCCCATGTGGATGGGATGTGGAGATCCACTTGGCTGCCTGTAGTGGCTTCCTGGACCCCCAAGCAGCCTCCTGGGAGACGAAGCCAGGATTTCACTCCCGACTCTCAGTACAGCGCTGTGGTTACTTTTAAGCAAACCACTGACTGAGGAGCAGAGCAAGGGAATAATTAAGGGATTATCTCTCTAGCTTGCAGCATACAAATAAGTAAAAAGGCTGTGGAGTTTAATTGCTGAAGTGAAACCCAACCATTTAATCAATCATTCTTAAAAGCTGCTCATCGCAGGTGCGGTGCGGAGCCCCAGGCGACGTGCCCTAGCCTTGTCCGGCACCGAGTCAGACTCCCCACGACTCGCATACAAAAAGCGGCTGTGCTGCTGCCGCAGAGCCACCGCCAGACTGTTTGTTATGAAACAAAAGTGCTAAGAGCTAAGTAGCACTTTAGGATGGCGGGAGGCATTTTGCTTGCATGGCTGTTCTGTATTGACCTGCTAGCTCGCAGGTGGCAGTGGTTCTCCGTGGGTCATAGAGTCCCTGTGATTTACAAGGCTGGGTGCGTGAGGTGTGGTTTTATTTCTTTTGCTGAAATTGCATTACAAAGTTTTCAGATGTGTGAAGAAAATGTATTTGCAAGGAAAATCTGGCCTTCAGTGGTCTACGTGTCCAAACTCCTCCATGTCCCCCACATACTTGTCTGGATGTGAAAAATCCCAGCCCATAGTGAAATGAAGGTGGCTTGGGGTTTTCTGGGCTGCAGGGCATCCATATTCATCACCTCAGCATCAGGTGGTGTCTGGCAGGGTTTTTGAAAGCAGTCTGGAAGTACACCTGCTGGCTCAAAAGGGTCCTGCGCGTGATGCCACTAGAAGCCTGGTTGGTGGCTTGTCTCTTCCCAGGTGACTCCCAGCCCACACCAGATGGATATGGGACAATAAGTTCACAGAGTTAAACCAGTCTCAAGCAAGTCCATATGCATGAAGCTTATCTTTTAGCTCTCGAGCAGTTCTCAAGGAGATGCCCAGGCTGGCTCTCTGTGTGTCGCTGTTTGTACACCGAGCCCCGTCTGGTGCGGTCAGTGCTCGCCATGAGTAAGCAGCACGGTGCAAGCACAGTGTGGGAGGCCGAGCTTTGCTCAGGGTGAGGAGGTGTACGACAGGCTCCCAAAGCTGTGCCAGAGGCTGCAAACAGATCCACTGGTCCCATCGCAGCCAGGAGCAACATCCACAGCAGATGCTCCACTGAGGTGACCAGAGGTGGGCCAGCTGCCACAAGAAACTGCTGGAAAGGCACTGGAAGTGCAGGAGAATCCATTCTCTGCTCCCTAAATCTTGATTCGTGCTGGATTCCTGCTTCCGAGAAGCATCATAGTACAATAGGGGGGTGATCTTCAAGACATAAGCCCAGGATCTGGCCCTACACGTGGCTGCCTGCAGTGCCCATGGGACCTCATGGCAAGGTGCTACCACACACTTCTAGTCCAGGAGATGACTCGTGCAGCTCTGAAATGTCTCGTACCCTTTTCTCCCATCAGCTGCAGCATCCCTTGGGATCCTTTTGTCAGCACAGGAAGCCTCAGTAATTAGCAAAGCCCCACTGAGCTTGTGCATGGCTGACAGGCACGATATACTGAGATGCTTTTATTGCTGTCAGTGATAAAAGTAATTATGCGGATCATTTTCCGTCGGTGGCTCTGTGAGAGTGATGCAGCAGCAAAAGCCTAGGGGCAGGATCTTGCCTGCTTTGAGGGGAGAGATCAGAGGCAGGGAATTTTAGGAGACTGTATATCCAGGCAGAGCCAGCCCTGAAGCAAAAGTGTCTGCTCCGTTACTGTCCTGTCTCCTCGTGGTGCAGAGCTTCAGAAATCAGTTCCCCCAGCCAAGATACACCGTGTGGATCAGGAACAGTCCTCGGTGCTGTTGGTCCTGCTGCAAGCCTCCAGCCTAGTGCTAAAAGCCTGCCGAGGAGCTATCTGGGTGTCTGGCAGATGAAGGCCCTACTTTCCCCCGGCTTTCCGCACACCGCTACGTTGTGGGCTGGCAATCCCTGGGCAGGAGCTCTCCTGGAGCAAATCTCAACTCGTGTGCTGCAGATCAGACCCAGCTCTCAGCACTCCTTTGGCTCTGTGTGCTCAGAGCAAGGGAGGGAGAGCTCGGCTTCAGCTCCTTGGTTTATTGCTTCAAGGGCAGGTCAAGAAGCTGGCAGCATCTGCCCACAGCTCCCCAGTTCTCAGCCACTCTGGCTGAATTTTTCCTGTGCCAGGTTATTGTAGCCTGTGGGTTCCCCATAGGAGGTGGATGAAGTGATGTCTCCTGTCCTGGGGAGTGAAATTTGTTCTCAGTCAAATTCAGGTTATTCCTGTACAGGGGAAAAGAGCAGCTACACGCGTTTTTCCAGTGCTGGACATGATGTGGAGGTGAGCTTCTCCCAGCCTGGGTCAGGGAAGAGTAGCCTGGTTAAGAAATATATAAAGCTCTTTTTCCTGGGATGCCCTGCCCTGTATGGGATGCCGTGCCCTACAGCCCTCCTTGGTGTAACCACAGAGAGGTTTTCTGTGCTGTAGAAGGCCATGGAGCAGCAAGAGGTAACTGCCAGCTGGAGAAAGCATGAACATTTAGTCTCGAATGGGGAAAACAAGGCATGAGATCACAGGGAAAAATTAAAGCATATTTAATAACAACTAATTAGGGAGCTGTTGTGGAGCTCTGTGGTCGCCCACAGAGCAATAGCAAGTTGGCTGTGATGTGTTGGAGCCCTTTGGGGTTGACATGGGGTTGCCAGCCAGGAATGCCAGCTTTTGGGGATGCTGAGTCCCTGCCTCCAGCATCAGTTTTACCCATGTTGGCTGGATCTGCTTGCTGCGGTAAACCAGGCCACCCATGCAAGGGCTTGGCAGCGTGCTTGTGATTGCTGTACCCATACAGGAAACTGATTAAATCCCAGCCTGGTTTCTTTCTATTGCTCTTTGAGGCTAAACAAGTGAACAGAGGATGGGTCTGCTGGCACCCCGAACATCACAGCCACCTGCAGTGATACAGCATCTGAAAATGGCACTCCCTGCTGTGATCTCCATCTGTGCTCGGATGGAGACAACCTCCTCTGCATGGCTCTGATCTCTTTGCTTTAAGAACCTCCTTCCTTCCAAGGGTCTTGTTGTCTGTCTTGTAAGGCTGGTATTGCAATCAATGGCTTCCAGGAACTTGTTCGAAAATGAAATGAGAATCATATCGATTCTCTCTTTAGAGAAAGCATTTTACTTTTTTTTTCCTGAATCCAGTGACTGATATGAATAAGCAATAGGGTTTAGCTGAGGTGGAGCCCTTGCTGTGTTTTACGTTCCTGAAGTCCCTCAAGGCACTTGGATGAGGGCCCGAGTGCTCTGTTTGTCCCAGCTCCAGACGTGGATCCTCTCTGAGGCTGCTCTCTGCCTCCATGGCTATTTGTCTGCGTGGTGCCTGGAAGGGTCCCCTCCATCCCCAGGAGGGCTTTTAGATCTGTTTGGCATCGACCCCTCAATCCATGTTCACACACACCAGGGATGGGGACTGCCCAAGGTAACACAGCACAGAAACACGTGGGGACCATGGTCTGATGGTTACTGCTGCGTGGAAAACTTGTGGGGACCCCATCTTCCCACCCCGGGGCCTCACCTCCCGCACCAGGTGTATTTACAGCAGCTCCTTACAGATGTGGGAAGCTGGGGACGCATCTTCTGATTCCTGACTCTGCATCTGGACAGCGGCAGCTCTGCAACGGACCAAGGAGCAGTAACTAACACTTCACACAAGTGATTGGCTATAGGTTTTTATAGCCCGAATCAATGAGGCTGATGAGGGGGTTTAATTGGTCTCCAAAGCACTCTTTTGCATTGAAAGAGCTAATAGCTAACAAATGGTTCCTGCCTTTATTCCTATTTTCTGGAAACACTTGCGATAATGCCTTTTTTATACTGATTAGGATAAGTTTGCCCTACCTCTTGCAAACAGAGACGGACCTTTGCACCTCTCCAGGGCTTTGTGAGTCAGGACAGATGGTCCTACGCAGGGGGTAGGTGAGGGGGGATTCAAACTTGTGCTTCGTTGGTGCTCGGGTGCTTTTGCACAGTGGTGCTGCAGAGCCCCCCCTGCAAGCCCTGGGGTGTCTGCACAGCCTGCTCTGTGCTCGCCAGGAGGCTCGTGGGGAAGCCTGCCTTGCGTACCTGTCCCTGCTGGAAATCCCTAAGGTGGTCAGAGGTGTCACTAACCCTGGGTGCTTCTCAGGGCAGAACTGACCCTTTGTTAGCCTCCTTTCCTGAGAAGCAGAAGGGCGGCACGGTTTACCAAGCAGCACGTTGGACAAATATTTGCCAGGTGAGCAGGATGAGAGTTCCTGCACCAGTCAGGGACCCCAGCTTATCCTTCAGTGATGATTAAAACCAGCTCACAGCACGCTGCCTTCATGGTCCTTTCCTCCAGCCCCCAGGGAGCCCCCCCCCAGCCCTGCGCCAGGAGGTCTCACCCCACAACAAGACCAGCACGGCTTCCTGAGGCTGTTCCAGGGAGGATGGTGGGGAACGCTCTGGTGGGTGCTCCCGCCCAGAAAAAAGAGCCAGTTCTGCTCCCTCAGGAGCTTGCAGCCTGTTGCTTAGACCACTGCCAGCTGGCCGTTGTTTTCCGTCTGTTTGCCCCCATTTTTGTCTCACGGCTCCAGATCTTGTGATCTGGAGGTACGATAACACCCTCTGGAGTGAAGAGCTCTGCTTTTGTTTCTTCTTCTTCTCTTTTTTTTTTTTTTTAATGAAAAATGGGCTGGATCTGCATCTCCTTGGCTGTGTTTATAGGAGAGATGAGAGAAGGACAATCTTCTGACATACTCCGAGTGAAATTAATTCACTTCTGGTGCTACCCAAATATTCCAGATTTGACTGGAGTGCTCTCCTAAAAGATTTGTGATCCAAATTCAGCAGAAAGGGAGTGACATGGGTGGAGGAGCAATACCTCCTCGGTGAAGAGGAGATGCAGCAGGGTGCTGCTTTATATCTGTGCAGCCTGCCTGCTGGCTTCCTAGTGCTCAAAGCTGTGATCAAGGCAGGGGAAAGTACAAGCTGTTGAATAGCAGGAAAGCGTTCTTCATAAAAACCCTGAGTTTGTTCTGAAATCTTGTTCAAGGGTTTTCTTATCTGCTCATTGAGCTGTATTTACAGGCTAAACAAAACTTGTCTTTCTATTTTGGAATAATTTGTGCTTTTCTGAAAACTATCCCCTCTTGCACTACAAAGCTTGTATAGTATTAGAAGAATTCTGAAAGATGCTTTAGCTCTTTAGCTCTTCTGTATTCCCCCCCCCCCCTTTTTTTTTTTTGGTCTGCAGAATAGGACCTGGGAGGGGTGACCCTATACGTGATTTCTTATTGAGATTATAAAGAGTTACGATGTGCAAAAATGCCAGTCTGCAGTCATGCAGATGGCTTCTGGAGTAAAACAGCGGTGTTTCTGCTGTTTGGGCATGCATTTCAGGAGTGCACAGCCCAGAGCATCTGCTGTAAGGCTCTATGAGAAGTCCAGCTGTGTTTCCTTGTCAGGCATTGCTTCGCTGAGGTTGCAGAGTGAGAGCCGTGTCTTGCCCTCTGTAGGAAGTGTATGAAAAACGTGCAAGGAGGAGAGAGCTGAGAGCCTGTGATAAAGGTGCCGTGTCAATAATGATAGGGCAGAGAAGTCTGGGTTCAGTGAACGTGCCTTCGTGGCAGCAGAGCATCCCCAAGTGCACACCATGAACACCACCCCGTCAAGCCAAATACCCAGTGCTACATCCCTGTCACAGCAGGGACTTTACTGTAACTTACACATCAAACAACTGCGAGTCTTAAATGAAACGTTGCATCCACTTTGGCACCTGGGATGGGAGGCAGGCGGCCGCTCTTATGCCCTGATCCGTGGCACAGGGTGTTGGGGACACCGAGCGATTTCCTGCTCGCTGGGTGGGGTGCTCCGGCCAGCCCTACAACCTGTGGGACAGCCCTTGGTGCACACGGGGGGGGCTGTGCCCAGGCTCCCACCCAGGCAAGCAGCAGTAAAGGCTGCTTGGCAAAGCACATGGAGACACTGCACGTTGCTGTATTCCCCCGTGGGCTCTGGAGCTGGCGGTTTGCTGGGCTGGAGGCTTTATTCTCATCTCTCTTTAATAGCTGCTGATGGTTTGGTCTTCTAAGAATTTGTCCAGTTGCTCTCTGGGTTTATAGCTGTTAGCCTCTACAGCATCCTACGGCAGCATGTTCTAACGGGAGGAATGTTCTCTGAAAAAGTACTACTTGTTTTATGTAACTTCTGAGAAAATTATTTTGGGTCCTTGGGTTCCTGTCTTATGACTAATGGTGAGGTTTTTCTCCTTATTGACATTCTCCAGGCCATTCATGCTTTTACAAACCTCTTAACTGTCTCCCCTGTGTATGTTTTCTAGGTCGAGGAATCCTATTCTGCCTCTCTTCATATAGAAGCTGCTCCATGCTTTTAATCATTCTTTCTGCCCTTCTCCATTTGAAATGCTTCAACTTTTTTTTTTTTTTGTTTGAGATCACAACTACACCCAATATTTCAGCACCAGATCTCTGCCTGGTACTTCAGGACCCGCGCGGCTGCAGCTTTAGGTAGTGGGACAGTCGTAGTTTTCGTGGTGTTTATTCTGTGATGGTTCCTGCCACCGGCGTCTGGTGGCTGTAGAGCATTAGCTGACGTTTCCCCAAGCCTGAGCTGGGCGCTCTCCAGGCACCGTGCGCTTCTTCCACTTCTTGGTTGTGGTTCCAGGTTCTGCGTGGTTCTGCATGCCAGGTATTCACTGGAGGGGAAGTGCTTGTAAGCACACCTGCCTCCGACCCTTCTGAACTTCATTTTTGCATGTTAAGTTGCCCACTATAGAAAAGAGATTGTCTAGTTGTTGGGAAAGTTGCTGTCTTTCTCACAACATACTTAGCTCTGGCCTGAAACCGCCACCAATGCAGCTCCCTTAAAAGCAGAACGGAGGCAGGACGGCCGAATTCTTCCAAGCCCTGCCACTGGCTGTTGCTTGCCTTGTTCCCCGAAGGCTTTGCCCCACGTGCCTCCCAGCACCTTTGCCTGTCTGCAAAGCAAATCAGGAGGGACGGTGCTGGTGGTGCGCCCCCAGGAGACCCCGAGGACACCCCTGAAGTCCCTGGCTGAGGCAGCAATCCCTGTGACCTCAGTGGCATGGCCACCTGGACGCATCTGAAAATCTCACTGTCAGTGCTGTCAGCTTAGGGGTAAACCTCTACAGGACAGCCAGAAACGGAGTGCTTAAGGTTGTGCCCCAGACATCCTCGTGCTGTGCCCAGGGCAGCTATCAGGAGGTGATAAATGCGCTGATCCTTGGAACCGATAATCCAGCTGAAAGCTGTAGCTGGTTTATTTCTGTTAGCTGGGTTCTGCTCCGTTCCTTGTGCTTCTTCCAGCAAACGAGCTGAGCTGAGCCAGGACTCTGCTTTGTTGCAGGTGAAGATGTTCACACGAGCCTTTATGGAGCAGCTGTAGATGTCAACATCAGGCTGGACAGGAACTCCTTGACAATCGAGAAGACTTACCTCACGCTGGCAAACCGCAGGTCCGTCGTCATCCACAATCGGAGTGAAATCATAGCCCACTTCCAGTGGAAGGCTTTTGTTACTCAGGAAGAGGAGGATCAGCACAAGCTGAGGTTTGTTTGCAGGGTTCATTTCAGCACGGTACACGCATGTGGCTTCAAAGGGGTGTTGGTGATCCCAAATGGATTGGGACAAGTAAACCATCCGAGGTGTCGGGGTGTGTGATGCAGAGCTTTGGGGCGATGGAGCTCAGCAGTTGAGGAGTTCTGCCTGTACTCCAGCTGGGGGTAATATTTTGGGGAGGAAAGTTTGATCGCAACGTCTGGATTTCCTCAGGCTGCAAACTGACGTTCTATGGGAGCACAAAGTGCTGAGATCTGGGGACCCTAGGGCTATGGGGGTCCATGAGGACTGCGTTCAGTAGGAGCACTCAGCACAGCTGCAGGTGACATCCCTGCTAGAATACCTGCCGTGGTGCCCTTGCTCCAGCTTTGATAAGAAGAAGGCTCCTCTGCCAATAACGAGCAGGCAGAGGGGTTCCTGCTGCAGGATGCTGAGCTGCCCTGTGCTGCTGCGCTTCCAGCACAATGAGATACCTGCTGCTTCAGAGGCTGGCTCTCTCCAGATCCCTTAGGGGCAAGGGGGTCTGCAGAGAAGGCAAGTCTTTGAGGCTCCTGCTCCCTGCGTGGAGGGGTGGGGCAGACTGTGACAGCATTGCTGAAGGGACAAGGGCTGGGACAGGTCCTTCAGGGAGTCCCTTTGGTGGAGCTGGGGATTTCCATCTCAGGCAGCCATTTTTTCCACCTCTCCGCCTGAGATTTTCCATCTCAGGTAGAACACGTGCAGCCTGGGAAAATTACACTTACAAGCTTGGATGATTTAGGGAATCCCTGTGCAACTTCTCAGGCTTGGATGGATGTAGGTATATCAGAGTTACTCTGAGCCTATTGCTGATCAGGAAGCTGCCTTAAACTGGAGCACTTTTTAAGGGCTTCTGAGCAAATAAAGTTCAACATAATTAGGTCAGAAATGCCTTGAAGGCTAAAGCTAGTTTTCCACTGTTCTCTATTTTTAATTACAAAGCGTGTGACTTGAGTGCAAGCTCAATGTGTTAAAAGAAAACCTCATGACCTTCTCTTGGTGCTTCCCTGAACCCTGCCTTCACCATCTCTTCCCACCTGTCTCTGTCTGGACCCTGAGCCATCCCCTTTGCCCCAGAAGCAACCACCGTTTCCGCACAGTTAACATCCACGTGATTTTTTTTTCCCCGATTACATCTGATCTCATGCCGATTTGGGTTCTAGGCTTTGGGGCATTCTGGTCTTCCTTGCTGCAAGCCTCAGGGATGGCCCTGGCTCCAATGTTCCTGCTCTGCTGTCACCCCCTTGCTGCACACACTGTTGTGTGTCCTTCTTGCTGGGGCTGCCCATCCCAGGAGGAACAGCTGGGGCTTCACAAAACTATCTGGGTATCAATTGTGTTCATCCATGGGGCACATGCTTGGGTCCCTGAGGGACAGCAGCATCTGCACAGAATTGTTGAGCTTTGCCCAGGAAATACCTGAGCTGAACCTGCAAATTCAGAGTGCAGCAATGGTGCAGTTAGGGCTGCTTTGAGCTCCTTGGAGAAGGATTCGTTTGGGCTTGAAATTAGATGAAACACAGAATTTCACTGCGCCTTTGTGCTTTGCATGCCCATATCTGCTTCTTTGCCTCGCATCTCGGTGGGCTGGTCCCTGAGGATGGGGTTCCTACAAAATAATTCTTGTGGGGTGCCTGGGGCTGAGGAGATGCATACAGAATCTTCTAGAAATATGGGTGTGCTTGGGGCGCTATACAAGATGTTCAGCTTTCTGAGCCTAGCAAATATGGGTTTTGCACCACTTCTTTGCAGTTGAGGAAGAGAAAAGCAAACCCTAGAGAAGCTGGAGGCCTCACAGCAGGGAAGACTTTTCCACGGGGGGAGGCAGTGCAGGGCCCTGCACTGGGATGTGGCCCCAGGAGACCCAGATCGCTAGGAGGGGAACATCCAGGGCTCTGCTCCGCATCCCTCCTGGGATGTGATGGTGGGATTGCTGTTTGCGGATGGAGGTTTGGTCAGGATCGCTCATCTCAGTGCTTTCTCCTACTCCAAAGCATTGTAGGTCGGCCATGGAGAAAGATTTCCTATTGCGCTCTATGGGGAGCTAGCCAAAGCAAGTATTTTTGGCACTGGTGACAGCATTTGCCTGAGGCTCTGTCTGTGTGCAGCTCGTAACGGCCACGACTGTATTTCCTTTCTAATTGCATTTGAATTTAGCAGGGTGATGACTGCTATCCTTTTTATTCTGCGTCACCTCAATTTGCCCCATACGGAGCCTTCCGCTCATTCCCCCCGAGCTGTCACCTGCTGGGTCTTCGTGGCCAGGGGACTGGAGCGTGAAGGGGGACAGCAGTGTGCCGGGTTGGAAGCTGCTGCTCTGTCACAGCGCTCCCTTCTCATCTCTTGATCGGGATCTTTAGACACCAGAATGATTTCTGCTGCCAGCATAGGGAGAGACTGGGGCAAGCTCTGCAGAGAAGGTGGGGAAGAGGGGGAAGATGAGGCTGTTCAAGGCTGGACTGAAGGGGCTGAATTCAGAGGTGCTGGTCCTGACTTCACTGGGTGATTCTCCACAAAGTCCTTTCCTCTGTTTTCACGTGTATAAAACCATCCATTTCATCCAGCTGATGTGATGCCCGAGTCTATTAGTTTGCTTTTAAAATGCTCTGGGACCCTATTGTGGAAAACCCTGTAAGGAGCGGAAAGCAGATACCGTGTTCTGTTCCAAAAGGGAGGAAACACAGCTAATGCTGGTAAGCCACAGCTGAGACATGGTGAAGCACTGGGGTGGGTGCACCCGTGTTTCTGCTCCCTGCCTCCCACGAGCAGCTCCGTGGGTAGGAGAAGCCAGGTGGGGCAGCTGGTTGGATGCTCCTGTAGTTGCAGCAGCAGCTTTTTGGCCAGGAGGCTCTGCTGAGGCCTGCTAGCTTTCAAAACCCTCTTCTCAGCTTGTACTTGCAGAATAAAATCACCTGCTGTGCTGGAGAGCAGTGATCTGGCCCATGCAGGACCCCTGAGCTCTGGGCAAGCCCCTTGCTGTGCTGCTGCAGCTCCTCGCTGAGCGCGTCGCCGGCCCTGCTCTCGCACGGCAGCATCTGCAAATATGCTGCTTATTGAATTATCCGCTTGATTTCTCTCTCCCTGTGGCCTCAGGCTGTGTGGCAGGCTGCAGCGGCAGGAGGAGGGTGAGATGGATCGCTTCATCGAGGAGTGTGCTGTGGACCCCACTCTGCGAGAGCGCCTCTCCGTTCTCTCCCGCATCTTCCAGAACGAGCGGGCAAAGGTGCGGGGGGACTCCATGCTCTTCTCCGACGACATCTTCACTGTCGAGCCAGTGGTAAGCGACAGCCGGGAACCTCTCCCTTCTCCTCCTCCCAAAATGAGGTCGCTCGGCACGTCCCTGCCTTGGCTGGGAGAGAAGGCATCAGGTTTCTAGCAAGGCTGGGAGAGCAAAAAAAGCTGCAAGAAGCTGCCCAAAGCTGAGCTACCAAAGGGCTGTGAGTTTACTGCTGTAGGCAGCATCACTCTGCTCCACTGACACGTAGGCAGCGGAGCGCTGCAGTGCTTGCTGGGCTCTGTGGGGCGGGTCAGTACGTGGGCCCGCCGTACCTCGCTCTGCCCAGTGTAAAAGGGGGGTGGGAGCAGCGTCCAGTTCAGCCCTGCTCACGGGGAGCTCCCTGGGAGCAAGGCAGCAGTGCTGGGCCGTGTGTGCTCGGCTTGTGCTTCCTGAGCGTGAACTCCTCTCGTCAGCGCACCCGTCTGAAACACACTTGGAGCTTGCAGAGGTAGCACTTTGGGCACACCTTACACACACTCTGTGCAGCTTAGCAAAGGACATTAGAGCATTGTCAGTTCACATGGTAATCCAAAAAACACAGAACAAAAAAAACATAAAACCAAAGGAGGCCAAACTCAGCCCAGGTTTAACCGTGGAAGTACCAATCCCTTCATGTACCGTGTCTGAATCTCCTGCCCACTGCCACCTCTGAGCCTGGACACAGGGCTGGTGGGCTGAAACAGGCTTTTTGAGTTCTGTTGCATGTAATCACAAATACTTCTGCTTTTCTGCTTATGCAAACAAACCCCCAGGTGTTTCAACCAACCCAACCCGTGACTGAATATCTGCCTGGTCTGAGCAGTGCAAAATTTTGCCTCATCTTTGGAGCAAACCCTAGAATGAGCCCAACCTCTTCTTTCCCTTAAAATAGGTGAAACTAACTTTTTTAGAGAAGGGGACCGTGTTCTCTTCCTGGTTACCCTATAGCCCAGACGTGGCTGAGAGCCACCAAGCCCAGCAGAACAAGAGCGGTTTCACCCCACTAGCTTATAGCGGCACGGTTGACCAAGAGATAATGTCAGAGCAGTAGGAACAGTGTTGTGAGCAGGAGCTGAGCACTAAGAGCATCCTGTGGGGCAGCAGGGCAGTGTCTGGGGCACATCCCAGTGCTCAAGTCCTGAGTGGAAACGTTTCCTAGCTGGTTCTGTTACTGTTAGGCACCTTGCTCCAGGACTGCCTGTACATGGGCTTATACACGAGTCTCTCCCCTTCTGCCTTGTGCAGTGTTACCAGGCTTTTGATTTCCATTAATTCCCTTATTTATGGAACAACCATTTCCATATCCAGAGCTTTGCTTGTGTCTTTCTTTCTCCTCTGCCCAGCATGTGGATTTCTTTTCATCAGATAGGTATTTTGTCCTCTTTATCAAACACAGAATCTGAAACTCCACCGTCACTGACTCACAGCCTCCTCCCTGGTGATGGCCCCGTGCCCCTCTGCTTTGGCAGACACCCTCTGTGCTCTTCCATGTAAACCTGATGAAGAGGACGCCCCAGGCTGGGACCTTGATGCCTCCACAGACCTTCTGGCCATCAGTAGGGGTTGCTCTCTTCTTCCTGCCTATCACAGTGGAAATTACCAAACCCTTTTGTGACCAGGGATGGGAGGAAGGATGGGTTAAAGCTGATTCATTTTTTAAAGTCCTTAAATTGTTTCCAGTGGTTAGGAAGCTGGTGGAGGCTTACAGGCTGGAGAACTTCCTGGGCAGGATGGCTCTGTGGAGTTCGTGCAGGAGCTTTGCTGCCTACGTTGATCACCAGCTGCTGGTATTTTCAGCTGTTGCTGCCTGTAGAAGCTGCGGCAGATCACTTCAGTCTGCACAGGGTTAACGAGCTGATGAAAATTATAACACTGCCAAAGAGAAGGCAGTGATTTTGGAGCTACCATGTGACGACAAACATTTTGAGCAGCCGTCCAAGCCTGTGGGAAACAAGCTGTTACACAACTCCGACTTCCCCAACGCATCTCAGATTTGGCTTAATTTGTTTTTGCAAATACTCGCAATATGTCAGCAGAAGCAGTTGCGGTAGAATCCCAGGTGGCTACCGCAGGACAAAGTCCTTGCTTTTTTGCTGCATCCTGCCCACCACGGCCTGGCTGTAAGTCACATTGCAAACACGTGGGAGCTGACTCCTTGGAAATGGAAACCAGGAGAAAGGGAGGGCATGGGTTTGTTACCATTGTGCTGCCCTTGATGAGCCATCGCTGTCGTGCCCTTGCCTGGTGGTGATTCCTCAGCACCACGTGTGAGCTGGGAGCGGATGGAGGTGGTCTGCAAGATCTCCAGGTGTTGGATCTCCAGGTCGTGCTGTGGAGGCAGAGGTTGGGCCAGGAGGCAGCAGCATGGGAGTTCCCTGCCTCAGGTGGGGAACCAAGCTGCTGCCCATGCCCAGGGAGGTTCCTGCAGGTTGTAGCAGAAGGCACCGGCTCTGCTGGGAGCACTGGTGCGTCCCACAGCCCGCAGTGGGTTCAGCTATTTACAGGAAGAGGCAGCTGTTAGCAGGACACACCTTGGGTGCTGTTTCAGTGCTTCTGTTGCCAGCACGGTTTTGGGGTCAATGTCTGCTTTGAACAGTGACTTCCTTCCTGTGGCTCACGTCCCCCTCTGCAAAACAAGGCAGAAGATTTGGTGAACTTCTCAGGAGCAGCTTGTTCTTGTTCAGGCTGTCAGGAAACTGGCAGATTCTCATCATTTAGGGGCTGAGGGAGGGGGAAAAAAGATCTGCAAACATCTGCAGTTGGGCTCTTGCATGGAGATCACGTGTGCCTCTGAGTCCCAGCGTGCCGCTGCATCGCTCCGGGCACAGCCGCTGCAGTTTTTGTGCTGCACCATCATGTGTCCATCCTCTGCAATTGGTGCCACCAGCCTGAGGCTGCTGTTGAGCATTGTGATATGGTGTCTGCAGCACCCCGGGTTGGGTTCCTGCCCTGGATAACAACCACAGCAGGGTCCCGTGCTCCATGTTCTCCTTGCAGACAGCACACCAGCCCAGCAGACCCCTCGCTCCGGAGCTCTCAAGGCAGGCACGCCTGCAGCAGCTAGCCTGAAAGGGTGGGAAATGAAGCATATCCTTTTAACCAGCAGCCCTTGTTTTCCCAGGGGTAGCAGGAATGTGGTGAGGAACCTCTTCAACAGCCTATTTTAATTTCCCAGGAGAAATAACTCATAATATCTTCTAGCTTTATAGTCTGACATTCTGCAATAACGAAGGGAGAAATGACCAGAATTTCCCAGAATAGTTATGACTGTCTTAAAAGAATTTGTTTTAGTCGTGGAACAGTAGAATAAAATGTAACTGGTAATTTTTTCTTGCCCTCCACCTTTGGAGTCAAGTTGCCTGGCTTACAGACTAACTGGAGAACAGGGAAGTTTTCTGTGGATGGATTTCCAAAAGTCTTCCCTGAAAACAGGCTGCATCCTGCAGCAGGGTGATTTCACATCAGGAGATGTGTCTGTTAACTGCTGATGAAGGTTTTCTTGCACGTGAGGGTGAGTGCAAGGCTACACTGATAACTCTGCTCAGAATTATCCTGGAGGGCTGTGCTGGTGCATAGAGCCTGGGTTTTGCTGCTAGTCCTTGGGCTTGATTCCTCTGGAGCCTTGGAGGCATCTCATCTGACCCTATGCTGGGACGGGACCACGCTTCAGATTTATGGAGATGTCCCTTGCTAGGGACACGACCAGGGTAGTGTGCTGCACCCTTACCTGTTTAGGCTGTAAAACAATGTCTGCCCTGAGCCCTGGGCTGCCCCCCGTGGATTAATTGTGCAGTGTGCGAGGACATCCCAGCAGTATTGCAGCAGTCGCTGTGGTCTCGGTGGTCCCGCAAATCATCCCACCAGGAACCGAGTCACTCAGAGCAGTGCCTGCGGAGACTCATTTCCACTCCCTTGCTGTTTGGAGACGTAAATTCGCAGCGTTCTCCCAGGTACTTGCTGAAGGTGTTTCTTCTTGGTGCTGGGGCTGTTCCTCGGGCTATGCAGTGCTGTGGATCCTTGTTTTCCTGGGGCCAGTGCACCCCTGGTGCTGTGCAAGGACTGGAGAAGGATTTTACCTTGTCCTGTGGAAGAGTGGGTGCCCCTGCCTGCCTTTGACACAAAACTTGGGGCTGGGGGAGAACCTGGGCTGTTCTGCCTCGTATCCCCAGGCTCCCAATAGATTATCCAAGCTAGTTATGGGCAGTGGGAATGCTGCTGCCTCTCTTGCACACCCAGGCATCCAGGCCCTGAGGAGTCAGCCCTTATCCCCTCTGTACAGCAGGAGCTCTCCTTGGGACACTGGGGCTCTGGAATTTTGTGGTTGAAGTGCTGGTGGTGCTGTGGGACCCCAGCAGGGCTCTGCAGGGGGCCAAACCCTTGTGCTCAGCTTCTGCCCGCTGTGCAGCAGTGAGCCTTTGGAACGTGTCTTTTCAGGGGCTCTCCCTGAACTCCTCCCTGCCATAGCTGCAACATCTCCTGGTGCTGTTTTTGAGTGGTTTCCCACTCCTGTCCCTTCTGGCTTTGTGCCACCTCCCTGGGTCCCCGTGCACTGCCGGGCCTGTCCCTACTATGAGATATTGCAGGGCTGAGCCCCGGTGCTGCGTCGGCCCTATTTCCATCACAGATGTGCTGGCCTCGGAGTTGGTCGAATCCCACAGTCAGCTAAACTCGCTCAGCTAGAAAACCACGCTGTTGTTTGCAGATACATATTCATCAGGCCAATGGGTTTTTAATTTTCTCCCTTTCCTGCTTAGGTTCATTTTTTGCTTATGAATTGTATTATGCTCGCTTCCATTAACGGGAGATGTATTGCCTGTGTCAACCGCTGAGTAATAACCCAACTGCCCCGAGGTGCCCACAGGGCCAACAAGCCCGATTTTGGTGCGTAAGGCAGGCCGTGAGCAGCAAAACTGGGCTCTGCCAGGTGGCTGGCCTGGAAGAGTGGTTCTGCCGCATTACACTCACGGGAGTTTGTTGCTGGGTCTCTGGAAGGAGGGATGCGCTCTCGCTTCCCAGGCGTGGTTGGGCTCAGGGAGAACTTGTTCTGCTACAACGGGTATCGATATAAAATCTCAGCCTGCTTTTCCAGACATGTTCCAAAGATTTACAACAACCACGGAGTCCCAGCGAATTTCATTTTGTGGTAGGTGATGCCTGGGCTACCCAGGGGAAATTTTCCCTTGGTTCCGCTCCATAGCGGAGGTCTCGGCCTTGGTGTGGAGGTGGTGGGGGATGCTGGCCTCTGGTTTCTTCGGGTGCTCTCACAGGAGGCATTTGGTGTTGCTGATCAGCCCACACCAAACGGAAAGGCTTCTGCACAGTTTAAGGATCAGGTTTAAGAAATCAGGAGGTAAGTGCAAGGCACTCCTTGGTGCCGGGCCAGCAAGGGTGATGCAGCACGGAGCAGCTGAGCTGCTGTTTCTGTGTTGGCAATTTTATCCTACAGCAAAGCAAAGGAACAGTAGAGTTGGACCAGCCCCGAGCCAGCTGGGGTTGCTGTGGATCCTGCCATTGGTTTTCTCCCCCAGTCCCACTGGTCCTGCCCCATCTCTTTCGTGCACCCTCTGCGGTTTGCAGCCAGCTGGGCTGTTCTGAAACCAGGTCCGTCTCGCTGCTGCTAATTGCTGGGCATCCCTCACCTTCCCTGCGCTCTGGCTGCAAGGCTCAGGGCACGGTGCCCACCTCTGCTTTGTGCCCCTGCATGAGATGAAGACCTCAAGCACCTCTACCACTCTCAGCAGTGTCCTCCATCAGTGTGCCAGCAGCGATCTCAGCATCACCAGTGGTGCTATGCAAGGATCTGGATTAGACCCCGAGGAAATAACCCAGGGAAGCTTTGTCTTCATCCTATTCCTTGCTGGATAGAAGCAGGATCTGGCAAATATCTCGCTTCTAGTTTTTTTGGAGAAGAAGCCAAGCAACTTTGTGCTTTCAGGCTGTGCGTGTTGCTGTGGCGGCGGTGATTTCTTGGTGTCAGAGGAGGTTTCCTCCCCGCCTGCTCTCTCCTCCATGCGGCTCTCTCCGAGCAGGCTGCGTGCTCTGGGAGACATTTGCAGCTGCAGCCCAACAACTTGCCGCGTCTCTTCGATCTCTGCAAGAACCGTCCTCTGAGCTCGAAGCACCGAGTCGATGGGAAGCGTTACGGCTGCTTAATATTTCTGCCCAAGGAGTGCCAGAGGCTCCTGTCATCTCAGGACTCTTCTGGACAAAGTACTGAGGATACCCAGCAGCCAGCAGAATTAAGGCCTTAGTTTGTTGATAGAATAATAACTCTGCTCTCTTTGTCTCCTTCGATAAGCCAATTTCTTCATCCCTTGCAGGGTATTATTATAATAATTGTCAGAACTGTGCATTTATGCTAACAAATGTACAAAGAAGCACTGGCAATGTTAGGGCTCAAGTCAGATGCTTAGGATGCCTCTAAGCAAGAGCATGACAAAAGCTATTTTACCTGATTTTTTATTTTTTGGGGGGGTTGAAAGAGGGTGCGGATTTGTAGGCAAATGCCATCTCTGTGTCTGATCCTGCGTTCAGGAACAGAGAGGGTGTGCATCCTGCAGAGGCAAACAGGCCACATCCGACTGTCAGCTCCTTTCTCTGATCTTTAACAAAATGCCCCTGCCAGGTGCCAGCAGAGGTGAGGGATTTAGAAACAGGTGTTTTCAACCGATACCAAAATCTTTGATAAGTTTTGTTGCTAAGCATTCACTTGCTCCTTGCTCTTCATTGATGCATGAATATGGGCTACGAGGCTGTGGTTGAAAAGGAGAAAGGTGATGTTTGGAGATATAAACGGTTTGCTGCCCACTTCTGTTTCAGGAGGGAGACATCTGGCCAAACTCCTCAGCTGAAATTAATGTGATCTTCAGACCCCGCGAAGCTAGAGTCTATCAGCAGACCGTCTTCTGCGACATCTCAGGTACGGCTCCCCTCTCCCTCTTCCCTCGCCCACTGTGCTGGTGGCCTTGCCCTTCCTCTGGGGCTCTGCATGGTGCTGGTTATGTTCCACGAGTGGAAAGGAAACATCATTTTTTCCCCACATTGTCCCCATCGAAGAGATGCGAGGCCATGGTCCTCCAGCAGCCAGGCTGTTCTGTGCTGTTCCCTTCCGAGCTGGCGGATACAAATGTCACAGAACAGCTTTTTATTTATACAGTAATTGCACGGGGTTTGCTTGGCAAATGCCACCTACAGTAATTACACAGGGCTTGTGTTAACAAACTGTCTTCCTGCCCGCCAGCTGCAGTTGTTAGAGATGTGGAAGGGAAGGGTTTATTTTAAAAGTTGTCTCCCAGGGGATGCTGCGCTCCTGCTTTGGCGTCCATCGCTTTGCTGCAGGCATCTCCAGGGTTTGCACCAGGAGGGCTGCTCCACAGCAGAGAGGGAGGAAAGCTGCTGGCGTGCAGTCCTGGAGCCAGCCTGGGAGATTGGGGCACAGAGCTGGGCAAGCAGCCTGCTTCTGGGAAGAGGAGCTGGCTCTTTCATTCCCCCGATGGGCCCACGGAGAGCTCAGCTCTTCCACTGGCTCCTTGCAGGAGGACTTAGAGGAGGTCATTTAACTTGTGCCGAGACCCCCTCCTTGTAAAACCAGAGCAGATTCACTGTGCTATCAGGGTGGGAACTGTCAGAGTCAAGGTTTCCTCGGTGCAGAAAGAGTTTGAAGAAGAAACAGCCATCTTCAGCTAAGGAGTTAGTTGGTTTTGCTTTGTTTCCTCTAAGAAGCGTGGCTGTTCCTTGTGCATTTGGATGCTGGTCACAGGTCCCTTAGGAGCGCAATCTGCAGGTGGCCCACGTGTCCCTAGCTGAGAATAGGTGGAGGTTTTGCCCCGGTGCAGCTCCGTGCATTGCACAGCTGGATCTCACACCCCACGGGAAGGTGTTTTGGCCTCCGCTTCTCTGCAGGTATCTCCTTGCGTTGCTTGGAAGGTCCTGGTGGATCAGGGGGTTTACAGAATTGATCAGCATCATGCAACCCGCAAACCTGGCGGTTAAGAAGTGATTTGAAATTTGCTCTCAGCAAATATTTGAGCTCAGAATGAACCTTTAGTTATTCATGCAAATAAAACCATGGCTCTTGAGTTGCTGGAAGGAAGCACGCAGAAGAGGATGGGGGCTCAGAGGCACAACATCATTCAGTTTTAGGTTTGTCTGCTCTCAGAAATGTATTAGGCTTGGTATTAGGACTGATTTATTCCAAAACCCTTAAGCCTCTCACAGGCCTGGGCCATGAGAGCTGGAGGAGCAAAGCCCCATATGATGAGCCCAGGGGCAGAGCCGTGTGATGCGAAGCTGTGGATCTCTGTTTATCGATGTGGTTGGATGAAAATCACATTCAAAAACAGCCACAAAACATGGGGCTGCTCCATGAGCAGAAAAACAGGTGTCATAAGCAGCAGAAGTTAAGGATTTTGACAGCAAAGTCCTGTGCCTTCGGGCCACTTGCACTGATTTGGAAGCAAGGAGGTGACTGTCTGGAAGCAGTGCTGGGTTACACACCCTGTGCAATGTGCCCAGGTATTATCCCTCCTAAGATCCAAATCCTCACTCCATAGCATCGGGTGTGGATTTGGGGTTGAGGCCCAAAAGGAGGCTTGTTTTTAGTCTCGGTCCTCCTGAGCGAGGCTGCCTGTACTTTGGTCTGCAAGGAGGAAGAGCAAAGTTTCTATTATTTCCTAAAGCTCCAGGACCAGCATAGGGTGGAAAGGAGGGTTTCCGTGGGCCTTTGGGAGAGGCTGAGGACATCCTGCAGGAGGAGGATCTGGTTCGTTCAGGGGCAGTGGCCATAGGAGACATTGCTCAGGTGCATGCACTTCAGCTTCGCAGCGTGATCATGGACAAAAGCTCATCACTTGAAAGCATTTGCCATTTCCTAAAAGCTTTGGTGGTTTAGACCTAGAGTTTTTAATGAAAATGAAGCCACTCGTGATGCCAGATGGAGAAATCTTTTGACAGTGAGCACCCAATGCTGCCTCCTTTACCGTGTCTGTGAAAGAAAATCCACAGCCCTCCAATTAGTGTCTGAGCTGTGAAACACAACTCTCATCTCTGCTGTCGGCTGGCCTTTGGCTGTATCCATTTAAAAAACGTTAAATTCAACAAAGCTGCATAGCTCTTGCTTTCTGGCTTTGGGCTTTTATCAAACATCCTTACCTCGTGGCTGTGAGATCAAAAAGTCAGGCGTCATTGAAATAGCTGTGCCAGGAGAGTGTTTCAAGTTGTGGCACCGTCACCACGTTGTCGCATCTGGGTCCTTCTTTCCCATAGCAAGTCATTTAGGGCATTTTTAATGGTGCAGCAGAACTTGGAAAAAAAAAAAAAAAACAAAAAAACACAACCTTCAGACCCTAATCTTTAATAAATGGTGAGCATCGCTCTAGGACTTTCCTCTCCTCCTTCTGCTACTCACCTTCAGTGCAGAATGGGATGGCAGCAGGGAGACCCAAGACCAGACTCGAGGTAGGATTCAGGCACGTTGGACTGCTCCAGTGTTTCAGAGCGACCTTTGGACCAAAAACTCCTGTGTTATGTCACCTCAGCAGCCCTACAGAAGCAAAGGAGCATGTTGGAGTTTGGGTGTAAAGCTGCACTCCTGCAGTGAGGCTGGGGGCTCCGGGGAGGCTTCGCCGTGGGCTGTGTGTGTCTGTCCCTGCTTCTGTTTCATGATCTTTGTGCCTTCACTGAATGGGTTTCAGCCTCACCCAAACTCATGGGTGGAAGCTTGCAGATGACATGTGAAGTTCAGCGTTGTTTTTTCGCGCACGAGCTGATGGCTGCATTAGAGACTGTCCCAAGGGGGCACTCTTTGTGCACCCCCACAGGGAGGAGGGGGGTTCTGTGTCTTCTGCTGGAGCATCCAGAGCTGGTCCCTGCCCACGTGAGGACAGGGACTGGCACTGAGGGGCACAGAGGGAATGATGGCACTGAGCTGGAAACCTCTCCAAACCTCTCCCCAGGCCGAGAGACCAGGCTGCCCCTGCGCGTCAAAGGGGAAGGCGAAGGGCCCAGGCTGCGCTTCAGCTTTGACCAGCTTGACATCGGGAAGGTGTTCGTTGGATCAGCCCACAGCTACGAGGTGAGCTGGAGGAGGTTGTGTTGGGTATCTGCACAGCACTTCTGTGGCTGGGAGCAGGGCAGGTGGCACCACGCACTGCTCAAATCCAGGGGGCCGGGCAGAGTCTGGGTGCTTTTGGTGGGGTCTGGAAGGCGCGTGTTGTCTGTGAAATCCCACTCCTACTCTTGGTAACCTTTGGAGGGCAGCTGGGAGGCTTCGTGCACAAACTCAAGACCTGAAAGCAGCACTAGGTCGACAGGGTAAGTGTTCAGAGGCTGTGGGTTCAGCCCTGGATGACACATGCCTTTGTACCCTGGCTGTTGAAAAGCAGCCAGAAGGAATTTGAAGTGCAACCCAGTGCAAAGAGGTTTTGGTGGAGCACATCCTGCCTGATCCTGGGCAGTGGAAGCCACCCAGTCCCCAGCTCAGGTCTGGTCCTTGTGCAGAACCAGGGAGCACCCTCTGCTGCCTCTCACCGAGCTTCAGATTTGGTGCCTCCTTGGCTCTATAAAGAACAAAGCCTTTCTGCAAAAGAAGCCGAGGAACTTTCCATAGATTTGCCCTACCAATAGCATCATTTTTTTTTTTTCAAATTAAAAAAAAAAAAGAGAGCAACTGAAAAGAGGTAGTAAATGAGGCAATGCATCATGCCAGACATTTTCAAAAGCTTGACTGTGGCAGGGAAGGACATGTTGAGGTGTTTTCTTACCAAAATATTTTGCGCTCGATGCATTTTTAATGCTGATACCTTATTGCTTCTCTCTATATCAATTTATTATTTTTATTACCTGAGAAAAGACGAATAAGCCGATGATGCTGTTAGTCAGTGCTGTCCTAAACAGCTGGACTGGAGATAAACCTCAGCTCAGGCGGGCTCTATAAGTGTCCAATGTACCAGTGCGGGGTTTGAATACCTGAATATTTTCAGCAGCAGCTGCAAAATTAAAAAGCAAAAGGACACTTTTATGCGTCTGTCTCAGTTTTTCCAGCAGATTTCTTGAGGGCAAAAGGTAGGGAAAAGAAATCCAACGTTCACAGACCAGTGCGTGGAGAGGGCAGGGTTTGCCCCGCACTGGTCGGTAAGCGTACAGCTTTGCTGCAGGGCGTCTGGGGACACCACCAGCACCCAGGCACACGTGGGCATCTCGCAGAACTCTACAGGTGCCCAGGGATCGTCACATGTTCGAGGTGGTAGGTCTCTGAGTATTCTACAAAACATGATGTTGGTTCTAAATTAACTTTTTTTTTTGTCTACGCAACAATAAAATCTTAGGCAATGGCTATGGCTGTTTGTAAAGAGAAATTCTTGAACAGGGAGAGCTGCTCTGCACCTCAGTCTCATCCTTTCCTGACACTGCTGGTTGAGCAGATTGAGGAACTGGCAGACTAAAGAAAAAAATAAACCCAGAGTTGTTCCATTCTTATGAAATACCTCCCATTTGCATGGGAAGCCCAAAGGCGGAATTTGTCTTGCTGTATTTTCTTTGGGTTCTGCCAGGCAGCAGCACACAGCTGCCTTTTACAGATGTTAATTGTTTGACTAGAAAGCAGGTCAACCTTTTGTAAGAAAGGAAGGTTCCTTACATGCTTCCATTTCTCTCGCTGCTGCAGGCGGTCCTGTTCAACAAAGGAGCCATCGATGCCCTCTTTAACTTGGTGCCTCCCGTTACCGCTCTGGGCTCTTGCTTCACCTTCCTCCCCCGGGAGGGCATCCTCATGCCGGATGAGCTCCAGGTCATCCACATCTCCTTCAGCTCCACCATCCTGGGCCAGTTCAGTGAAGAGTTCAGGTTCAGCGTATACGGGTCTCCCGAGCCTGTGACCTTGACCATCAGGTGAGGACAGGCACGGGAGCTCAGTGACATTGCCTGCTGTCCCTGGGTAGTCACATCCCACCAACCTCATCTTATGGTGGCGCAGGGAAAAAAGGTGCCTGGGGGCTCAGTGTGGGGATGCTGGTGTCCAATTCCTAGCCTGGAATCCTGCAGTAGTTTGCCAGAAGTGTAATTGCCTGCAAGAGGGACGGCTGTGCCTCCCGTGCTCTCAACACCCCCTTTAACCAAAAGCCTTGGGTCCCTCTGGGAAGCAGCTTCTCATGGCTGAGCCAGGAGCACTGTAACTTCTCCAGGACCCAGAATTTGGTGTCGGGTTCTTTTGTGGCCCCTTGGCACAGAAGCGAGGTTGTGAGCACAGGCCAGTAGGGTTTTGGAGACAGCTGAAGTGATTTTGCAGCCAGAAGCAGTGTTTTTAAAACCCTGCGTTAATAATCCATACAAAACAGGGAGCTGCAGCCTCAACATCACGTCTAATGATGATGTGTTGGGACAAGAACTCCTCCTGGCTCTGGTACCTCCTTTCTGCAGCCAGGGAAGTGCTGATGCGGCAGACAGGGAGCTCTGCAGCAAGTACGGGGACTTGGGCAGCATCCCTTGGGCTGGTGCCATTACAGGAGATAAGCCCACCATGCAAAACCGGGGGAAATAAATAGAAGAGGCAAAGCTAACTTCTTGGGACCAGAGCACCATATTTCAGCCAGACCTTCCCATGGGCTGGTGGGATGTTGTGATGGAGGCAGGAAAGCTGATGGTGGGTGCTCAGGAGCTTTGGGCTGGCACTGCCTACTGGGCAGCTGTTGGGAGGCACCAGAGCACTGGGGCAAGGCATGGAGAAATGAACACAGCCTGCAGTCATTTTTACCAAAGGAAAGGGAAAATAGGTGAAAAAGAGCAGGAAGGTTATGACTTTGCAAGAGAGAGGTGAGTAGGTCTGTTGACCTCTGGTAGAGAAACAATTATGTTGGCTTTGTGTTTGGAGGGAAAGTGATGCTTTTTTTGGAAATCAAGAGGGAACATTTCACAATCAAATAATTTATTCTCCTCTGTCCCTCCCCCCAAATTGGTCATGGGATGTTATTGCATAAGCAGCTTTCTCCTTGAGCAAGGGCAGGTTTTGCTTGTGAAGATGTGCTTATCACAGCTGCTGTACAGGTTTTCTTGTCTCATGCCCACTCTGCCCTGCTATGGCCGTGCTCCTGAAGGAGGTGGCTGTCCGTGGGATTGGTCTCTCCTGTTTTCCCCCAGCTGCATGAAATGGTTCTGGTTTCTCCACTGATGCTCTGCCTCCCAGAGCTGCAGTCCCAGTGCCAGCACTTTTCCCCTTTTTGTGGTCCCTCCCTGCCCTGTTCTGCCAGCACAGCCCTAAGCTCAGTGCAGACTACGCTGCTCAGTGAAGGAGGATTGCTCTTCCTTTTTTTTTTTTTTTTTCCTTCCCCATCCTTTTACTCCTCCGTCCTGGATGATGGCTCCTTTGCAACCCCTCTGATGTTACCCCAGCCTCCCTGTCTGCTCCTGTCCCGCTGTCCCTCAGCAGGAGCTCCTGGTGCACCCTACTCCTCCCTTGAGGTGGCATCTACCTCTTGATTTCCCTTGTTTCAAGGACCCCTACCCAGCCCTTATCCTTCCTTCTCCAGCCCCACAGCTCCCACTGCTTGTTTGCAGACTCCTGTGAGATGTCCACCCAGCAGCTCAATCTGAGCATCTTGCTTCGGGAGGCTTTGTGCACCGACTTTAGTCCTCCATGGAGAAAACTTCCCAGTTCTCGGAGGAGATCTGGCTGGCAGGACACAGGGCTGTGAAGGAAGGAGCAGGGATGAAAGCTCACGTGGTTCCTGTCCCACCTCGTGTTATCCTTCCTGATCTGCAGAGTCCCTGCTCTCCCTGCACACGTGCATTAAGTAATGCCGCTGAAAGACCAAGCTGTTGCCAAAACCACTGCTTTTCTCCCCAGTTCTTGCAAGCTGTACAGTTATCGGCTGTTGTGTACAGAGCTCAGGCAGTCAGGCAGGTGTAGCCTGAGCCTGGCAGGGCTCTGCTCTGGCAGTGTCCGCTGCGATACCCCATTTGGAGGTAGTTTTCCATCATCTCCCGGCAAGGACTGTGATGGTAAGCACGTCTGCTCCCTTTGCATTGTTCAGAGTGAGCTGCGTGGGCTTGGGAGGTTAGGGCTGATCACACGAGGTCCCCGGGGAGGGAATTGATCAGCAGTGGGAGTTTGTGAACTGGCTGCTTCTCAGGAACTGATGGGGTTTTGCGAATCGAGAATTAGCACTGGACTGAAACTCCTGAAAGATAGTTCTTCTGTGTGCTTCCTGACTGCGTAATCAGAAGATGCCTAAACCACAGATTATTTTTTCTTCTGCTGGGACACCAGCCTTATGGGGTCCTGAATGCTCATTTCTTTGGTGTTCAGAGGATGGTGGAAACAGGGCTGTAGGGATGAAGGCAGGTCCCTCCTGCAGGGTGCTGGGGTCCGTTCGTCTGCAGAACAGGCACGAAGGTAGGCCTGTGGATAAAACTAGAAGGCACTATTTGCTGTGGCCCCAGATTTAACTAACTGGCAGAGCTGGTGATGATTGGCATCAACCATGAAGTAAAGTAATTTATGTTGTGCAGCTCCAGGTACTGATTTCAGCAGACATTGGTGAGTTTGGGAATTTGGAGCCCAGCTGCTCAATCTGTGGAGGGGCAAGGAGGTGTGCTGGGTTTGGGATGCCCACGTTTGGTGGTTCAAGATGTGCTGCTTGTGGATGGGTCAGCTGGTTCACTGGCGACAAGCTGATGATTTTGTCCAAGGTGTAGAGCTGTTGCTCTTCTGGTGCTGCTCAATGGGCGCTCAGGGCTCCCCTGGTCTCAAAATCCTCCACTGTGCGATCAAGGTCCTTTGAGAAAATGACATTTGTATGCTCCATGGGAACACCAGTTCCAGCTAGGAAATGCCAAAGCAGGGAACCTGCAGCTGGGAAGGCTGGTTACAGTAATTCTGCTTTTGTGTGGGCACCTCTGAGTTCTCGTGTTGCAGATGGGGAAACTGAGGCACGGGGCCATCACTCATTTAGTGTCCTTCATCCAGCCAGCAGTAACTTAGGATCATACCTGGCCTGGTGCCCTGAGCCAAAGCAGCTGCTGGTAGCCCTGCTTTGGCTGCCTCCAGCCCACAGGGGTGCCATGCTGAGCACACGGGTGCAGAGCGATGGAGCCGAGTGCCTTGCCCTCCTCCCTCACCACCCCAACTCCTCCTCTGCCTGCCTTTATCCCCGCAGGGGCTGTGTCATCGGACCCACCTTTCACTTCGATGTACCCTCCCTCCGCTTCGGTGACGTCCCCTTTGGTGAGTGCACCCTGGGGGTCTGTGAGGTGGGAGGTGGGTGAGATACCAAAACAGAGCGTGCTGGCACAGGAGTGTCTGCTGGGTTCGTGGCAGCCTTTGGGGTGCTAAAACCGGGGCTGCTGGCTGCCTAGGCAGTATTGTGCCATTAATACTGCACACACAGTCATGGGAAAAAGCTCCTGAGCTGAAGCATGGATGCACTGGGGCGCGTGAGAGCCGATTTCTAGCCTAAGTGCCCCAAAGGAATAGGAGGTTCTGGATGCCTATAAGAGTTCAGGGTGAAGAGTGAGGGTTAAATGACTGGAGTTTCGCATCGGTTCGCTCTCTGCATTGCGGAGATTGGGGAACAAAATCATGGTGGGAACTGGCACTGAGCAGAGTTTGTCCTTCATTGCTATTTTGAGCAAATGAAAGTCATGGTGAGGTCAAATAGAAACGAAGGAATTGAAAGCCGCTGCTTTACAGTGTCCCTCAAGCCTGTTTAACCTGAAGCTCCTAGTCGCTGGCAGCAGAACGACCGCGAAGGGCTGTGCTGCGGGAGGGCCCAGGGGACGGGAGCACCAGAGAAGGGCGTTAAACCATGTGCCAGCCTGTCGTGCTCCAGAGCCAGGCGTTGTGCGGGCACCCCGTTATCGGGTGCTGGGTATGGCACCAGCCACCGATGTCTCCAGAAGTGCAGGATCCTGCTCCTCATCTGGCAGTGCCTGCGGCTGCGCGGCCGGAGCATCCCCATTGAGATGCAGATTCCGATTTCTCCATCTCGGTCTCACAAAAGGCTTTTTTGCTGCGATGATCTGAAGTTGAAATGTGAAATCAATCGTGGATTGATTGAAGGGCCATTATCATTCTGCGCCCAGGATGCCTCTGTGTTTTCATGCTGTTCGTGGACTTTTAAAGAAAACTCATTACCTTCTCTGAGCTGCTTCCTCCTCTCTCTCCATCAGCACTTTTCACTTCTTTGTTTCCCTTTGACCAAATAAAACAAGAAACACGCCTGGCAGAAATACGGTTACATAACACAGGATTCACCCGATGCAATCTGATTTCATTAACAAGGCCTTCTCAGCCGAATAAGGCAGCTTTTGTGGATTGTGACTTTTTTCAACCATGCTAATGATCGTCTGCGTCTGGCAGCTTCGGGATTCTGCGAAGTCTGTGTTGGTCCTTGTGCACCTCCTGCCCCACTGCTAGGCTGCTGGGTTAGCTGCTTGGCACTGCTGGGCATGGAGAAGCTGCCTGCCCTGCCTGCACCCCATTTCCCTCCCCAGCCAGATGCAAACGACGCTTGGAAAGCAGCCAAGCCAGCATCTGCTCCAGAGCAGCAGGGAAGAGGGCTGTGGGCTGCTCTCCTGGGCTGTGGGCTGCTCTCCTGTCCCTGCACAACACCCCCCGGGTGTGCAGGTGATGGAAAGCCAGCCTCCAAGACACGGGTGTCAACCTCTGCAGGGAGCAATCGAAGCCAGCATGGGTGCGATGTCCCCGTTTGTTAAGAAAGGCAAAGCACGTTTCCTGCTGATTTTTAAGCTCCCTGTAAAGTGGGCTCTGAGGTGTCATGCACCCCAAAATAGGAGATCCTTTAACAGGAGCCTCCGGATGGACACAGGTGCTCTGTGCGGTCTATGTTATATTTTTCCAGCCCAGCATGTACCCAAGGGGCACCGAAGATGTCTCTTGGTGTCTGTGCTCCCACCCAGCCCTGTGTAAGTATGGTTAGATCCCTGTCTTAGAGGAATAGCAGCAACTTCTTGACCAGCTCAAGGTTGAAAGCAGGGCTTCAGGTCAGCCTCAGGATCTGAAAATCCATGGTTGGGATGAAATTACCCTGCCTCAGCCCAGACCACCGGCATTTGACAGTGAGCAGGAGGCAGCTGCATCTGAGGAAGCAGTCAGAGCTGGGAGCTGGAGGCTGACCTCGTGAGGTGGAGAACGGCGAGGGGGATCAGGAAGCAGGGGAGACATGGCAGGGGTCTGTAAAAAGGCTAGGTGAGAGCACAGGGGTGGGAATGCAGCTTTCAACTCAAAGTTTCTGCTAGCAGGTGCAGAACCTGCTTTTTATGGGTGATTTTTGTCAGTACAGGTAATCCAACTGTGATGGGATCAGGGGTCGAGAAAAAGTCTGAGGCTCCAGCTGAGCTGGCTTTCCTAGGTGTTGTGCTGACGATTGTCAGCCTCAGTTGATGATGAGAAGGAAGCTCTGCGGGAGTGTTGCACTCACGATTAACCAGAGGAACTGTGCTGCTGTCCTGCAGGCTGGGATGCTGGCAGAAAAGCAGACGCAGCAATGAGCATTATATATGCAGGGACTGCAATAGGCAGCAGCGTGACAGCGTGGGGAGAACCACTTGGCAGAAGGCGTAGTTTCCAGTAACAGGAAGACTTTCACGCCCTGGATCGTGCTGAACACAAGTGATTTACTTGTAATTAAGTTGACTGGACTTTCGTCACAAACTTGTGGTAGTAGGATCACAAGAAACCGCATTAAAGAGTGCTTTGGATAGTGCTGTAGTTCCCAGTTTCATCCTTCCTTTCTTTTACTGTAGATGCTCTTCAATGGCAACACACTGCTTTTACATCCTGAAAATCCTGGGATGTTTCATGGGTTTAAGATAGTATTCAGCCTGAGCATGAGTGGCAGAACTTGAATTTTATTGATTGAGTTTTCAGAATAGATAAATCCATTACGGTCTGTCTGGATGTACTCTCATAAATGGTAAGTGACTGGTGCTGGTTTGGGGGCAAAGGGCAGAGCTCCTTGTGGTTAGAGAAAAGGAAAACCTCTGGTGATCGGCAGCGCTGGGAGCGAGCTGTGCCGGGGGTCAGCGTGATGGGAGAGCGAAGGTTAACTCCTCGCTTAGCTTCTCAAGTAGCCGTCATTCAGATTTGTCAAAAAGCTGCATTCCAAGCCCAGGCTTTTATTACAGGATATTCATGCAGGGAACCAAGGGATATCAGGGGCATATGTCTGTGTTTGTGTCGTTTCGTAGGCTTTCCTCGCACCTTGTCATGTCGCCTCAGTAACACCTCCCTGGTGCCCATGACGTTCAACCTCCGCATTCCGGGGGATGGCTCTGGAGCCCCCAGTGTGACCAGTTTTGTCCAGATCTCGGACAACACCCGCCTCTCCTGGAGGAAGGGAGCTCACGGTGACCTCAAGCCGAGCGAATTTACCATAACTCCCTGCAGAGGAACCGTCCGCTCCCAGGGACTGCTGGATGTCCAGGTACGGCACGGGTCCGGCTGTGTGTGCGTGTTTCAGCAGGTGGAGGTGAAGTTTCTCTGGTTCCAAGAGGGCTTCAGCACTGCTGGTGTCTGGGTTGCTGGGGTGTTTTTGAAGGGGCACCAGCTTACCTCCAAAATTCCAAGTTCACACACCATGTGGTCAAGAGCAGAAGCTATCTGTGTAAGTCTTTGTGAGTGATTTCTCTGATTTAAAGTGGGCAGAGGAAGAGTGAGGTGGCTGTTGGAGAGGTGTCATTGCATAAAAGAGCTTTGTTTTCCTCTTAGCTTTGTTTCCCCGCTCCTGTCAAGCAGAAGGAGCTGCATTGACTGCTCTGGTCTCTAATGGGGAGAGAAAAAATTGTGGCAGCCCTGAACTGTCCAGCATCTGCTGGGCCACACTTTCCCCTTGGAAGGCTGAACTCCTACTGTTAAAGCCAACAGATTTCCTCTGGATTTATGCTATTGTAGCTGAGATTTAAAGTTAATGGAATAATTTTTGTACAGTGGTGAGTAGAGGAGGAAGAGCTTTAGTCGACTTGTGTTTTAATTTAGTTTGTGGGTGCCCTGATAACTGCAAGGTGTATTTAACAGCTCAGACATCATCAGAAGATGTGTTATTCCTGGACACAGTGCTCCAGCATAAAATGAGAGCAAAATCCTCCCTTTCCTTATTGTGGAACGGAGGACCCCGAAGGGCTCGGGCAGGCCAGCACACTGGTGGCTTTGGTGTCACTTTGCTCCATGCCATGGCGTCCCAGGCTGCAGACAGCAGTCCCCAGGGTGCTGGGGCATGGAGACCTGCAGGAGGGATGGGTGCTGCAGCTGCTGGACCACGAGGCTGGGATGGCCTGGCAGATACTGCCTCCAGCAAGACCCCCGTGCAACAGAGAGTGAGGTCTGTTCTTTAAGCTATTATACCCCAAACAGACCAAAGCAGTGGGATCTTTCTTACTGGCTGGTGGGGGAAGCTGTAGGAGAAGCCAGGCAGGTAGGACCATTGTCTCTGTTGCGTGTGCCACGGAGGAGGCAGCAGTAGGGGAGATGGGGAGCATCCATGCTCCAGTGGCGAGGCTCATCCTTGCATCACACCCAGAGCCTGTATGGGATTAATTTTCCACTGCGCTTTTTATTCCAGGTGGTGTTTCTTGACCTGTGGGTTGTTAAAAACTGGATCACTTTTGTTAAAGAGAATTCCTTGGAAGGGAGCTTTATTGTTCCTCCATTCCCTTGCCCCTTTGGTCCCCATTAATCTGCAGTGAAATGCTTCCTGGAGCAGGAACATCTACAGCTCCTCGGTGGAGTTTCAGACAGCCTGGGCTGGTAGAGCATTCTTCAGCGATGTTCCCTCCCACCCACTGACCCCAGCTTTTCTCACACACGGGCGATGGCTCTGGGGAGTCACTGAGCGTCTGCTGTTCTCTTCTGCCAGGTCACGCTGTGCTCCAACACCGTGAGACAGTACGAGCTGGCCCTCGTGGTGGACGTGGATGGCGTCGGCAAGGAGGTGTTGGCACTCCTCCTCACAGCCAGGTACCTTGCCTTCCTGCCAGCTCGTCCTCTCTCCTGGGGCTTCCACCACCTCTGCGCTGCCTTGCACACCGCCTGCTCACTCTGGCCCTGCTCAGGAAGCACAGTTTAATGAGCACATTCTGCCCAGCTGGACACGGAGTTAAATCAGCTGTGAGAACAGCAGGGCTTTGAGAGTGTCACAGGTCAAAAAGAACGTGTGTTCAATGAACAGGCAGGGCCTGAGTGCTTTCCTAGAGGGAATGGTAATTACAGTCACGATTCGCCTGGTTTCTGGTGCTTGGGGTACAATAAGTTTCCAAAGAGCCACCTTGCTTCTGCCTGCGAGGGAAGGGTGGCCTTGTGCTGGGCGGTGACCCAAAGGCTCTGTTCTTCCCATTTGGCACTCAGCGAGCTGCCTGCCGAGCTGGTGCTCAGTTCAGCTGATGAAGGCACAGGCAGAGGGGAAAGGGACTCCTGGTGCAGCTGGTGAGAGGAGAATGGGGGCAAGATGGGGAAGGAAGGGAGAAGTCGTCCTTGGTGCGAAGCATGAGTGCAGTTTTCTTCACTTTCCTCTGGCTCTGCTGACCATTAATTAATGTTTGAAGCCCAAAGTTGATCTTGTTGCAGCCAGACTCAATCCCGCTGTGCTGCAGTAGGTGTCAGCTGAATTACAAGAGGGGTGTGGTTAACTCTGTCCATCTAATTACCTGAAAGTGCCTGACAGACAGAATGATGTTATCTTCGTAAGCCTTTTAGGACGACATCTACAGCAACAGCCAGCTGAATGCTGCAGTATTGGAGCAGCAGTTTTAACCACAGGTCCTGGTACAAATTCCACCTTCTCTTGGTCATCTCTTTGCCCAGGTGCGTTGTTCCTCCTCTGCGAGTGCTCAACCCCGTGGTGAAGTTCGGGCGGTGCTTTCTGAAGCACCCCTACCAGCAGGTCCTCACCCTTGTGAACGACGGCGATGTTCCTGGCTGCTACGGGCTCCTCCCGCAGGTCCGGCCTCACGTCCTCCTCCTCGTGACCTTATCCAGGGGGTTGCTCAGAGTAGGAACCTATCTGGGGATAATGGACAGCAAGATGTATCCAGATCCTTTTTTTTTTTTTTTTTCTAAGCAACGCGTATGCTAGGGTTTAGGAAGAAATTCTGGTCTTTGGGGTGCTTTTGCGCAGGAGGATTTAGGGAGTCACAAAGCCCTGCTTGCAAGGGATGCAGCAGCTGGGTGCCTTCAGCAGGAGCTGTTTCCCCACACCTGGTGCTGGACCCCTCGGGATGCTAAGCACATACACATCCCGCATCTGGTTTTGTGCCTTTTAGTTTTCTCCTAGGGGGTTGTCAGCTCCTTGACATTTACCACAATGACAATTTACGTGGTTTCAGCTTCTCTCCAAGGTCGTTCTGAAGTTGTGTTCATCTATGTCCGCCGCAGGAGCACAAGGAGGGCGCTGCTGTGTGGTACTCCAGCCCCACGCCCTGTGGGATCATCCAGCCCCGCAGCTCGGTGCAGGTCCCGGTGGTGCTGGCAGCCCAGGTGACGGGGGAGCAGTGCGCGGATGCTGAGGTGGCGGTGTTTGGGAGAGAAGGAGCCCCGCTGGTGAGTCCCAGCGTCCCTTCTGTCCGCGCGGCTCATCCTGCTGGGGTGCCATGTGTGTGCGGGATTCCTAATTCTGGGGATTCTTCCTGGGCAAACAAGAGCTGGAGTGATGATGATTGGGGTGGCAGGAATCCAGATGTCCATGTTCAGGATGTCTCTTGGCGCTTAGATCGGTACGGCAGCCTGGGAAGCCAGGCTGGGTAGGGGAGAACGTGGGCAGGGGTTGGATCCTGCCATATGCTGAGAGTTGTTTGCTTTTTCTGGAAGCAAAAGAGGTGCCAGGAACTCCACATCGCACCCACCCATGACTGGTAACTGGCCCAGTCCCACAGCAGGGCAGTCCCTGGTCAGTCCCTGGTCTCTCTCTGCTGTCAGAGGAATGCCAACTGCTGCCTCACCGGGAGGTTCGCCGCGGAGCAGCCCTGGCCCCGCTACAGCAAAGGGCATTCAAGAAACCAGGCTGGAGTGCAGTTCTGAGCAAAGCTGGGCTTAAGCTTCTCAGAAAAATACGTTGGAGAAGTACCCATCATACTTCTTTGCCAAAGCCCCAGCCAGAGAGACACAAGTGTCTGCACAGCTTGCATCTGCAGCACAGAGACCTTTTTCTACCAAGCTTGGAAATGGATGAGGCAAAGCATTCCTGGGCTAACACCTTCAAAAATACATTGTCCGTAGTCATACATACACAGCAACAGCAACAATGACAGCAAAACGTAGGCAAGAAAATCTTATGTAGTGTCCTGGCTTCATCTAGAACAAATTAAGTTAATTAAACTTTAATTGAAAGTGATTTTAACTTTTCAGTAGCTCTGCTAAAATGTCTTGTCATCCCTCTGAGCATGAAGTAGGATGTCAGAGAATTGCTGGGAACCTTAAGCTTTCTGTAACAGAAAGGGAGGTTGACATTTTGAAAGCAGTCCGAGGGATTTGGGCTTTCATTAAAATGAATGGAAGCGATGCTGCTAAATCCCCCGTACGCCGCTGAGCATCTCAGCCCAGGGCTTCGTGGGGCTGAACGCAAACCAGGCAGCGGGAGGGCCGGGCAGGTGAATTTTGCAACAAAGCTGAAGTTTGGCAAAACAGTTGCTGATAAATATAAGGCTCAGTTCCCTTTAAAGGTGAGGGTTTCTCCTCGCCGGAATAACCCAGTGGTTTAGCTGTTTGTTTGTTTTTTAACTACCTGCATTAGTGGCATTTTCTTATCATATCATTCAAATCTGACCCAAGTGGAGTTGCCGCTGTGCATTCCAATAAAACCAAACAGGAGCTTGCGTCTGCCTTGGGACCAGCACCAGAAGGCAAACCTAACTTCTATCAAGGTTTTAGGGGAAACCTCCTGCAGATCCTTCACCGACACCATGCAGTGTCTCCGTAGGGCTGCTGCCTGGTGTTTTGTTTGGGATTGCGCATCTGCCTGACACCTGGGACCTTGCCTCCAACGCTGCTGAAAGGGGATTTTCTTGCCTCTTCCAATAAATCCGTAGATGAAGCTTTTTTTTTTTTTTTACCCTTTATTGGTGAGGACATATGATAGTACACACTAATGAAGACAAGCAGGTTTCCAGGTGGCCTGGGCACCCTCCAGCTGTTGTTCTGCTCGTCTCCAAAGGGTTGTGCCCTGCCTTTGCTGCTCCCGCACTGCGGTCAGCTGGAGGCACGGCTCTTCCCTGTGCCTCCTGCTTCCCGGGAGCTGTGGGCAGCATCGCCCAGAGCGCAGCGCTCTGCTCTCCGGGGGGGTGAAAGCCCCATCATATCCTACGAGTTCAGCTCCTTATTTCTGGGGAATCAGCCTCAGCGCTTGATTTTGGCTCGTACTTGCATGCAGCAGCGTCTTGTCAAGAGAAGAGCGCTTGCGGATGCTGCTCCTTCTGGCAGAGTTGGAGGAGTGATTCTGGCAGCTGCCAATGCTATTTCCTGCTGTCAGACATCAGTACGGGTCATACATAATGGAAAAAGGGTTTTGTGGTCAAATCCAACTCTGTGCCCTCCAGTGGATCGCACAGCATCTTGTCAGGGTTGGAGCGGGGCGCATTCAGGTCTCGTTGGGGTGTTTGGGCCTGGTGAACACCAGCAGGGCTGGATAAATTCTCATGGTTTTAATGATGCAAGGAGGGGATTTAGTAAAGGGGTCTGCATTTCTCCCCTGATGGTCTGCACTGCTTCTGCAACAAAACTTTGGGGTCACAGACTGGTAAAGGAGAAAAACACTGAATGATGTAATTAATAGTTGACTGTTATTCTTACAGTGTTGGTTGCCTTCGAGTTGTGTTTTTGTGTATTCCTAACTTTGAAGAGCCTGCTTTGCTTCTGATGTGTGCTGGTTTTCACAGGCGTAGCTCTGACTTTCATGGAGCTCCTATCCAAGCCACAGCAGGAGTCAGCAAGGGTGGTTTGGGGCAAAATTGAGCAATAAAAGGGGTGTGAATGAGTGCAGGGCAGCAGAAGGAAAGGCAGCAGTGAGCAGGAGGTGTGGGTGCAAGCATGAAAAAAGCAAGCAAGGGAAGCTGGGTTTCTGCACCCCCGATGAAGGGAGCTTGTGTCTTTCAGGTGGGATCACCCCATATCCCACACTTGCTACAGGTCTTTTGTATCGGTGTTACAATGCTAAAAGCTTCAATCAGCCATAATTATCCCTCAGTCTAGGTGTATCCGGAGCGCTGTCTAATCTTTTTAACCTTTCCCTGTTTTTTGGGGTCTTTTCTACATGCCTCCTGGAGCAGAAAATCCATTTAGTGAGCACCGGAGAAGGCCCAGTAGTCTACGTGCATCCGAGTAAGATAAATTTTGGCAATATCCAAGTTCTGCAAGATGCTACCCGAATTCTCAACCTCTCCAATCAGGCGGTCATCCCTGCATCGTTCTGGGCAGAGATGGTAAGTGCTTTGTGAGGCTGTTTTCCAGCAAAATGCGACTGGTCCGTAGCAGCTTGGGACTTGGTGTTATACACATTTCCATGTCATCATCTCAAAGAGAAAGGAAAATATTCCGTGATCATATAGCAAGAGGGCTTCTGGCTCTGTGTGGTTTTAGCTGGGGACTTCCTGGGAAAGTGGAGGATTTGCATAGATATGAGCAGACGTGAGCCCGGATCATTTCCACAAATTCTGTTTATTGTGTGAAAAAGCATGGGCTAAGCCTCCTGGGATGTGTGAGGGGCTTAATTTCCCTCTTGGGGCTTTTCCAGCTGCCTCACTCCAGTTTCTGTGCCCAGGTGGATGAATGTAAAGTGGGGAATTCCCAGGGCATTTTGTCTGGATCCACAATGAAAATTTGTTTTCCATTGCAAACAGCCAAACACCCTTGGATGGGTGGTGCTTATTTATAAATGATAGGGGTTTTTTTTTGCTCTTTTTTTTTTTTTACATGATGTAATGTTATTGCTTGTACCTGTGGCTGCTGTCCCAGTGCAATGCCTGCCTTCCCTCCCTGGGCAAGCCAGTGGGGCTTGCAGGGAATTTCTGCCTCCCAGTGCCCTTATTTATGGCACCGGATGGTAAATCCCCTCAATCTGCAAGCATTGTGGCTAACTGATAAATAGAACAATAACGCAGGTCAGGCTGGTGGTTGGCCCTGATGATCTTGAAGGTCTTTTCCAATCTCAGTGACTCTGATAAATGAAGGTGGTGCAGGGGTGGTCTCCCCTTGTGGTGAAGACGGGGGCTCTGGTGCAGTGGGGCCCCCAGGGACCTGCTCCATCCCTTTAGAGCAGGTGTGCGAGGTGTACTCGAGCCTCTCTTGCCCTCAGCAGCTGCCTTGGTGCTGTTTTGCTGCCTCCATTGGAGTTTTGCCCTTTGGTGCTGCTCCTAATGGGAAGAAGAGAGGACTGAATGGTTGGGGAGCTAAAATTGGAGATGCGCTGAGGTGCCGGGGTGCTCTGTGTGTGTTTGTCTGAGAGCAGAGTGGGCTGCGGCTGTGCCCTGGCTGGTGGGTGACTGGAGCATCCATCATTCCCTAGAAGTCTTGTGTTCCCCGAGATGCCAAAGCTGCTGCGTGGATTTCCTGCTCAGAGACTGCAGCAGGACAGAGCTGTCATTTCCCTGCCTCCCATCCGATGGCTAATCTTGAAGCCGCGGCTCATAGATCACAGTCCCCACTTGAAAGAAAGAGCTATCGATTGAAATTTTCACAGCAGCAATGTTACAGCACACAAACAGGCACCTCAACAAACTGAATGAGATTAAATTAAGCGGCAGCAACAGAGAAGGCATCAGGCAAGTGTCTTGTTGCAGATAGTCTGACTGTGATGTACGGGATTTCTGGGTGTACCCCTGGTGCATGGGGTACCTTCCCTGCACCTATCTCCACTTCCCTCTGCTGGATGCTGGGGGCAGCCCTGAGCATCTCTGGCACTGGTGCGTGTCTGTCCTGAAACCACCGCTGATGTCCTGGCGGAACCAGGCGGCCTTCACGAGCCCTGTCCCTGCTTTGGGGTCAGCCTTCAGACAGCTTGCTCCGGGAGGTCAGGGCTCCTGCTGCCAGGCGCTGAGAGCTTTGCAACCTCCCTGTGCAGAGACGCTGGGTTCCTGCATGAGCAGAGATGTTGGCACCGTCCCTGCGCTTTGGGACATTGCAGACATGGCCTGGCCTGCTGAAGAGACCCCTCTGGGGGAGGATTTGCCTTTAGCTTCGGTAAATGACAGGACAAGAAGGAGCTTTTTGAGCTTAGCTGGGGGCTGGTGTGACCTGCAGAAAGAGGTGGCTGCTTTTCTTCGCTGCTGCTGTCATCTTTTCTCATTTCCTTAAGCATGGTGTGATTTTTGCTATATCGACAAGCACAAAGCAGTCGTATCGATTGATGGGAGTGCACACTCTCCCCGCAGAAAGGCAGGGATGTGGCAGGAAAAAGCATTCATCTTAGATCACTTCCTACTTGTTCTTCATCTGTCGCTCTGCCTTCCTGAGGGATTATTGTTCCATCGTCAGCGAAGGCACCTCCTGGCATCACAGAAGGTGGCTGCACGTCACGTCTGGGTGATCAGAAAGGAAAAGACAGGCTTGGTGTGAAATCTTTGTTAATCAGTGGCTGCTTTCTTCTCCTGCTAGGACCACCGTGCTGGTTTTGAGATGTGCTACCAGAGGGTGGGGAATGGGGGTCTCCTGGTGCCTTGTAATTAGGGAGGAGGGAGAAAACCCTTCTTGGGATTTCCCCCGGTACTGGTGGTACTCTGCTTCCTGGTTTGGACCCCAGTTTGGGGTCCTTACCCTTAGTTCACAGTCTTGCACTGGAGATGCTGGAGGTTGCTGTGCCTCAGGGTGCCCCAGGCCCTGCCCCTGCCACCACTGTTAATGCCACTCCAGCCACACTCAGGCCTCGTCGTGCTTTGGGGCTGTCTGATAAGCAGGTCAGGAGCATCCTCTGAAGGAGACGCTGGTGAGCAGGTCCCCTCCCGTGCTCCTGGAGACAAGCCGCCACGGGATTCAGCTGCAGCTGATGCCGTAGCTACAGCAAAGGTGCTCTGTTCTGTCTCCTCCCTGGTGTTCACTGGGGCAAAATCGCTGCTTTGAAACGTGTGAAGGTCCTGGTCAAACTCGGTGTAAGCAAGGAGAACGCGCAGTTCCCATTCACACACTTGCTTCTCTCCTCATTAGTGCAGGATTTGTTTCATTTACGAATTTCTCGCCTAGTATCTCAAGCTTTTGCTGCAATTCCCTGTAATAAAGAAACAGCCATATGGAGAGACAGCACAACGCGGAGATAAAAGTACAAACAGCACTGATAAACGGCTGCTGCTTCGGCGCTTCTGTCGCTGCTTCTGGCTGGCAGGGACTTTGTAGTGCGGGCTGCAGGGCGGGAGGTCTTCGGGGAGCGTCAGCATCGCCCACAGCTCCCTCCAACTGCTCCTGCTGCAGTCGGAGCAGACTTGAGTTGGCAAGAGGGTTGCTTTTAAATGTACTGTAAATTGGATTTTTTTTGTTTGTTTTTCCCCAAGCATCTGCATAATTATCTGTCCCGTCAGTGTTTGCTCACAGCAAGGCACACGCAGACAGAGCCGTGCCCTTCAGATGTGAGCAGGCAGAGATAGCTGCGATGCTATTTGGAAATGAGTGTTTAAATAACTTCCTAGGGCATGGGCAGCACTGGCTGAGTGGCCTCTTCCAAGGTGAGCAGAGGTTTTAAAGACGAGATGCATAGGTTTAACTCTTTCCAGAGCTGTCCCACCAGAGCCTCGTGCTCTGAAAGCTCACCTTTAGACACAAACCTTTGGTCTGGATTTTAAAGGCAGCATTTTGCTAGTACAGTGCTACCAGCTCCTACCTGGGCTGGGATCTGGTCTTGCTGAAGCAGAAGGAACGAATTCCTTGCAGCAGACCATGCTGGAAACACAGCATCGGTCACGGACGTGGGTTATGGCCAGGATCTTCCAGCCTCATGCTGGCCATTGGTGGCACCAAAGCCTTCTGCGTCCTTCCCAGGCATGGGTTGTGCAGGATTAGGCTCCGGGCATGCAGCTTCTAGAAAGCAGAGCAGAGGTTTGGAGGAGACTTTAGGAAAGGTACCTAAAACCTGGTCCCAGGGAGGAGTTCTTATTGCATCAGTCTCTGACATGAATTCATGCCCTTTCAAAATTGCTGTATTTCAGTAAACAAATAAATTGTTATTCTGCTCATCTAGGGAAACTGAACTCGCAGTATTCTGCTGCACTCGTTGGCCAACCAAATTAAAGAGTAGAAGAAGTCTTCAGGGCAATTTTGCTCCTAGAAGCAAGAGTGACTCAGCCGTGTGCTTTTCCCAAAGGAAGGCAGAAAGGGCTTGGTTATTAAATGTTCCGCTTGGCAGCAACCAGCCGAGCTGTGTCTGTGTCCTGGCTGGCGAACCCCATTGCTCGGAGCGCTGCTGGGGAGAGCTACGGGCAGGGGACACAGATGGTGACGAGCTTCGTTAGCTCGCTCAGCAGTCTGCGATGAGCTGGACCGAGCACGACAAATTAGACTCCATTGTCAGTGGCAGCAAGTTCCACACATCAGTTTGGAATTATTATTATTATTTTTCCCGGCACTAGAGGCTCTGCCTTTTTGTGGCCAGAGTGTGGGCTCTGCTGCAAGCCCAGCTCACCTCTTGGTGCGAAGCCAAGCACGGCCAAGGCAGACACAAGGGACCAGGACCTGGGTGACCTAACAGGGACACAGCCTGTGCTTCTCATCTCTTCTGGGAATTCTTCTCCCATTGCTTTCTCCCAGTCCCCTCCTTCCAGCAAGCAAAGCGCGCTGCCGCAGCACAGCCGTACGGAGCTGTGGCACTGGAAGTGCTCTCTGATCTGAGGCGGCATGGTGGTTTCTTCCACCTTCTTTTTTCCTTGGTGTTCTTGAGAAGATCCTTTTGAGCCAGCAGTAGCTGTTGTGCAGCATCGTTTCTGGCTACCTTACCTATTACCTACTCAACCCTGAGTTCCCAGAGATGCTGTTTTGGTGTTTCTCTTTATATGCCTGTAGCCGGAAGACAAAATTGATGTTTTCTTGACTGTTCCCCTGCCTGGCTGAGATCCCAGATAAAACACCAGCCGTGTCCCTGCTCAGTTGGCTGGCCCTAAAATAAAATAGATTAAAAAAAAAGCTTGGTGAATGGGATGCTCCTGCAGGACTGTCCTGGAGCTGCCCATCTGCTCATGGCACTCGTGGTTCTTTAGCAGGAACTTTTATCTCCCAGACTCAGATTCTCAATTCTGCCTCTGGGATAAGGTCCTAAGGTGTCCCTGGGACTCCTAAACCACCTGGGGCAAAGCTCTGTGTGCAGCTGATGTGGGATGGGGTTTTTCCCCTTCACGTGCGGCCTCTGCGAGGGGTGGTGGGTCAGCCTGGCAGGCTGGGAACACTCTACAACCAATTTTGGCAGCTCTTACTCGCGATGGAAATCTGTCCTGCAAGAAGGCAATGATCCCAGCGTTCAACTTCTTGATTAAACGATTGATCCCAACCCTTGCCTAGCACTCAGGGACTCTGCTGTCTGATAATGCAAGCTCCTACAGGGACAAAAATAGCCACCACCTTTGTCTATTCAGTGCCTTACAGCAATTGCATCATTTTCCAGAGCACTCAGGGATAAGCAAGAACCAGGAATGCTATCAGAAGTCAGGTCTTAGTCTCCAGAGTGGCATTTGTTTTTTATAGTTGGACTACGTGGCACCAATCGCACCAAGCTCCAAGAGATTTCTGGTCTCGGGGACAGCCCCGACCAGCGTGGGCAGGGGCTGCCCCAAAAACCTGCATGAGGCTGGCCGACCCGAGCCTTTTGGTCCTGGCAGGCTCCTGGCCAGCGATGCTCTGTGCTGCCTCTCGGACCCACGCCAAGCGTAACCGAGGGAATGGAGACACCACGAATCCTCCTGCGGAGTCAGCTGCTGGGCTGCCAGGGCACGGTGGGTCTGCGCCGGGTCACCCTGGGAAATTCCGAGTCTGGCTCCCTCCAGACGGCCTATCATTATTCCTCAGTGATAGTTTCTTGGGCCCAATTTACTGCCCGGCTGGTTGCCAAGCTTTGATGAATTAGCTTTGTCAGATAGCAGACTTGCAGATTCACCTCTGGAGCAGAGCTATCAGGTCTCCTTTTCAAGCGAGCTACCCTATGTCAGCATGAATCAGAGGAAAAGCTGTACATTAATGTCAAGGAAAAGCTAACACCCACTGGCGTGCTCCGAACGTGTTCTCTGGCTGATTGCAGTGTGGTGGATCCCTCCAAGGCTAGTGACCTAGGACAAAAGGAGAGGGTTGGGGGGATCCAACCCGTGCGAGGTCCATCTTCTCTTGTCCGCTGGCCTGGGCTGTGTGTTACCACTGGCTGGGATAAGGAGCCTCTGAGATGCAAATGAATTCAAGGCTGAGTTTTTGGTGGGGTTTCAGGAGGCCTGGTAATGGTAGTGTCTCTGGGCAAGCAGGCTGAGCTCTGTGGACAGGTTTTACTATGTTTGTCATCTTCCAAGCTAGCTAACCACCCTGCAGCAGACTGGTTTTCCAGCACTGCTTCTCTGCATCCAAGGCCAAGGAAACCTCAGTGGGTATATAAGAGTTATTCCCCAATGGAGCAGCAGGTCCCAGACCTCATAGAATAAATTGTGGATAATAACGAAAGGGAAAGAGCAGGAGTACAAATAAATAAATAGTGTTGGGTAGCTGCTTGCCCTGCCCTCCATGGAGAAGCAGGGCCTCAGTGACTGTGCTGATGACCTTCCTCTGTGCCATTCTCATCTCTTTTTTTTTCCTTTTTTTTTTTTTTTTTTAAGACTTTCTCTTGCAGCTCCAGATAACAAATTAAATGGAGCTGAGTTCATTAAATTTGCCAGTGCCTGGAATAACTCACTGCCTTCGGCACGCTCCACCCTGGGCCCTCCGGGGCAGACCCGACCTGCTCTCCATGCAGGGTGCATCGTAGCTGGGGCACCCGCAGACCCTGCTGGGACCCTGGGTGCCCAGCAAGTTATTGCTTCCATGGCCTCCAACTAGTCTTACCCTCATCATTAGCAAAGGTCTTCTGGGGCTATTTAAAATGTTTTCTGTGACTTTGAAGCACTGCTTGGTTTTCTGATGCTATTCTCTTGCTAGAGCTCAGTGCCACCAGCCTGATGAAACTCAGACTAATTTCACTTGGATTGTCAAGCCTACAAGCACATCCTTGCTTTTCAAAAAATTTTAAAATTAAAAATACAAAAAAATACAAAAATACAAAAATATAAAAATAAAAAACCTCTTCTCTTACACAATGCTGCAATGTTTTGGGTGAGCAGTTAGTGCCAGTCATCCCAAACATGGCACCAAACTGCAGGATGTGTACCATTAACACCACGATGTCCGCTTCGAAGCAGCATGTGCACGTCCGAGAACATTTGATGGTTTTAGTTGGGCTGAGGTCCAGCACCCCTACTGCCCCATCAGCAGAGGAAGGTCCATGAGAAGCCAGAGGAGGTGAATGCTTGGGAAGCCCTGGCTATGCCCACAAGGCACATGTTTGCAAATTGCTTTCCACTTATTTCTTAATTGTCTTACTACAGATGGTTACAGCTGAGTTTTTGTCACCAGGGCACCTTGCTGCAGCTGACAGTCAGTGGGATATGGGTGCTTCAGTCCTTCAGGTGCTGTTGAGAGACATTGCCCAGATCTTAGGAAAGAAGGCTTTGGTGTCGGGGCTTTGCTCAGCAGGTTTTATGGAGTTATTCTTTGGGCTCCCAGCTGTCAGGGGATTGGGGCAATTCTAGCTTCCCCTGTCCTCGGGTCTCTGTGGAAACTCAGCCACCAGTGCCATGAAGCTGGGAGAAATAAAGTAGCTTCCCTGGGTGTGCTCTCCAAAAGAGACTGGAGGGGGAAGAAAATGAAAATCCCTTGGGTTGGGCAAAATTGGGTCAGTGAAGTGAGTCTGCTACCGGACAGGTAAAGTACAGGTTGCATAAGCTCCTGCATACTTGCTGTTTCCAGACCCTATAGTTCAGATTTAGTGAAATTGAGCCTCATGCTTTTTACCCTTGTGTTTTTTGGTCCTCCCTCTGCCTGCACTCCACAAGGCTCCACGGCTTCTACCATAATTTGGCACTTGTTTCTCTCGCAGGCTGGCGAGGGCTCGCGCTGGAGGATCGAACCCAGCCGAGGCGTGATCCCTGCTGGGACCGAGGTGTCCGTGACCGTCATCGCCAACCTGGACGACACCGAGAAATTCAAGGACGAGGTGAAGCTCTGCATAAAGAACAGCAACACCTACGTGATCCCTGTCCAGGCGGTGGGCACTGGCACCACCATCGTCACCGACAAACCTTTCGCTCCGGCGCTTACCCTGGGGCCGCACTTCAGGTAGGGACTGGGCAGGGCCGGGCCTTCAGGCTGAGCCTCCCGCCCTGCTTGGGGCCCGGCTGCCATTTTGTTGCCATAGGAGGTGCAGGAATCCCTGTGGAAACACTTTACGGCCATTTGAAGGGCATTAAGCACTCACTATCAAAAGCCACTGCCGTGAAACCAGTTGCTATATTGTCAGTGAATTGCCCTGAGTTATAACGCATTTATTTCTTCATTTAAGATGTGGAGCAAACCAGCAGGTCCCAGAAGCCTCTGGCTGAAAAATGCCCCATTACCAGTATAAACATGTTTCACTTTGCAATAGTGTTGCTTGCTTTTCCGCTCACTGTGGAGCATCGTTTCACAGCAGCGGAAAACCTGGCGGTAGCTTGTTAGCAGCTCCTTGACGAAATTAATGACGCTGTTTTATTTCCCCTCAGCCCAGGAGCGCTGGAGGAGCAACAGAACTTGTCGTTGCCCTCAATCATCCCCTCAACTCCGTTGTCTCCTCCTGCTTCCCCTCCGGGCTTCTCGTTATTAGATGCACTCATTCCTTGTTTCTCCTGCCTGGTTTTTTTGTTTGTTTGTTTTTGTTGTTGTTGCCTTTTTTGTTGTTTTATTGTTGTTTGTTTTTGTTTGTGATGGTGGTTTTTTTTGCTGTCTCCTCTGTCAAAGCAGCAGCAGCCCAAGGCACAGGCTGGAGGCTGAGTAGAGGCATGTCCCCTGGGCATGGCGGACCCTTTCCTGACTGGCAAGAGAGCAAACGTCCTGTGTCTGGGCAAGATAAATCAGGAGCACTAATGAGGAGGGCTTAGCTCAAAGGAAGGGATCCGTGTCTGACAACAGGGGAGGAAGGCAGGTCTTCCCTAGGTGCTCCTCACCTGCCTTGTGGTGGGCACCTCTTGGGCTGTGGGGCCCAGCAGCTTGCTGAGCTGGGCTTCCCCAGAGCCACCCGGGACTGCTCCAAGTTCTCCTCTCTTGCTGTCCACCAGATAAAATGGCTCATGCAGAGTTCTTGTGCATCAAACACTTCCTAGCAGTCTGTACCAAAGGCAAGTTTGTGCTACACCATCACTTCTGCGTTTGTGTTTAGCTGCTTAGTGCAGACGTGTGTTTTGTAAGCTGCACATTCTGTACCTCTCAAAGATGGTTAGCGTTCCAGGAACCGTTCATTTCCTGGCCACGCTGAGATTTATAGAGGGTAGAATAATTACTCCAGCCTAGCCTGCAGTTACTGTTTTCTCACGTGAAGGAATCAATTTCCATTGAACATTCATTTTGTCTTATATCTAGCTCTAGTTAGTCATCCCCTGATGTCGCTCAGCTACCTCAGCAGCCAGAGCTGGTCTTGCTGCTGTGTTCGTACTGGGGAAACTTCCATTGATCCTGCGTCCCCGCCGCGCGTTTATCTTCCTGAAGCACCGCACCAGCCACGCTGTTCAGGCACAGGATGGTGATGTGCTGTGGGCAGCGAGGGTTGGCTGCTCCCTAAGCACGGAAGCACGTGGGGAAATTATTCCAAGCGTCAAGCACAAAAGGCTGGTGATGCTCTGAGCACAGGGCAGACGGCCAGCTTGCCCCCAGCATCCCCCCAGTGGCCAAGATGTTCCTTGTGAAGCTGTTCCTTGCAAACAGAGCAGCTGCTGGATGCTGATAGACTTGGGGGCAAGCAAGATTTGGCTTCTGCTGTAGCTCTGAGCAAGGTCGGCCTTTTCAGAGGTGGCTTTACTGCTGAAGGTGCAGTTAAGGAAATGGCACCAGGATGCTGGTGTTGGGTGACTGCTGGGAAATCTCAGGGTTTTTTTTTTACACTTTCCACCCTTTCTTCTCTTCCAGCCTGGGTCCCTGCTGTTACCACTTCAAGATAACGAACAAGGGAAGGCGAACCCATCAGCTCTACTGGACGACAGAAGGCTTTGCCCCGTTTCGCCAGCGTGATCATCTTCCTGTTGTTGGTAACTCCAAGGGCAAAAACTCCTCCCAGAGACCCCAGCCCGCATCTCCCGTGTTCAAGCTTCGACCGCTGAGGATGGAGCTGATGCCAGGCAGGACCATGGAGATGACGCTGGAAGGCTTCTCCAGCACTCCAAAGGTGAGGTCGAGCCCTTTCCACCAGGTCACAACCACAGGGTCGTCTTCAGACACTTGCCTGAGAAAATGAGCAATTGCTTTCAAGAACTGTTTTAACATCACAAGTTACCATGGCAGCACCAGTTGATTTCCTTGCTGGCCACCATCAGTTGCTAAGGCTTTTCTTGTTTCTATAGCTACCATAAACCCATCTTGCTGATACCAAAATATGGGCTGAAGAAAGTGCTGCTTCGGTGGGCAGATGACAGGTTATAAGGTGTCACAAGCTGGGACAGAAAGGAAGGGTAGAGAAAGGAGTTAGGCTCTGAGAAATTAGGAATGCAGGCAGAAAGTAAATTAAAAAAATAAAAAAGGTAATATGTCTGGGGAAAGCATCTAAAACACCTGTGGAGGGAGGGAGTGTCTGGGAGCAGCATCATTTTTCCTTTCTACATGTATACAGGCAGAGGGCTTATCTAGCACTGAGTCCTGGAGGAGAAAAATGAACACAGTACATCAGCTCTAATGATCATACAGGGACGTTCTACACGTGGGAAACTGTTCCCAGAGATCATTAGAATTGACAGCTTGGGCTTTTGTCAATATTTCCATACCAGCTAGTCCCAGTGTCCCCAGGGCAGCCAGGTCGAGCAGTGAGGCTATGCACCCTTGGGTCACAGCTCAGAGGGGGATGTTTCAGTGGGATCACTGCAAGTCCCCCCCAGTACCAGCAGTGAAAGGTATTTCAGAGGGTTGCCTCAGTGGCAGGGGGAGGAAGACTGATGGGACTCTCCGGGTATGTCCCTATGAAGTTTGGAGCTCAAGGGTTTTGCTGGGGAGATGGGAAAGGTAACAGAAAAGAAATAGAAAGATCGGGGCATTGGAGAGGATGTCTTGCTTGGAAAGCTGGAAGGGGATCTGTGAGCTTAGCTGGGGCTACATGGGGCTGACACCAAGCCCCTGGGAGGGGGCTGTCGCCTTCCTTGTGCCTGGAGAGCTTGGTGCTCTTCAGGTGGGCCAGGAGCCCAGCCCCCTGTGTTAGGCAGCTCCTCTGGAGGCTGCAGGCTCCAAGGAGGAGTTGGGCAAGGGGGTTGAAAAGGGGGACAAGGGGGAGATCTGAGGAAGTGATACCATGAGAAACCAGGAGAAGTCAGAAAGTAAGAGCATTTGGTTTCGGAAGGGGGCTTCCACCCGAGGCATGAGACATCTCATTCCTGGGGTCATTTCTTTTAAAATCAGATGTGGGAGACAGTGCATTCCTAGGAACATGATCCCCTTTACACCTGAAGGCAGGACAGCTGTTGGGGTTTTTTCCGTGCATCCTTTCCACTAAGCTTCAGAGGGAATGTTTGGTGGCATTGGGCCCTCTTATCCCCTGTTTCCCTTAATACAGTTATTTTTGTAATGACATCCCACAGCTTGTTGTAAGGGTTACGCTTAGCAATGAGGTACATCAAAGTGATGATCATTTGGGGTGTTAATTACCATGACTGCAGACAGCACATGGCCTGCAAGTGCATTTTGTGGATGTTGGGGTGTGGCATTATGGACACTTGAGTGCTGAATAAAGAGGACGCAGCATAAAGAGCAAGGGGAGCTATTGAGGAGACCAGCGACTGCATCTGTATGGCAGTAACGTGGCCAAGGTCCCATGGCAAGGTGTGTCCCCAGGCTATGAAATCCTTCATGCCCATGGCTGGGTGGCTGACAAACGCAGTGCCCTGCTCGTGCCCACCGGGTGATGTGTGACTCTCGTGTGCAGGTGGTGACGGAGCGGCTGCTGTGCCACGCCATCATAGGGAGCAAGGCAGGGAAGGCACAGATAATGCAGGTGGATGTCACATGCGAGTTCGTGGCTCCTGTCCTGCAGATCTCCTCCAGGGAAATCACTTTCCGCGTGGAGAAGGTAAGTCTCTGGATTGCGTCCTGGCGTTTTTTGGTGCGGCTGATGGCTGAAAGCCACTTGTGAAGTCGACGCACGCGCACACCCAGAAGAAGGTAAACACCTCCTCCAAGCCCACAGGGCTCTTACTATTGATTTGAGTAGGACCAAGCTTTTGCTGTTAACACCAAGATCATTACTTCAGTTCCCCTAGGGTCAGGACAGGCTCGCTAGGGCAGAGGGTGAGACGATGGGACCATGACAGCAGCACAGGCGGTGTGTGGGTTGTGGAGGGCAGAGCCCTGCAGCGGTGTGATGCTCTGCCCCTCCTCACCCCTCGTGGGGCATTTTTGTAGAGTTGTGGAGGGTGATTTTAGAAACAGGACCTTCATTTCGTCACCCGTGTACAACTGGGATTTTGGCTTCTCCACAGAGGCTCTCTCATGGCTGCTTTTAGAGGGATACCAATGTCTGTATTCAGTGTAAAGCGAGGGTTTTGAAGGTCCTCCAAGGCACCCTGAGCATTGATCCTGCAGGGAAGCTGAGAAAACTGAGACTCCTGTCAACAGCTCAGGCTGATGAGGAAAAACTCATGGTCTCGTCTCTCTTCTGCCTTCTTAGCTGTTGGTAGGGATGCTAGCTCTTTGCATTTCCCCATCCTCACCTTGTTCAAAGGACCTGCAGACATCCTTCAGCTGCAGTGATGAGAACGCAAGGCAGCTGCCCTTTGGTCTCTGGATGTTGCCTCCTGCATCATCTTTCCCTCTCCCCCAAGGTGTCTGAAAAAGAAAATACTTCATTATTTAGCTTCTGTGTTTTCAGTTCTCCCTGGCTTCCAGAGTAGAGCAGCTCGGATTTAACGGGAAGCTTTCTGGTCCTTCCTGCTGCCTGCCTGCACTGTGCTTGTTGCCGTGCACTCCCATTTATCGCGTGCTATGACACTGCAGATGTTTGATATTAATGCATTCCCAAACACCGCCTAGTTTGTCTAAACCATACAGGAAGCCCAGGGAAATGCATGAACAGGAAGAAATGGGTTAGGCTGGAGCTCTGCTTTAAGGCTACAGGCAGCTTGTCATTAACAGGGGCAGCAGAAGGCATGCTGCAACCCAACTGCCGTGCAACCTGTATGTGCAAGCAGATGTTTAAACTTAACCTTAGGGTGCTGCAGTCTCTCCACTCCAGGTTAAATCCTGCTTGCTGTCTCTCTGATGAACCTCACTCTTTTTTATGAGGCTACTTGAGCCAAGAAGGTTGTAAGAAATTATTGTATGTGAGTAGAAATGCATCTTGTGCCGTTCAGCCCAAGGGAGGATGCAAAACTGGAGAGGAACAACCTGAATTAGGTTTCTGTTTTGACCTTGTTGATGCACCTACCTCCCCAGGGTCCTGTTCCCTCCTCTGTACGTGAGGCAATGATGTCTCCAGTCCCCCAGGGGATCCCGTGGCTTCTAAACATGAAAAGCATTTGAGGTACTTTGAGAAAAAGCCTTCTAGAAGGGTTTTCTCAAAGTGAAAAGTGGCAAACTTTTCTTAAGAACAGCAAGTAGAGGTGTATGCATTTTGGGGGTTGAAAAACATGAAATGCAACAGAAAGGGAAGGAGGCCCATGGCCTTCAGGTTTTTCCCATTTGTTGTCTCCTGTAGCAACCCAAGGATGTCCTAACTCTTCAGTACGAGCCTCTTCATTTAAAAAACATCTCCTCCTTGCCGCTCAGCTTCGTCTTACTCTTGGATCAGCCCTTCCTGATCTGTGATGCAGAGCAGCAGCCCCTCTCGGCGGGTGTTCAGGTGAGGAGCTGGGAGCCTGGTGCCAGCGGTCCTCTGGTAGAGAAGCTCACTCCTTAGAGCCAGCAGTGGTCTGGCCTGAACTAGAATAGATGTGAAATGAGCTGCTGAAGGAAATGAGTTTTCAGAGCATGAAACATTTGTCCTTGTAAGTAAATTCATGTTTTCCCTCTCTGCTGCAAGCCTGAGGCTGCAGTGCCAGTGCGTGTGGGCTGAGTGTGAGGGTAAAGGAGTTCTTCAAGAGTCAGGGCTGGAGGGCTGGCAAAGTGCTGGTGTGGTTGTGTTTCTAGCATACAGACTTTACAGGTCCAGAATTCAGTAGGCGGATGCTTATTACCCTCATATTGACACAGAGAGCAGAAACGTAAGCCTGAGATGGTCTCAGACGAGTGTTTGTGGTGCTTGTGGTCAGACACATGCTGTGAAGAAAAAGGGAGCTCATGCTGGCATCACACGTAGGGCATCATGCCTTTGCCTGTTTCATGCCATCAGACCTTGGAACTTTATGGAACTTCATCATGCTGCTGATTAATATCTCTTCATCTCCTTGCAGCCAATGAAGCTGGGGATAGGGGAGGAACTTCACCTCTCCATCAGATTTGACCCTGCTTACAAAGAGGACTTGAATATCCGCGTAGCAGAGAAGGCTCTGAAAATACAGTTTCTCGAGCACCCCCACGAGGAGCAGATTACTGTTCGGGGAGAGGTCTACTTCCCAAACCTCCATATCCAGACCACGGCCCTGGACTTTGGCTGCATCTTGAATGACACCGAAGACGTGCGTTACGTCGAGATGACCAACTGCAGCCCGCTTCTTGTGCGATACCACTGGGCCTTCCTGACAGGCAGCCGCATGAGCCAGATGAGGTATGTGCCGCTTTGCCCTCTCCTCGAAGCTCTTCTCCTTCCTGGGGGCCTGTCCGTGCTCTGCAAAGCCCAAGGCTGTTTGCCTGGGATCTGACAAATTGCTTTCAATTCTCCCATCTGGAAATAACACCTGCCAGCTGTGGTCAGGGTGGATGCTCAGGGAAGAGGTGACCTCTGCCAGTTTGAAGCTGGGAAGGACAAAAAGTTCTCCAGCCAACCCGGGGCTATAAAACACCTCCAGCATAGCCCATAGAATCTTGCTGTCTTATCACTGAAGCTACAAAGTCACACGTTGGCTCAGGCACTCAAAAATAGTTAGCGGGTGTATAGCATGACCTCTCTTCCTTCCCTGCCAACCCTATTTGTTGTCTTGCCATACAAGCACACATAGGCACAGCCACCAGCATGGTGTGCTGCTGTCCCAGCCTCTCACTGCTGCTTTGCTGCTGCCCCCGTACTGGTTCTTCTGGGAAAAAAAAGGTTTCTCCAACCCTCTTGGCCTGAGGCAAGCACCACCTCGGTGAAGTGTGTTTTGATCTACTAACCTCCATTCACAAAACGACTCTTTGGGGCTGTTTTACAGCAAAAGAACAGGTTCTGCTGTGACTTTTAGGTGCAGCTGCAGAGGTTGGTGGGAGCTCTGTCCTGATCATCCACGGGGAGCAGGGCTATCCAGTGCTGGGCTGCAGCTGCCAAGCCCAGCAACGATCTTGCAGTCGCACTGGAGCACGTCTATAATGTTTTTAGCCGTTCTTCCCACTGTGGCCTCTCTGCATAGTACAAAAGTGGACAGTTTTAATTACAGTAGCAAATGGTTTTTCCATAGTGCCCTAGGAAACCTAGCAAGGTTAACCACCGTGCGTTGAAGTGCTGCTCTTCCAAATAATACACACCGTCGGTGAGCAGTCATGTTTGGGGAACTGGGGTCGGGCTCAGAGGAGGAGACCTGCTGGGGGCTGGAAATCAGCGAGGGCTATGCGGAGGGCTTGGGGGAGAAGACCTAACACTGGGGTACCCCATCACAGCTGGGTCTTAGCAGGCAACAGAGCACCTACGGGGTGCCCTTCTTGATGCACTTCAGGAGCAGACCCTGCAGGTTTCCAGTCGTGCAGGGGAAAGTCTGCAAAGAGAGGTGGGCACGCAGGAGGGAAGCAGGGCTGTAGTCTCTGCTTGGAGGCCTCTGTCATCTCCTGGTAAATTAGATTAGGGTTTAATTACCAGCTAAAGGGAGAATCTAATTTTGATGACAGAACAATGCTTATATTTTATAATAACAGAGAAATAAGCACATTACTGCGAAGCCTGTGTGGAATTAATTTCCTCTGGGGCCACTTGTTGGCCGGTTGCCTGATTATCTTTACTGTTATTTTTTTGGAACCTCTTTGAGTTTTTGGAAATGTGAATGCTGAATTGGTTTTCAGTTTTTAATCACCGCGCCTCCGCCTAAATTGTCTTTGCAGAACCCGAGCCTGCAGGTGTTCATTCTTCCAGAGGCTGCTAAGGCGCCCAGCCCGCAGGGCTGGGTAGCAGCCGGGGGTCCTCAGCATCTGGCAGGACAGCAGACTTTGCCCAGTGGTCTTTGGCATAGCCCCTTTTCTGGCTCGTTAGCGACGTGGACATTAGGACAGCTCTCTTTTCTGCTCTGCATGCTAATTAAGCAGTAATGTACTCTCTCCGGGTCCCTCGGCAGACACCATGTGATGCTCCATGGCAGGGCTGGAAATGAAGACAGTCTCCAAGCTATTAACACCTCAAATTGCTCATTAAGAGCCCAGCAGAAGGGCAGCATGTCAGATATTATTTCTGGTCCCCATTAAGCACTGTTGGTATTCTAAATTATCAGATCAAACTAACTGAGGCCTGACACAGAGAGAATCAAGCATCAGGTCCCACGAAAGTGAGATCGATTGAATTTAGCCATCCACACATCTCACCTGGCTGGAGGCCCTCATCAGAGGCTCCCAGCATCAATCAGACGCACGAGTTTATTTTGGCCAGGAGAGAAAAATGTTGAGCAGAGCCACCACACGACAGCCCAAGCCTTGCTGTGTGGTTGCACGTGCCCAGACCACGCTAGCCGTGCCCCTTCCCTGGCAGTGCTGAGCTATCAGACCCTTGTGGTTACTCTTCTCCTAGACCTACGTGGGCAGAGGCAGGCTGGGAACGGTCTCTCCCTTCCCCTTGGACCTCTGATAACTCAAAGCCGATTTAAGGCTTTGCACCAAGAAGTTTTCTGCTGCCTTGGAAGGAATCTCCAGTGAGTCATCAGGGGATGTAGGTCTGGAGCCACGTTCAAGCATCATCTTGCTTACCTTTAGGATTTCTTCCCTGAAGACCAACTTGCCCCCCTCTCTAAGGGAAATATCCAGCCCCTCAGCTTTGTTTGGGATTCCCATCAAAAGAAATACATTACCTCCAAAAGTCGTATAAGGCTTTTCTTCCTGAATAACCAGAGCTCCCTGTGACAAACGCTCCCTTCCTGCTGCTGCCAAAGGCTTAACCCCAAGCTATGCTGTTCTCTAGAGTTTCATTATTAGACAACAAGGCACAGCTCCTCCTGAGCTCTGCTGTTCCTGCAGGACCCCTTTGTCCCTGTCCCCATTTCCTTCACGTGACACACAGGATGCAGCTAGCACACGCTGTCAGCTCCGTGTGCCAGGAAGGATCAGCCTGAAGCTCTGCACCTCGTGGCACGTGTCAGACCTGCTCTGTGCATTGACCTGATGTCTCTGGAGAGCGGCAACTTCTGGGCTGTGCATCCAGCACAATGAGTGGCCAGTAGATCTTTCGTGGATAGGGTTTGGTGAGCTAAATACGTAGGAAATGCCTGCCTTTCCTTTCCATCCAGGGTTTTCTCTGCCAATTTGTTTTGAACAAACAAGGAGTCTTTCTCCTCCCAAGTGGGTCTTCTATGGCATTAATAATTCCTTGTTCCTCTGCCCTCCCTCCGTGTCCCTTGGCAGGCTGCACTGCAGGGGCCCTGCCAGCCAGATTCCTGCCTCGGTCCTGACAAAAACAATTCTTTGTTATACTTGATGGGGTTTTTGTTTTGTTGCTTTTATAATAAGGAAGAAATAGAAAACACAGACAATGAAAAACAGTGCAAGGCAAAAATCTGACAGCGGTGCTCTGTCAGCCACCGGAGGAGAGAGGTAGCAACAGGAGCAGCAAGAATATACGTCTGAACTGCACGCATCCACCATGCCCCGCTGCTCAGGAGTCTCAGATGAGCAACAGGAGCATGTACCCTCTTCCCCCCCCCCCCCCCGGTGCTATCACGGGCTGTGCTGTCTCGCTAAAATTGCAAGCCCCTTGGGGCAGCACGTTTGGGGTTTTGGCAGCTCCAAGGACACTGCTTGTCCCATAGCCCTCCTTCCGCGCATCGCTCCTGGGGCTGAGTTGTGGTGGAGTGCTGCAGCAACGCCTGCTGATGGCAGGGGCTCCGGGTGCTGGGCAGAGGTGCTGGGGAGCTGGAGCAGGGGAGGCTTTGGGAAGTTTGCTACCTGATCCTTCCAGGGAACGTGATGGCAGGTCTGAGACATCTTCATTGCCCCGGGGCTTCTGACCACGGGTTTTGCAGGTTGCAAGCCTCTAGGACGTCAGAGCCCTGACTGGCTCCGTGGGAATCACTTCGACTACACATGGGTTTTCTGAGGCTCAGCCTCCTCCTTTACGTGAGGGTGACCAACCCCGAGTGCTTTCATTCACCTTGGTGCACCAGAGAGCAGCTCTGGGGCCTTGGAGAAATGTATCGGGTATAGGTAAGGCAAAGGAGAACGCCTTGCTCTGACCAGAAGCACTGTGTGCCCCATCCAAGGTGCTGTCAGGCAGGGGGCTGCTCCGTCCTGAGCGCCACCTGCACTGCAGCGGGACAGCGTGCCCTCCTGGCTTTGGCCAAGCAGTCAGTGCTGGCTGGAAGGTGACTTTGGTGGGGGCTGCTTGCTCTGCCGGCGATGTTCTGCGAGCAGCCTGGGGAGCCCCTGCCACCCTGCTGCCACTCTGCGTGCCAATGGCAAGTAAGCTGACACGATTGTCCAGACCTCTTTTCTCTTAATTTCTCCAGTTGTTTCTCCCCATTCTCTCTTTCTACTTTCCACATTCTCTGCATCCAGCACCTTTCGGGGGAAAACCCTTTCAAACCCACTGGCATCGCTCTGAGAGTGCTGTTTCCAGTATCGTGCTCTTTGTGGTGTGTCCCTGTCTCGGTCCTGTCTTCACAGGGTGAGGAATCCTTAAGCTTTTAGGAGAAAGTGCTCAAGCCAAATTTGAATCCGGGTATCAAATCTTCGCATGTCTGGGGTTGTGAATCTGCTTGGGGGTGTTTGTTGCGATTCCTTCTCAGTGCAGAGGTGATGGAGATGCAGAGCAAAGAGGCTGCATGGTGCTGAGGAAGGACAAGTTTATTCTTGGCCAGCTCCTTCGCACCGAGGGAGGCAGAAGTTCCTGGGGTGCCAGACACCCCGAGGATCCTTCTAGGCCACCCGGTATGCCATGTGGTTTTTGAACCCAACGAACTCAGTCCCTCCCTGGGAGAGCCTTCCTTCTCCTCGACATGAAACCTTTTCAGCTGTGAGCGTGGTTTGCAGGGGCTCCTCCTTGCTCAGGGGAAGTGTCGGCTCACCCTGGGTACAAAGTTTGTGGGTGCTGGGTTATCCCTCTCCTTTTCACCCGCTGATTTACCCAGCTCCTCCCATCTAACCCAACTCATCCCATTGCCTGGCTGGGCGAAGTGTTGAGTAGCTCTTGGCTGCACTCAGCAGCCCAGCAGGACCCAGTGAAGGACTGGTTGGGGTGACAGAGCAGCGGCTCCTCACCTCAGTCCCTACAACAATGTCTTTATCCTTATCTCATCCATCCCCATCCACCCTTCACCCTGGTCAGCTTTTCCAACTCATGGGCACCTCTTGGCTTCACCCTAGAGTCCTTCTCCTTTCTCTTTGATGGCCCCCGGCACCTCTCCCTTGCCTGTCTCCATCACTCCCTCTCTGTCCTGAGGTGTCCCTGGTGCCTCCTGGACCAGGCCACCCCATAGGGTCATCCCTGGTCCCATCCCAAATGAGGCCAGGCTGCTCAGCTGTGAGCACATTTCCTGCGAGAACATCTGCCTCACCCTTGGTAAAACGGGTAATTATGTTGTGCCGTGACCTTTAACAATAACTTGGCGATGATGTTAACTAGCCATTTGCACAGCCCACATAAATGACGGTAAAAACTCTGCATGGCCATAAATCTGTCTGTAATTTGTGCTGGCGTGATGAGCCCAGCTCCTTCTGGACAGCGGATGGATGGCAGTGCCAGCGTCCTCAGCATGGTGGAGCTCCGGCTTGTGGCTTATTTTGGGATGCTGCCCCAGGAAGGATATTAAACAAATGGGAGCTTTCTTAGGTTTGTTTTTTTCGTCTGCATTCTTTGTTGTTGCTCCTCTACCTCCTCCTGCCTCTCGCTCTGTGACCAGCTGCAGAACCCCGCTGGGAAGGCACATGGGGCTGGGACATGCTGCATGGGGCAACCTGTGTCAGCGTGGGCTGGTGGGGCTGAGACGAGCAGAGATATTTCCTCCCAGCTGAGGACTTCAGGACGTGCTTCAGGCCCTGTCCTGTTCATCCCTTCCACAAAGCGGTGGAGATCCAGCTTTGGTCTTCTGCAGTCCTCACCCTACAGAGAAGATAGATAGAGAAATCTCTTTATTCATGGCAGGGAGCCTTCTGTAAGCTCTCTTGGGCCCAGCTTGCTGTTCTCAACAGGTTGTGCTCAGCTTTCCTTGGCTCCCCGTTTCCTAATGCTTTTAGCACTTGCAGCCCCACCCTTCGTTGTTTGCTAGGCTCGCACCTCGTGAAGGCATCTCAAAAGGGTGAAGCTCTGCATACCCCGGGCGATCAGCCGCAGGAGTCACTGTGGCCACCTGTCTGTCTGCAGAGCTACGTTTTGAAGTAGGTGGGAAGATTGTAGTCGTTGCTGATTACTTTAAACAGCACCTCCAAATTATGGCCGGCGTGGCTTGTTTAATTTCGAACCAAGAGTACAAATTGTGTTTATCATTAGAGCTCCTGATTAGTTCAGAGAGACCTTTGGCCAGAGACTGATGGAGAAGCGTTTCTGTCTGATGGAGACTCGGGAGCTTCCTACTGCCTCACCTGATGTTTCTGAATCACACGGCAAAGCAGGGGGAAGGAGAGGACTCGATGGGAGATGTTTTGCAAATGTTCTATAAAATCAGAGCAGGTTCCAATAACTCTGGTAAGGTCAGTGGGAGACTTCTTCCAGGGTTATAACTTGTCGGGGGCGTGCAGAGAGAGAAAAGTGCTGCTGCATAGGGTGACCTCCCCAAAAGACCTCTTCCCCTTCTCCCCCTGCCCAAACAGGGCGAGACCTGCTGGTGCCACTGATGCCTGGCACTGCCTGGGCTTGCCATGGTGTGGGTTGGACCGAGGGGGCAGAGGAGCGGTGGTGCCTGGCAAGCCTGGCAAGGTCCTGCGCAAGTGCATGGAGAGAGGCAGAAGCTAGGGCAGAAGGCGTTTTCAAGACTCTCTCTGATTTTTGTCGTGGAAAGTGATGGGTCAGTAGAGGTTTTGGGTGTTTTCACGTGCACCAAATCTTTCTAGGGGGCTTCAGCAGGGGATGACTCTCAATGTAAACACAAATGTGCCCACAAATCAAATCCCGTGGTTCCCTCTGAAGGGTGCTGGGGAGCTTTGGTTGTGGCCACAGGAACATGGCAAGCTTCTCTGTGGGAACAGAATCCTTCAAAAAATATTTAAAAAAAAAAAAATCAAAATTCTCCCTCACCTCTCAAAAGTGACCTTCTTGACTCAAAGAAGTAAAGTGTCTGCTAATACCACGTATTAACTGTAAGTTAATTAAAACTCGGTCGCAGTGGGACATCCCCGGACCGCTCCCCGCATCCCGATGCACGCCGAGCCCTGCACACACAGAACAGGAGCTGGAGACGTCGCATCTTGCGGTGGTTCTGCTGCTCCTTTCTGTCTCACCTCGTCTGAATTTCAATGGATTTTGTAAACAGCTGAGAAAATGAATTTTTCCCAGCAAAGAAATAGTCTTCACGGTTTTAGTTTCCTCTCTCGCTGCTCCAGTGCAGCGAGGAGGAGCAGAACTCTGCAAAGAGCCCTTCTGAAAGAGGGGGCTCGCTCACATCCACCCGTGGCTCTGGGGAAGTGCAGTTTTGGGGTGTCTGTCCCGATGCTGATGGCTCTTGCACAGCCTGAGCCGGCGGGCTCACGCCACCCCGCCTGCGTCTTCACGTCGAGTTAGCGGCAGCGGTGTGACTTCTAGCTCCTCTATTTCGGGAGGAGGGTGTGGGAAGCAGTGTGAAGCTGTGCCCCAGCAGGCTGACAGGCTGAGGTTTATTTCTAACCTCTCGCAGGCTGGGGCCTCTTCTTTCCCTGTTGCCCGTCCAGCCCTGCTCCCATCACATCCCCACACTTTCTTCCACGGGTGGCTTGAGCTGCTCTCCCCCCAGTGCAATGGGGGAGCCTGGAAGCACTGGGTGGAGGATGTGCTTATGGGGTGGACAGGGGTGGGAGAGACAGAAGGTTAGCAACCCCTCTTCCCCTTCTTTCTGCTTTCCTGAGACAGCTGCCTCTCCTTTGGGAAGGCTTCTTGTCCAATAAACAGAAATATGACAGCTTTCTGTGGACACCTTGCCTTCCTGAGGTGCGCGTAGCTCCTTGCCTTCCTTGTCTTACACTTCTCATTCGCCCTGGCTTTCCCCCACTGGAAAGAGTCCCTGGCTGCGCTTTGTGCTTCTCCGCAGCCGGGCTCGCTAATCACATCATCTCCCAGGCTCCCAGAGGGCTTCTGCTTTAGCGTGAAAAATGTTGTTGTTGTCTAGGCACCGCGGTCCTGTGAAGTTGCCTCAAACCATTCTATAGAACTAAAGGTAATTTAATAAATGATTATGGATTTTCTATCTCAGGGCTTTACCTCTCCTCAGGAGTTGTTATTAACTCGCAGTATTTATCTCAAGCAGCTCCGAGACGTGGTTTCATTTCCTGGCCAGGATGGATCGTGGCTGGCACTTTGGGGCGGTGCCGGCCATGGAGGCAATGTGCTGAACTGGTGCGGCACTGGGGGACTTCCAGGGGTGCCCACCTGCACACCCCAATACGTACTGAGGTGCCACAGCCCAGGGAGAGAGCTCTGTGCAGGTGGGGCCACGGATGGGCATTGCTGTGTGGGGCAAGCAAACGCCTCCCTGCCCTCCGGCCCTGCTTTGTGCTGCCCTCCGGACACCGCCAGGGTCTTGGTGAGATCCCAAGTCCACCCAAAGGCCAAGGCAGGTGGGACCTCTCAGGGGTGGTGGAAAGCCTCCAGTCTAGGAGCAAATACCAGGCGTAGACAGTAGCCAAATACTCACCAGGCAGAATTTCTTTGAAGGTGGGCACTAAGATCCCCTCTAGGAATGAAGCAGCCAAGGCTGTGGCCCAAACCTGCCTGTTTTGTCCGTGGGGAGCATCTGTCCATCCGTGCGGCATTGGAAGCCAGAGCAGAGCTGCCACAAGCGCCTACTGTGGTTTAAAACAGGGAACGTAATCTAAGTCATCTGGGAATATTTGGAAACTTTGAACTGTATATGTTTATTGACAGTCACTGGTCAAACTATAAACTCGGATCCATCTGTAAACGAGCCCTTGAGCTGGTTTGCTGAATCATTTACCAAACCATTCCTCGAGCAGTTTGTGTTTAGAAACTGCTGGGTGATCACGCTGCCGGATGGGGAATGCCCATGGCATGGCAGGAGCTGAATCTCACCACACAAGATTTGCAGTGTGTTGGTTAAAGAAGACCAAAGCTTTCTTCCCCGCAGTGTTAATTGCTGCTGGTGCTTTGGTGCTCGTCAGCATTGACCTGCTCATGGCCACCAGGCTCATCACCAGCATCCTGCCAAGGGGCCACGTGGGCTCATCCATCTTACGCAGGCTTTCCTCCTTCCTGCTGCAGGTCCATGTTCAACCATTTTATTTTCCAGGTTCAGCCCTCCGGTACCTAAATATTTCATCCAACCCCAACCACCACAGGAGGAGGGAGCCACGGTGGAGCCCCCGACATCTGCAGAGAGCAGCTCCAGGGCTATGGGTGTAGAGGAGCCAGCCCAGGCCACAGGAGCAGCAGGAGACTCTGCCCAAGAGCCAGCAGATGCAGATGACTCCCTGGAGGCACAGGTAGACTTCCCTGTAGACCTACCAGCTGCATTGCCTCCCCCAATGGGCGTTGCAGTGATGGCCACAGAGCAGATGGGTGCTTCTCTACAACAAGGGTTTGTAGGCAAAGTCTGGTGTCTCCTGGCTTTGGGAATTGGTTTTGGTTTGCTGACCCTGCTGGTGAGCCTCGCTGCTTTAGAGGTTGACCTCGGTGGTGATGGGAGCTGGCACCTTGGTCTGCAGCCTGGGCAATAAAAAAAGAATGTGAGAAAGCACGAGAGGTTCAGGAAATGCCAGAATTATCATTAAGTTCAAGGAGAAGGGTTGCACCTGCTCACATGCAAATATTGGCAGTTTTAACACTGCAACTCCGCACAGTCTGGAGAAACGCTATCCCATGGCTGCAAAGAATAGCGGGGCTGAATGCTGAGATAGAATCATCAGGGTGTTTTGTTTCCTGCTTTGTTGCCATGTATGCACAGGAAAGGTGGACGTGGCTAAATAATATCCAAAGTTGCCTCAGATCTGTACTGCAGCTTTATCTACTGCCCATGTCATTGTATCAAGGCAGTATCTGCATGACCTTCCTGGGGAGAAGGGAGATTATAAGCTTAAAGTGGTGTGGTTAGCACCTTAGGGAATGCACACTTGGCAAACCTTTGCTAGCTTTGAAAACGTGAGGATGACAGAAAGGGTATTGAAACCAGGAGGCATGTATGTATCAAGGGCCTTGGATATGGAGAGGTTTAGGCAGGGCTGGAAATGAAATAATCCCCCTATTGCCTCCTTCAGGGCTAAGGAGAAGGGCAGAGAGCTGTGCTCAGAGTCCTGCGCTGCTAAAGCAAGCAGCAGTGGTTGTGTGCTAGCTGACAGCTCTGTAACTGACCAAAAATTAAACTATACAAGGCCAAAAAAAAAAAAAGAGAAACAAACAACTTTTTGTATGCTTTGCAAAGTGTATTGAGGTAGTCCAAATCTTGCAATTTCTTCCTGAGAAGAAGAACTGTGAGAAAACTCAGCCCGCCCCTGTGCTTTATCTACTGGGGAGACTGGGCCTCTAATTGGGTCTGAGGATGTCCCAGAAATACTCCTGCAGCTGCTGCTGAAGTTGAGACCACAGCACGAAGCACTTCTTCACGTCAGGGAAGAAGCACATGTTCTTCAACTTCAAGAGCAATTATACAAAGCCCACATTTATAAACAGGGGTTAAAAGCCCAGGGATGAGGTTCCTTCTGAAAGACAGTGCTTTTGAGGTTAAATACCACAGAACCAGCTGTGAGATGGAAAAACATCTCAGCTGCTTTGTTTGGGGTGGGGATGTTCAAGAACAACTCTGCAGTGCTGAAAGGCATGCGAGATGAAACCTAAGCACCTCCTGAAGCAGGATAGTTCTGTCCAGCACTTCCCAAATCCTTATTTTTCAGTTTTTGATACAAGCTGCTTGCAGCTGTGCCCCTACTTTTGTCAGGGAAACCCTAACCTGTGTGGGTTTGGGGGTTCAGGGTGATCCTTGGGCAGCATTTGAACACAAGCAGTCCGTGGTCTGCTGTTGGGATGGCAGCAGAGGGGACCAGATGGCTTCCACAGGCTCACCCTGAAGGCGATGTCCAACCCAGATCTTCCCTTGTAGGGCATAAGCCTGGTGCTGAAGTGTTGAGCAAGGAGGAGAAGGGGAGCTGTCCTGGGCGGGGGCAACGCTAAATGACAATTGCAGGAACAAACCTGGGGTTGTCGCGTTGCACAGCCTGCGTCTGGTCCGCCTGCAGTGGGTGCAAAATGCCCTCAAGGTCTTTGCCATGACCGAGCGCTGGGTGCACCCTCATGGGACGCGCGGATGGTGCCCATGCTTCATCTGCAGGTGGGCTTGGACCCACGCTGGACTGATGGCATGGGTGTCCCCACACTCGGTTTGCACCCAGGCACCACCTCAGCTACGCCTGGCTTGACCAGGTTCTTCCCCATCCATTGAAATGGTCCTGGGAGGTCGTTGCTGCTGGCTCGAAGAGCCCACGTTGGTGGGGTGCAGCTGTGGCAGCAGGGCGGTCTCACCCCGAGCAGCCAGCAGCCCGCTGCAACTCCTGGGGGGCGTTTTCCAGCTGCTGCCATCCGCTGCTGAGGAGCTGGCAAGTGCTGCGGAGTCTCAGAGCCGGGTGGAGATCAAGGACCTGATGGAGTTTGCGGAGAGCGAGCCCCTTGCCTTGGGTGTGGAGGAGGTAAGAGGGTATCTGCCCTGCCTGGCTTCCACCTTTCCAGCATGGCACACTGATGGCCCCAGTGCTTCTCGGAGTGTCCTCATGCCCCGAGCACAGCACCACAGCTCGGAGAGGCTGTGCAGGACACATCCTAGGGCTGGCCAAGGGCCTCCCCTGCGCAGCAGCTGGGGCAGGGTTATTCATCCTGTTGGACTTAATCAAGCGGGCATTGATTATCAAGCGGGCATTGATTAGGAGTTTTCTGTGGTGGGTTTTGCTGTGGCATCTCACCAGAGAGCAGCGTGTGAATCCAAGAGAGGATGGGAAGGATGAGGGCACACGTGCTGGGCTGGAGTCCTCCCCAAGGACTCACCTCCAAGCCTCACATTCCTCCAGAGGTAGTAAAAGCTGCTTCTAAAGGCACGGAGAGAATTCCTTGCTGCCAGACCTCCCAAATTACATTAATGCACCATATTAATTAGTGCATTAAATAGCAAGCGTGGGAGAAGGCTTTCCCATGGTCACTCCACTGGGAAGTGGAGTGGATGCAGGAGGAGGTTAGGATGAGTTTTGTCTGTTTGAGGGACCCTCCAGCCATGTCCTTCACTCCAAGCTGAGGCTGTGGAACTCCAGCCTTGCTCCAGAGCCCAAGGGCAAGGTGACTCTTCTGCATCCATCCTGATGCTCCAGATCTTGATCTTCCCTTCCTCCAGGTCTTTGACATCCTGCCGCTGTACGGCGTGCTGCAGCCCAGTGAGAGCCAGCGGGTCACCATCACCTTCTTCGGCCACGCCAACCTGGTCGCCCGCGTCACGGCGCTGTGCGAGGTGGAGGGGGGCCCGACGTATGAGGTGGCGCTCAGGGGGGAGGCTTCGCTCCTCAGCTACCTCTTCGACATCAGAGAGATCGACTGCGGGCTGCAGGTACCACAGCTGCTCCTTGAAGCCATCACTGGTGTGCTGCTGCCCACCAATGCCAAAGACTTTCCATCCTTCCCAGCTCCTGGCATGGGTGGAGGGCTTCCCCTGCCTTCCTCACAGCCTTCCTCTGCTTGTTGGAAGGACAGCCTTTGTGTAATATATCTTGCATCCAGGCTGCTCTTCTTATGGCCATCTCCAGCCCCCTGAGCTGGGAATTCCTCCCCCTCGAGGTTTCTGGCACTACTTCTCAGGGCAGAAGGGGTCCTGGTGGTGATCCTCAGAGGGACATGTCCCTGGGACATCCACCTGCTGATCAGTTCCTAATACCTGAGGCCCAAGGAGATGCTCTTTTCTAGTGCTCCTTATCAAGCAACAAAATAAACCAGGTATTGCAATGCACGTGCCACTTTGCCAAGAATAAATGAAGTCTTGCAGCCAAGTGGTGGGGTAATGACCAAGAGAGCAGCTGCTGAGCTTTGGCACTGCTGACTGGGGTAGCTGCCCAGATCTGTCTGATTTTGGTGGAGTTTTTGGCCCCAGCTGGTCTCAAAGCAGCACTGCTTCCTGAAGGAAGAGCAATCTGAGAAGCAGAGGAAGCCCAGGGGAGCAAATTTCACTGGAGATGGGTATCGGGGGCTGAAAGGGTCTTTACAAAGCAGATTCTGCTTCTGATATCTGGGGGCTGCTCACTAGATAGGAGCAGCGGATGATTGGTCATGCCCTGCCCTAATGCAAGGGGGCAAGAACAGCTTCTAGGGGAAGGAGTCCTCCTCTTTGGTGCCGCAGCCTACTGTTAGATGATGCCTTAAAGTGCAGAGGACTTTGTGTCCTCCTTGTTTCCTCTATTACTGAACTTTACATGGTTGCTATTGCATCCCTGTGAGCTATCACAGATATCTGTTCCTGGGTCCTGTGGCTGCGGGTTCCCCAGGTTAGCATAATCCTACCACCGTGGGTCAGCTCCTGTCTTCTGTCCTCCTCCAGCTGTTTAACGAAGTCACCGAAGCGGAGCTCACCCTGCAGAACAGCGGGAAGGTGGGATTCAAGTACCAGGCGCTGAGCCCCAGCATGGCCCCCGCAAACAACCCTCTGCCCGGTGTGCCCCTGGTCCTGCCCAGCACGGTGAGTGCAGGGGTAGCGCCCCAGCCCCATGTCCTGCTTCCTGGGAGAGGGGTTACAGAGGAAAAAAAGGAGAAAAAGAAAACCAAAACACCAAACCAGCCAGCAGCGAGGGCTGTAAGCTGCTTAGGGACAGAAGGTCAAGTCCCATTTGAGCCCCTTATGGGGGCAGGAGGCTCTGCACAAGGGACTTGGCAGCTCTCGGCCCCAGCTGCTGAGCTGTCTGCCTGTGCTGGCATTGGAGCCACATGGTGCGGGCTCCTTGCAGGGTCACCTCACCCGCAGCGTCCTCGGGCAGGTCCCCTCCTTGCCCCTGTCCCCAAGAGAGCTGCCTGCCCCAGCCAGGTGAGGCTGAAGGCTCCTTCCCATGTGCTGAGCAGGAGCCCTCGCTGCCAGCTCGGCTCGTTCTCCTCCCTGGCTGCTGGCAGCACCACACCAAGCTGGCGTTTTGCATCGGGGTCCCACACCCGTCCCAGCCGCTGTGGGACCCCAGGGGAGGAGAGCTGCCTGAAGGCACCAGTCTGCCCCTCACGAGCTGTCCTGCCTCCAGACAGCAGAAATGGGAGAGCTGTGTTAACCTCTGTGCATCTCCAGCACCTCCTCCTCCTCTTTCTTGGCTGTGTTTTTGGGACCAGACCCATCCCATGCCCCAGCAGTGATGCCTGAGCTTGTGCATTTTGGCTGCTCTTGCTCGGGCGCACAGCTCCTTTGCCAGAAATTGGAAGCCCTGGTGCAGGTCCCTTGGGCTCCAGCTGTGCTGCTCCGCAGGAGCTTTGTGGGGCAGCCAAGGAGGAGCGGGGCTGGGACGGCAAGGAGAGGAGTGCAGGGCAGTGGGATGCAGCACGGGGCTCTGTGCGGGAGCAGGCTGCTCTAGGAGCATCTCTCCTCCCAGCTCCTGCGTGCTGTGTGGTTATCTCCGAGCTGGAGCAGCATTCCCCATCCATGCTCCTTTAGGAAGAAGTGGCCCAAGGGGATTTAGTTTCTCCCATTTCCTCATGCCCATCTCCTACAAGGATAACACGCTGATGCCCTCTTGCTGCGAGCTTCTGAAGGCACAGCTGAGTCTTTAATGGCATCAGCCCCGGCAGCTGCCCGTCACCAAGGCCCCTCTGGTGCCTGCCCCCCTCTTGTCCCACACCCTGCAGGGTTACATCGGACCTGGCAAGGAGCAAGTATTGAAAGTCTTGTACCTGCCGGGAGTGCCTGGCGTGTTCTGCAAGACTTTCCAGATCCAAGTGGGTCACCTGGAGCCAGAAAAATTCACCCTAAAAGGAGAGGCGAGCTTTCCCAGGATCTACTTAGATCTGCCCAGGAATATCAAAGGTAAGTGCTGCCCCTGGCCCCAGGAACGTCCCCTGTTTTTCTCCCGTGTTGTATGCACAGCTCACACCAAGGCTGGAAGTTTAAGGGGTGTCAGACCCCAAAACTTGGCCCTCCACTTGCTTCTTGGGTCTCTAGCAGAGGGTCCCATGTGGCTTTGCCCCAAGAAGCATCCCGCAGGGCTTGCCAGCATATCTGTCGGCTGGAAAGATGATGGCTGGACAGAAATGCTCGGGAAAGCTGTAATACAGAGCAGTAGGGCTTTTGGCAGGGGCAGATTTGCATCACACTGTGGGGGATGAGGTGTTCCTATATGGGGAGGATGGTGGGTAGAAGTGAGCATCCCATATCAGAGAGGAAAAGCAGCATCCACCTGCCCCAGACTGCTGGCAGAGAGGACGACCTCAGGGGAGAGGGGCTTTATGGCTTAAATCGGAGTGGCGCTGTGCCCATGCCTCTATTTATTGGGTGTTTTCTTCAGGACACGAAAAATATGAGAAGGTCCTCAAGGAGGCAAAAGAAAAGATGGAGAAGGACGGACAGAGAGATGAAGCCGTTGTCCTGGGGGAAGCCACGGCTGCTGAGCTGCCCATGGATGACTCGGGCACAGTGGTGAGAATGGCCGCTGCCCTGCGTGGCATGTGCCACCCTCCTGCTGCGCTCATCGCCCACCCCACGCCCGCAGTGGGGCCGTGTGTGTCCCACCAGCACTTAGGACCTTCCTGGCCATGCATCATCTCAGCATCATCCCAGGGGGTTGCCCACCCCCAGCAGTCGTCCTTCCCGCAGACACATGAGCTTGTGCCTAACACCAGGAGAGATCCTGAAGGCCGTGCTCATGGGGTTGGATTTATGGTGCCTCGTGGTGCAGGTGCGCGTCATCGCCGGGGTGTTTGTTGCTCACAGCCCGAACCCTGCCACGTTTATGGACTTTAATGGCAGGATTCATCTGAGAGCAACCCCCCTTGCTGTGAAGGGGAGCACTATGCCCTGGTGCCCTCAGCAAAGTGCCACATGTCCTCCCCGAGCAAGTGTCCCGCTAGAGGCTGGGATTTGGGTTCCTAGTGAGCACATCCGCAGCACATCTCTGCATCCCTGCTTGCCCCTACTCCTGAGCTGCCACAGGCTTCCAGGCCTGTTCGCAGACCCCCTGTCATGCAGCATTTGTTATTTGGATATGAGAGCGTTGAAAGCACGGTGCCATTGCGTGCTGTTGGAGCAGGTAGGAAATTTGGCAGGGGGAAAGTCGAGCGTAGGGACCTGGGGCCAGAAACCTGATGGTGCCCTGGGCTTATGCTGGAAGCTTCATCTCCAAAAGCACCAGCTTTGTGGTGGCTCCTGTCTCAAGAGAGCTTTTGTCCGAGATGCTTTGGCACCGACTGAGCGCCAGGAGGTTCCTGGCTTGTCTGCACGTTTGTCTGGCCAGATCAGCTTTTGTAATAGAGACTGGGCAGGAGAAGATGCTGAGTTCATTTCCTTTGACATAAGGTCCTGGTGAAGGGAGCAGGAGGTGCTGCAGACACTGAGACAGGAGAACCCCATCTCCCCTCTCAACAAGAGCAGGCTGGGCTGGGGAAGGACCTTTGCCAACCAGCCCCCGTCTTTGCTCCCCTCAGCTCGACACGCGGCTGCAGATGCGAATGGAGGAGATGCTCATAGAGGAACACGCCTTGGAGCAGCAGGAGCTCCTTGCCTCCTGTCCCCCCGAGGATGCAGTCTTTGACCAGCGTGCTCGTCGGAGGCTCCTCAGGTCAGTGGGGGATCCCATTCCCCATCTCTGAGTGCCCCGAGGGTAGCACCCAGAGGTGCTCCTCTGCTCCTGAGAGCTCCTGTAAAGCTGGGATGTGTTGGGGACTTCAGAAGGGCCCTAATCCTGAGGGATTTGATGTGTGGACACCTGAGTGTCGTCCCCTCTGCAGTGCCACCCATGAGATTTGGAGGTGCTCAGCTCCGCAAAGATTCCGTTCTTAGACCTGAGGGGTCTCCAGTGCAGATCATTAACCCCACACAGGCACCGTGGGCTGACCAGCTCTGGAAGAGCTTTCTTCCAACAAATGGTTGAGGAAGGAGACACTCTGCAAAACAGCTCATTTTTGTGTTTTCCTGAGTGCGATTGCTCTGGAAAAAGACCTTCCCACAAGTCTTGTTGGTTACTGAGCTTCCTGGTGCTCCTCTGGAGATAGAGGTGGTTGCAGAGCAGTGAAGGTTTCCTGTGGGGCCAAGTCTTATTACAAGGTCCTGGAGCAATTTCAGGCCTGGGCTGTACCCCTTGCTCAGCAGCTCCTCCGAGACCGTTGGAGGTCCAGTAGACTTATGTACTACAGGTTTTCATAGCAGAGGAGCTGTGACCAGTATCCACGCACACTTATGCCATTTTGAACATATTTCCTTTTGTTTTAAGGCCTATTGCTAGCTCTGGTTTAAGGGTTCCTGATTATTCCTGCTTTCAGAGCCCAGCTGCCCGAGTACGTCCTGGACTTTGGCTATGTCATCCTCGGTAACATCCCCGCGCACATCGTGAAGGTCACCAACACCGGGCAGTTCCCAGTGTCCTTCCACGCAGATGGACGGGTCCTGCGTGACACAGGTACCCAGGGCTGGAGACGCTTCACGTGGGCTCCAAGGAGCCATCTCCAACAGTGTAAGCCACTGGATATGTGGAGGGACTTGAGTTCTTGTTTGTACAGCTTGTTCCTCCTCAGGACCCCATGCCCGGTGCTTTCGAGCCCGAGTTCTTCTGGCCAGAGACCTGGCCTGCCTGTAACTGCCCTAATGCTTCGCTGCAGGGGTGAGGTGGCCCCATCACCTCAGTCACCTCTCAGCATCTCCTGCTCTTGGCTGCCATGAGCACCACCTGAGGCTTTGGGCACTCTGTGGGCTTGTGTTGTAAACAGAGGGACCCTTTGTGGTTCAGAAGTGCTTTGGTGTACAGTTCCGAGTGCCAAAACACTTCTCTTGGTCCTTAATTGAGGAAACAGCTTGTGAGGTCCTCTGTTGTATCAAAGGAGGCTTCCAAAACAGGCCTTGAGGTAAGGCTGTAGTTCCATCAAACCATGAGTGCCTGATGGTCAGGTGCCTCCTCCAAGTTGTCATCCAAGGAACAAAAAGAACTTCACAGAGCATCCACACCTGTATGGCCTTAGCATGCTGGGGCCACATTTCCTGTCACTTGTGTGTCTCAGCTGCTTTATTTTCATCTCTTGAAGGTTTCACCGTGGAGCTGGACCGTGTGAGGAACCTGCCGTACTGCGAGACCGAGACGTTCGAGGTGCGCTTCGACCCGCAGAGCGCCAGCCTGCCGCTGGGAGCAGTGGATGTGCTCCTGCCCATCAAGGTACCACACACTCCTGTGCCCGTGCACCTTTTTTGGGGCCCATCTTGGATGGGGCACAGCAGTGGGTCTTGTCTGTGCTCTCAGCTGGATGCTCTGCTCTTCGCTAGGTAGCAGGAGGTCCCACGTTTCACATCTGCCTTCGTGCCACTGTGACTTTGCCGTCCCTCAGCCTCTCCAGGGACAGGCTGGCGTTCTCCAGTGTGCAGTGTGGGCAGTGTCGGGAAGAAACCATCCAGCTCCACAATCAGTTCCAGGTCCCCTGTAAATGGTTCATCACCGTGACAGAGCCTGTTAAGAAGGTAAAGCAATGACAACACAACATGTAGCTTCTCAGCTGTCTCTCCTTGGCCTCTCTTGCCTTTTCTTCCCATGTAACTGCCTGAGCACTTGGGCTACAGCTCATGGAGGGGACAGAGTGAGACTGGTTCACCTGGACCAGTTCCTTGGCTGGTGCTGCACTTGTTTGCCACCTCCACCCCTTCTTCCTCTGAGGACAGAGCCTCCCTGTCCTCAACACTGGGCAGTGCCCGAGCCCTGCAGGAGTGGTGGGTCTGTCCTTGCAGCCCCCACCATGGGGTTGGTTTCTGTGCCCAGGTGGACAAACACTTGCCAGCAAGTGTACGTCGGAAGCTGCAGCAGGAGGCAAAGGCCAAGCCCTGCGTCTTTGAGGCACTGCCCTTGGCTGGAGACCTCGCGCCGGGGCAGCGATGCAACGTGCGGGTCAGGTTTTCGCCCACGGAAGAGGTGAGAGGGGCAGGTGTCTCCTGCAGGACAGGCAGTGAGGTATTGAGAGCCCAGCACAGGGAGCAGGGCAAAAAGTCAGCCTCTACCACCATCATTGCTTCCACAGGCAGCTTTCTGCCAGCCCCCTGTGCCTCAGTTTCCCCGCAGCACACTCCTCTGAGAGGCACTTTGAGATGCTGGTGAGGAACGTGCACAGAGAGCATCGTGTGCTGCAGCATGGCTACCTCTATGTGCCGGGGGGAATCTGCCCCTTTCCCCTCCACTCCCCCCCCCCCCCCCCCACGCAGGAGCATCCCTGCGGGTGACAGCCCTGGGAGCCTTCCCAAAATAGAGCTTGCACCCGATCACCGTGGCTTGGAGCCTGGCAGCGTGTGGCAGTATGGACACGGGTGCTTATGTGCCTGGGAATGGTCCCAGGGATGCTTCAATTGCTAGCTGAGATGTAACCAGCTCACCTCTGGCTTCGACCAGAACCAGGCACTGAGCCGCATTGCTTCTAGCCAGCTAGAGCCCATCTGCCTCTGTCGTATAGCTGATGTGTGCCTGATACCTCTGTGTCTGGGCATCATCACCTAAGCAAGGAGGTGAAGCAGCACCTGGGCCTGCAGGAGCTGAGCCCGCTCCTGAGGACCTTGCTCCTGAGCATTGCGCTCCCACATGACCAGATGAAAGCATTTGACTGACCATTTTAGATCCACCTGACACCAGGGCACCCAGTTATACTGCACACCTGCTTCACCCCAGGCACCCAGAGCAGCATGCAAATGCTGTGTGCTGTAGAACCCCCACACTATGAGTAAATGTTTTCCATTCCTCTCAGAAATACCAATAACTCCCCAACCTTGGAGCAAGGGTTGAATTGGAGTCCCTGTCACCCGGGACTACCTGTAGGAGCCTTCTGCCCTTCTCTCTTTCCAGAGGTCCTACAGAAGTGAGCTGAAGATTAACATCTGCCAGAGCAGCCAGCACTTCCAGCTGCCGGTCTCGGGGCACGGGCTGGAGCCACAGTTGGAGTTCAACCCCCCGGTGCTTGAGCTGGGACCAGTGCTGCCGTACAGCAGCGGGGCAGAGGGGACAGTGGTGGTGAAGAACCCGTGCGAGTTCCCCATCGAGTTTTACTCCCTGGAGTTTGACCAGCAGTACCTCGCCGAGGAGCAGGTGAGGAGGTCTGGACCCCGCGTGCATGCTGCCGTGGCTTCACAGCGCTTCAGCTCGCGTCAGGGGGATGGAGGCAGTCCCCACTGGTGGCCTTTCAGGGTCAGCTGGCTCTGCTGGCAGGCTTTGGAGGAGCTTGATTAGTCTATGATGGGAGGAAGGAACAAGGGGGAAGATCTAGGTTGGCTGGGAAAGCGGTTCATGTAACGGAGGTCTTCATGTAAGGGGTGGTTTCTCTTCCCCGAGTACGCAGATTCTGCGGGTGCTAAAGGACTACAATTGCCACAACACCCTGCTGCTGCCTCCGCGTGCCCCTGGTGAGAAGCTGCCCCCAGAGGTGCTGGAGTACTACCAGGACCAGAAGAGGCTGCAGGATGAGCAGGGGAAGCCCAAGCCTGGGGAACCAGCAGGCCAGGACAATGGTGAGGCTCTGGCATTGGCTGCCCTGAGTGTGGGCACAGCAGGGGGACCAGCACGCGTATTCATGTACTCATTCTCTATGGAAGCAGGCTTCAGTCTGCCTTCAAGCATTTGTGCTCGATGGAGGGATTCTGGGGTGAAAGTCTGGTTTGTGACATGCATCCGCTACCAGCCCTGAGTGCAGCCACAGCAAGCTCATCCCTGCCTGCCATGGCCTGGAAAATACCCTCTAAATAACCAGAAGATCCTCTTGTGTCTTAACCACTACGAGTAAGATTGGATGAGTTCTTCAGCCAGTAGGAGCACGTCTAACATTACCAGCTAACCTATTTTAAATTTTCTCCTTCCCAACAACAAAAGCACAAGCTCAAACTTCCCCAAAGGGCAAAGAAAGCTTGGACAGGCTTCTATGTGCCTCAGGCATCTCCCTTCTTGGGGAATTTTTCACCTTTTTGCATGTGGCCTTGCAAAGTGACAAATGGCAAAGAGCAGCTTGCCTGGCTATGTTCTTCACCATCTGCCCTCTCTGTGTCCTTCTTCATCAGCAAATGCTGAAGACGTCCAGTCTGTCTCAGATCAAGGAGGGAAGTACTCTGCTGGGATAGTGCACACCATCTCATCCCATAGCTCCATCATTCCCTTCTCCATGTTTGATGAAAACCAGTCCAGCAAGGTAGACTCTAAATCTGAACTGGGAGAAGAGGAGGAGGAAGGTCTTGGGAAAAGGCGCTGGACAGGTAATGACCCTAAGATCTTTGCCTCTTCTGTGTGCACGGAAGCAGAAGGGCCTCCATGGAGGTCTTTGGCATCATCTCCTATCACTCCACTGCAGCCTCATGACATCTTCACTCCTGTAGGCCCTGAATCCTCTCTTGCACATAAAGTCTGTAGGATCCCGACAAGGGTCTGGTGCAGGGACAAGTGAGAGGCAAGGGAGGTTGTCCCCAGCTTTGCCAGATGAGCACCTCTGCCCCCAGAAGCCGCTGGGATGTCACTGTTCCCTCTCCTTGGCAAGGCAGTGCTCGCTCTGTGTGACCCTGGTGACCAAGGTGGCTTTCGGTAACCTCCTAAGGGCAGAGCTGGAGCTCTTTGACAGTTCTGTTGTGGCGAATTAAAAGCCCAGCCTGGTGTAATATTCCTAAATCATCCAGCTATATGGTGAAGGAACCTGGAGGAGAACTGTTCCCTTGGGCCCGTGTGAAATGCCCGGTTCTGTGCGTGCCCTGCTTACTCAGAAGGCCCTGGGGCTTTGGAGCTGTTCATGGAAGGAGACTTGGCCCGGTCCTCTGAGGCCCCTTTCTGCCACCCCACTTAACATAGTGTGACCGGGCACCATCAGCAGCGCTCAGGACAAACCCCAACCTGAGCAAGCCTTAGGGAAGGGCACGAGGAGTCCCCATGCACTGCATTGTTTCCAGCATCCTCCTCTCCTGGGACCTGAGGGGACAGAGAAGAAGCCCAGGACCGGTGGTGTGCAGCGGGCTGACTCCTGTACCCGGTCCTGCCCAGCAGAGCACTGGCAGAGCACCAGCAGCAAGGACGCCGCGGGAGAGCTGGACAACAGCCCCGTCCGCAGAGCCATCGCCCGCCACCTCGGCCTCGATATCTCTGCAGAAGGCCGTGCAGCCCAAAACTGCAGAGGGATCGTCATCATCGTCCACGGGGCGCCCCTGACGGGTACGTGTGCTGTGGCCTTCAGCTGCGAGGAGCGGGGGAACCGGGCGAGGGGCGTCCTGGGGGGCCGTGGCGCTTGGTTGGTGGCCTGAAGTGGGCAGACCATGGATCCACTGTGCATGGAGCAGTCCCAGCCCTCTCCCTAGCCACAAGTGGCCCACCTAGTGTCTGTACAGATAGGTTCTCATTCTGCCATGAATTCTGCCTTGCCTTTTGGGGGCAGTCCCTAGCCCATGCTGAGCCCCAAACCATGCCTAGGTGTTGCACGAGCCCTCTGGGACAGGCCGGCAAACATCTGGGATGGGGTTGGAGCACTCAGGCGACCACAGGGGGCAAAGGTCCCCCTTGGGGGTGATCCCCCCATCCCCAGAGGATATTTCTAAGTGCATCCAAGCTGCCTCCCTCTGGGTTTCCCCTAAAGGAGCACTCCAATGTGTCACCACGCTATTCTTCCTCTCCCTCCAGGAAAGACGTCGGCAGCAGTGGCCCTCTCCAGACGCTATGGCGCGGCCCGCCTGTCCATCGACTCGGTGGTGACCGAGGCCATCTCCGACAGGAGCAGCTCGGCTGGGCTCCGCGCGCGGGAGCTGTGCCTCAGGGCGGCCATAGAGCAGAGCCACAAGGAGATGGAGGACGCCGGTAAGGCCTCTGAAAGCCGCCCCAGCCACCCGCTGCTTCTTCCTCCACTGAAGTAGAAGTTTGCCAGCCCTCGGCTCTGTTAGGGTACTGTATGTAGAGATGTAAAGCCAACTCATAAATCATCGCTGGTTGGGTGGAATCTCTTTATGTTAAGGCTCACACAGGGGCACTTTTTCCTGCCCATGGGCTGCTTAGCACATGTCCTTTTTCCCAAGAGCGGTGAAGCACACCTGCATTTTTCTCAGGGCTTTTTAATATTTCCTCAAAGCTGAATTCAGCCTGCTCCTCACGGCAATCAGGCAGAACTGCTGCCCGTTTTAACGAGGAAAAAGCCCTCTGAAGTGGCTCATTAAGCACTAGATGCCTGACTTGGAGCGTGGTTTCACAAACATGAGAGAAAGGGAAGAATAGCCTCCCCGAGGAGCTTCAGATGAGAGACATGCTGCAGATCAACTCTTTTCTCCAGAGATTTTTCCTATATATGCTACCAGGTCACGCGGCTCGTGGACGGTGTGCTGTTCTCCACACGAGACCGGCAACTTTTAGGGTATTTTATCGGGCAGCTGGTGCTGCGAGCTGTGCAGGGTGAGGCCAGACCCTGCCTCTGGAGGGTAGGATTTGCGCTGCCAAGTGAGGGAGAAGGCAGGGTGGGTTGGGATATCCAGTGAGGAAGATGTAGCTCCAGTGGAGATAGGTGATGGCAGCTGGGGCACGGCTGTGTGTTACAGTGCCCACGGGAGAATGCAGTATGGCTGCAAGGTAGGGAAATGGTGGTCCTGGAGGGCAAACCCTTGGCTCAATCCATAGGGGAGCTACCACACAAATGGTGTCACCTGCATGCACGCTGCCCCATTTGGTAGGAAGGACACAGGGCTGTGCATTAAAAGTCTCTGCCTTGAAAGCCCACTATCCAACGCTGCACTTTACCAGCAGCACCCACCACCAGCCCTGCCAAGCTTCTGTCTCCTCTGCAGGTCAAAGCACGGAGGTGTCCCTCAGCTTGCAGCTCGGTGCCGAGGCCAGGAACAGCCCGGCCACGAGCCAGTCCAGCTCTGGGGACAAAGCCAGCCAGCAGTCCATCGGCTCCCGCAGCCGGGCGAGTGCAGCAACAGGCAAGAGGAAGACGGATGGACATGGGTCTCAGTCCCAGAAACAGCAGCACGCGGACCTGGCAGGCTCGCAGGTGATCATGGCAGTAACGCATGGGACCTTTCAAGCTTTGTGCTGGCTGACACCCCAGCTCCAAGCAGTGGGAGCTGCCTGCGTCTTTTCCAAAGTGTTTTATTTTCCTTGTGATGTCCAACACTGCAGGGCTCCTCCAGTTCTCACCTCGTCTCGCTGCTTCCCTGCTTTCCCGCACAGCAGTGGCTAAGTGTCGGCGGCAGCGGTGCAGGAGAGATGGGCTTGATGAGCTGCGTGCTTCCCGAGGACTTGCTGGGGGCCATTCTCTCGGAAAGGCTGCAGGCACGGCACTTCTCCTCTGCCTTCGGGGTCGGGAGGGTGAGGGGTAAATAGTAACATCCCTGGTGCAAAGAGGCACAGAGATGCCTTCAGGGACCTGTTGGAGGGAGTGCTGGGCTGCCAGCAGCATCCTTGGGTGAAGTTGCAGATGCCATCAGGTGGCAGAGAGCAGGAGCTTGTCTGAGCTGATGCATTTGGAGCATCAGCTCCAAGCTGATGGTCAGTGAGATGGTCGATGCCCTTTGACATTTGGTTTGATTGCCTGGCTGAGAGCCTAATGTGTGCTGCTACTGACTTTTTCTTCCTTTTTGCCATTATTCACAGCTGAGTGACTGCTACCAGGGAGTGGTGTTTGATGGCCTGGAGACCCTCTTTGCAGGCAGCATGGCATCTGCTCTCCTCTGCCTGCTCAAAGCTGCCAGAAACCGGCCTCACATCTATTTCGTGAACCTCTTCCAGGATTATGCTTCTTTGAAAGCCAGAGAGATGGCTGCAAAAGAGCAGGAAGGTAAGAACCATCTCTGTACCCCTCAAATGTTCTCTCTCAAGCCCTCGGCCTTATCCATGTGTCCATCTGGGTGTTGTCGATGGAGCTTGTAAGAGATGTTTTAATCCTTCCGCCCTCTGCTGCAGTGTAGCCAGTGCTCAGCTCACAGTTGCTTAAAACACAGCTTCACAGTGTGCAAAATGCCTCCCTTATAACGTCTGGCTTTAAAGCTGGGGAAAAGTGCAAGCTCTTGTGGCTGAGCATCTAAGCCCCAGGCAGGGCACAGCAGCAGTTTGGGGGATTCTCCAGCCAGAACAAGAGTCTGGGCTGCCCGCTGCCTCCTGGCAGGACGTCCAGCTGGGGCTGGGCAGGGCTCTGAGCCCTCTCAGCTCACCCAGAGCGGCCAGCTCTGCCTGCAGCTGCTAACCATTCCTCCCCTGGCTTGTGCGGAAGAACGGGAGCAGGAGGAAGCCGCCAGGAGGGAGAAAGCACGCCTCCAGGAGATGGATGAGGAGGAGTACGATGCCCTCACGGAGGAGCAGAAAGCTCAGTTTGATGACAATATACTACAAGTCCAGCGTGAGAGGAAGAGGAGGTCTGTAAGCTTCCCGCGGGCAGCTCCCCAGTAGTGTTCCTGAGGGGTTTCCCTGCTTCTGTCCCACGTAGGACCCCTGAGCACCCACCTGATGCCCTTTCCCTCCCTACACTGGGTGCCAGCAGGCTGCTGGGAACCTTGGTCCAGCTCAGAGGGCTTTCAGAGCATGGGCCAGAAATGTCACTGCAGTGCCAGTTCCACCTCGCCAGTTCCCAAGGGGGAAAGGAGCTTCCTCCAGGGAGATGAGGACGACATCTCCATGTTTTAGCAGCGAGCCCTCCAGCTTAGGCCCTGGCTGCAGGGAGCTGGGCTTGCCTTGCCACTGAACCTATAAGTGCCTCCAAGTTAATTCAGTCAATTCCGATCTTGCCGTGACTTCCAGGACAGACACCACAAGTTTCCAAGGGCAATGGCTGTGTAAATCCTGGCTGTTCAGAGCCTGTTTTGCAGGAGGGGAATTACTGCAGCCTTTGCTTTCTGGTTGATATGGCTTTTCTCACTAAGGAGTGAGCTGTGCCCAAGCAGAAGGGCTGGATAAGCCAAGCAAGTGTGGGGGTAGGGATAAGGAGGTGCTCGTGGTTTGTGAGTTGGCTTACACTGGGAAATCAAGAGGGCTTCATGGGTCAGCGTGGAGAGACGGTGGAGCTGTCTTTGGCAGCGTGCTGCAGGTGGATCTTATCAGAGGAGCTGCACAGTTGTGACCTTATAACAGCAAGTCCCAGACTTGGCTGGCCCTTCCTACCTTTCCTCAGTTCGGGTGTTCCCAATCTCCCCAGGTTGAGGGAAGCCCACGGAGGTGGTCTAATGGCTCTGCCTGTCCTCAGGGTCAGTGAATGAAGCAGGGGACCAGCTGGGGTTGCAGCCAGCCCAGCTTTCTGGTGGTGACTGGCCGGGATGTTTTCTGTTTGGTTTGCTGAAGGAAGATGGAGCAGTTGGCTCGAGAGCTTGAGGAAAAACTCAAGCAAGAACTAGAACGCTTGAGGGAGGAAGAAGAGATGAAGAAGAAGTCCAGGCGGGGGAAGAGAGAGCTTGGGAAAGAAAAAGACAATGCCTCGGGGAAGAAAAGCCAGCACGGAGGCAGACAGGTGGGTGGCTGTGTTTACAGAGAGGAGAAAAGCCCCGAGGACCCTCCCGTTGAGTTGTACCATCCCACAGGAAGCCAGCAGCACACACTGCTGTGCCCGGGGACAGGTACCTGGCCGGGGGAACATGGGGCTGGGCTGGGAAACCACGCTGGTTGATCACACTGCTTCTCCACCAGGGTGTTCTGATCTCCACCTCGATCATCACCATCCCACAGCACTAGGGTCGGTGCTTTGAAGTGCTCACTTCTTTTCCCCCTCTCCTCCTGCCCAGAATTTGAACACCTCCACCAGCAACACCAACGTGTCCACCAGCAACCGCTCGGACATCAACGAAGGGGTAGACAAGAAGGGGTCTGTGAAGGAGCACCTGGACTCTGTTGCAGGTGACAAGGAAGATAAGAAAAAGCGGAGCAAGGTTCCCCTGACAGATGGCAGCCCGGTGGTGGCTGTGCAACCCACAAAGGTCGAACAAGAGGAAGCCAAGCAGAAGACCCTGAGTGACAGCGAGAAGGTCTTGGCCAAGAGGTTTAAGATCTATGAGGCATCACAGAAAGACATCGCGCATATTTTGTCATCCTGGGACAGGGCTCAGGGCATTCTGCTGTCCCTTCTGAGCCAAGAGGAGGCAAGGCACCAAGCAGAAGACCAGCACCCACCTCTCTCCAGCCGCAGGAGCCGGAAGGACAGAGAGAAGGAGCGCCAGGAGAGGCTGGAGAAGGAGCGGGCAGAGAGGGAGCGGCTGGAAAAACTGAAGGCTATCGAATCCAGGTTACCTGGGCTGGAACGGGATGGTGCAGAATGGTCAGCCAAGGGCCAGGATGTCGGGGTGCCTTGCTTGGACATCCAGGTGCTGAGCGCAGAAGATGCTACGGGGAAGATCCTGGAGAGTGGCAAGCTGCCCACGGCAGAGGAGGTAAAGCCCCTCGGGGCCCGAATGCTGAGGCTGCTGTGGTCTGGGCCCTGGTGCTTTGTGTCCCACCTGGTGAGAGCAGCACAGAGCCTTGTCCCAGGCTTGTTCCACCATGGGTCCTCAGCAGCTATGTGGCTGGAGAGGTTCTCAGTGTCCCTCGTGTGGGTGGAAAGAGGGAGCACTCCCTGTTCAAGCATCTTGTCTGTTCCAAGACTTTCCCAGTCTGGAAATCATTAAAAATGGTCCCAGGGCAGGGTGACTCATGGTCATTGTTTCATTCAGTTGTGTTCTTCAAGGAAGGTATTACTCTCTAGGTCCCACTTGTAGGTCCTGGCAATGTTCTGTAGCCTCTCCCCCCCTGCCCCCACCCCCCCCCGACTGGGCATAAAAAAGGCAGAGTACTCCATATAAAAACATTGCCAAAAGTTCAGTGCCTGTAGGGAAAGTGTGTGAGGATGAAGATGATGAAGGACAAACAGGGTTTTCTCTTATCTTTTAGATCCTGGATGGCCTGGGACTGGGTCCCTCGGGGCCTCCCATTCCTCCTACCACATTTTACTCGGTGATCCGCTACCCGGAGAAGCGTGAGGCCCCTGCAGGAGAAGCCCTCAAGCACTTCATCTTTGTTGCGCCAGAAGGTGCGGTGGTGGAAGAAGAAAAGAAGGAAACAGAGAGCCTCGTGGATGCTCCCATCGCGCTCACTGTGAAGGTGCCAGGGCAGAGGGCCGGGCTGGACGGGGTGTGGAGGGTGGGTGAGTGGAGCAGGGTGGCTGCAGGAGGGCAGTGAGGGGTGATGGGGCCCCACGCCTGCAGGCATGGAATAACATTCAGAATAATGAATAAGGTTGGGCACGGGGGGGTTTCGTAGGCAAAACAAAGCCCGGCAAGGAAGACCAAGGCATTGAGCAGGTGTGAAACCAGTAGATGCTGGTTATTTATTTATTCTCTCCCATGTTTGTCAACAGGGCTGTAGCTTTCTTTCCAGGATGGGGATATCTCAGGGCTGGTCTCACTTCTCTCTCCCTTTTCTTCCTTGGTGCCAAGACGTCGGAGGAGCAAGTCACCCCCACCAGAGGCCGGTCAAGGAAGGAGAAGGCTGAGGGCAGCCGGGAGGCTCTGAAGGACAAGCGGAGCTCTGGCCGGAGCAAAAAACATCCCCAGGGGCCGGGCATGGGGGCACCGCCACCACGTCCCCCTGAGGCGGACCAAAGCAGCGTGGACATGGGCCCACCTCCGGGGAAGCCCCTCAGGTGAGCCCCGAGAGCAGAGGGAGGCGGTGGGCGCGCTGGCTGTCCCACCAGACAGGTGGCCTGGGATGGCGAGTCCCCAGCCCTCCTCCTGCTCTGGTTTTCTCGTTAACAACATCTTGAAGCATCTTCTTTAACCACCAGGCTGAGCAGCTGCCGGTGGATCGTGCCTGCCCGCGGCCAGGTTGGACTGAAGGTACACTTCAGCTCCACGGTGCTGGGCCAGTTTGACCAGACGCTGCACTTTGAGATCCTGGGGACAAACCGACTGCACCAGCTGCACTGCAGGGGCACCTGCCTGTACCCCACCATCAGCCGGGACCCACGGTAAGGCTGCTCCGTGTCAGCCTCCTGCTCTGCCTCCCCCTGCCCCTGGAGCTGGGGCTGCCCGTTGTGCCCCAGTGACCACCTCCCCACCACCTCGTGGCTCCTTCGGGACCCTCCAGGCCACCCAGCCCCACGATGAGCCCATCGTGTGCTGCCTGAGCACCCAAGCATCTCATCCCGCGCTGGGAGCGGGGAACCCCAGCTGCTGCTGAGGGCTGTGGCTTTCTGGCCAGCTTTTCCAGTTAGAGCATCTCATAGCTCCTCATCCTCCTGCTTTCTTCCCTGCCCAGGCTGGTGTTTCCTCACCGGAGGAAGAGCAAGGCAGATGGTGACATTGTTTTCAAGCAGTACATCATGAGCACAGGTGTATTCCACTTCGGGCCGCTGCTCTGTGGGAAGTCCAGAGACTGGTAGGTGCTCCCCAGCCGGCGGGTGGGCAGCCCGGTGCCCCCCTGCTCCTGGGGGGGCATGTGGGGCTGCCAGGGCTGCCTGGGCAGTTTTGGAGGCACCCTGTGCCCTCCCTCCCAGTCTCAGACTCACCACTTAGGAAAATGAGCTTAATGGCAGACTGAACGAGCAATTATTCTGCGGATGGTGTTGGAAACCACTGATTAATCTGTAATGTAGTCAGGTTTTATGATTTGGCCTGTCAATGTGTGTGTGTGACCTGCAGAGGAAGAAAAATGGGTTTTATGTTTTTCTGAAACTTACTGCTGGATAAGGTCTGCTTATAGAAAGTCATTGAAGCTGCTGGTGTGTGTCTATTTTTAACTTTGATTTTTTTTTTTTTTTAATATTAGAAACGAAGTCCTTATCTTCATGGGAGCCCTGGAGATCTAGTGGTATTTTACAACTCAGGGGAATTAAATAAAAACTTTTTTTTGATTTTTTTTTTTTTTTAAAAAAAAAAAAGGGGATCTTTAGCCAGACTGATGAATGGTCTCGGGTTTCTGTTTGCTGTTTAACCATTTAACTCCAAATGCTATTTCACACCTTAGGGAAGGGATACTTGTTAAATTTAGCACTCCTCTTGGGAATGCATCCTTTTTTTTTTCCTTCCTGAGACTTTGAGCAAACCCATGAAACACAAGGCAGTCTCATGGCTTTTCTGAATGAGAAAAGCTAAATTATTTTTAAAATCCCTTTGCAAAAGCATTTTTTAAACCCTGCAGGGAAGGAAACTTACCAAAGCAGTGGGGAAGGGGCCATGTGCCTGACTGGCTTTTATTTTTGCAGGAACACTTGAATTTACATTTTGCAAAATGCTCTTTCTTTAAGTGGCTTGTGCATCGTCACGCTTCTGGGATAGGGGCACCAGGTGAAGGCGCAGACATGGAGGTGCCAGAAGGCTGAGCCCACCGTGCAACGTGCCCGTGAATGTGTTCCTTTTTCTTAGCCTGCTTGTTAGGTCATCCTGTGAGGCTGCAGAGAGCATCCTCCTGCCAGGACGCAGTGCTGGCTTCAATGGGTGGTAAAGGCAATGACCCCAGCACCTCTGCTGCAGCCTTCTCCCCTTCCATGGACAGGTACAAGGCGCTGCACTACCCCAGCAACTGTGAGAAGATAACCATCCTCAACACCACCCCCTTGGAAGCAGAGGTGCATTTCTTCTTTGAGCACGACCTCAAAGCAGACACGTTCCTTTTGGACCCTCCCAGCATGACGCTGAAACCGAACGAGAAGCAGGTAGGGGATGGGCAGGCAGTGGTGGCAGCACCCAGGGGCTGCTCCTCCTGCTCACCAAACCCTCTTCTCTGTTTTTTTTTTTGTGGGGGACGGGGGCTAGGAGCTGAGCCTTTGGGCATACCCCACATCAGCTGGCCTCATTGAAGACAACCTCGTGTGCTGCATTAAGGAAAACCCGGAGCCAGTGGTCTTCCCCTTGTGCTGCCAGGGGGTGCGGGTGGAGCTGGGGGTCAGCCCCAAGCAGGTGCACTTCGACAAGCTGCTGCTGCACAGGTCAGCCACCCTGGGGCCATCTGCCAGGGACAAGAGCAGTTCAGGCTCTCTGGCTGGCCATGTGCCTGCTTAGGATGGGGCTGGACCGACATCTCTCCTTCCCTCAGCAATTCCCACTCTCCAGCTCACCATTCCTCACTGGCTTGGACATCCCGTGGTGGCCGTGAGCTCCACAGGCCCCAGCAGTGCTGGGCTCTGGGCGTCCTGATGCACGGCAGAGCTGTGTGTGCCCCAGTGCTTGTGCTAGGTGACTCCAGCTAGACATGCTGGAGAAGTCCCTGTTCCACGTGCTGTGGCCCTGAGCCACCCCGTGCCACTGCTTCATCGTCTGTCTGTTTCCAGGGGAAGTGCCCGCTGGTTCAGCTCCAGCTCTCCAAACACCACAGCAGTCCAGTTGCCCTTCCCTATCTCCCTTCTGCTGGCTGCTGTGCCCCAGGACCTCACCTCTCAGGCTTGTCACATAGGGCAGACGCCCAACTGGTCCCACCCGTGGGGCTGCCCCAAGCTGTGTCCGGTTGCGATGCTCGCCCAGCCGCCGGCACTGAGCATCCTCGTGTCCCTGCAGGCGGGACAGCAAGAAGCTGGTGCTGCGAAACTCCACCCCGCTGCCCGCAGCCTGGAGGCTCAGCGGGCTGGAAAACCTCGGCGAGGACTTCTCGGTGTCGCAGGATGAAGGCATGGTGGGGCCCCGCACGGAGCTGGAGGTGTACCTGCATTTCATGGCCACGAAGGCGCTGAGCGTGAAGAAGACCATCCGGCTGGAGGTGAGGGCACCCTGCTCTCCTTGGCAGAGCAGGGCAAGGCTCGCCCACGGGGCCTGAGGGATGGAGGCGGTGTGGGGAGGGTATCCTGCAAAGAGGGCTAAAGGAGGAGGCTTCGTGAGCTTCTTTCTGCCTGTAATTTCGGGGTGGGCAGGTCCTTAGCAGCAAGGGGCTCCGGCCGAAGGACAGCTTTTTGGAAACCAGGTGACTGCTAGGGTGCTCTTGCAGCCAAGCTTCATTGGGCAAGTAAATTGTGGAGTCAGGGAGAGATGTACCTGCAGACACAAGCTGTGCCCCTGACGCCTGCTGCCTCAAACTGCATTTGCAATGCATCCCTGAGCATCCCCATCCCAGATAACCGGGTGTTGTCCCCACACGGTGTCAGCCTGGATCATGGGACAGCATCCTGAGCCCATGCCACAAGCACCTTGATGCTCTGCAGGGCTGAATGCTGTCATTTGGTTGTCCAGATGTTGGTGCATTCTCAGCACCCATCCTGAAGTCCATTTGTGGCTTTTAACATAGGGCAGCAAAATCTCACCCTGGGATTTTGTCCCCCATGGCTGCCTTTCGGTGAGGATGCTGGGTGATTTAAGAGACCAATAGTCCACAAAGCAGGGGAGGCCATGGTGGAGCCAGCCAGTAGAGACAAGGACCATTATGTCACCTACTAAAAGAATAGAGGAGAATTGTCCAAGCAGTGTTTGTTTCTTGCTGCCTCAGGTTTCAGATGCAGAGAACGTCCTTGGGATTGTTCAGATCGAAAATATCCAAATCCACGCGGAGGCCTATGATGTTGCTCTGAGCATCACCATCCCTAAAGGTCAGTGGATGCACCCGAACCAACGTAGTCCAGGTGCCAGGCATTGCCTCGGCAGGCATGCAACCAAAACACTTGGGCCAGGATCGGGTAGCATGCAAGCATGGCCATAAAGCACGTGTCCTCCACGCTGCGTGGTGTGAAACACTACTGTCAGGGCACAGACAGCCTTGGGTCTCATGTCCCATCTTTGAAGTGTGTCACTTCACAGGCAGATTGATTTGGGTATGTTGAAATGTGCAAAAGCAGCTGGCACCTCCTGAAGGCGCAGCATAGCACATAGAGTTGGTGGATCTGTGCTTGGAAGCAGGGAGATGGAAACCAGGCTCGTTAGCTGCTGACCCCTGCAGATGCTCTCCAAGCAAGAGAAAGGGCAGCAGAGCAGCTAGGGAAAGCTCCCAGGATGGGGAAACCTGCTGAGGATTTTGTGATGTCTGAGAACTTTTTTTATGTACCTTGTCACTTGGTGCAGCCCCCAGCAGCTCTCAGATATTCACCATCTCCTACCTCTCTCTGTGGGAGCACTGCAGGTACAGATGGCAGCGTGGATTTTGGAGTCCTTAAGGTGCTGGATGATGCAAAGCAAGCACTGGCACTGAAGAACAAAGGGAAGTACGAGATCGCATACAGGTGGGTCGCTGCTCCGGCTGCCTGCTCTGTCCATGCGTGCTGCCACCCTCTGCCCAGCCCTGCGTCCCGGTCTGTTCATGGCTGGAACCTTTTCCCATGCTGGCTTCCTCATAGTTTGGGTAAACACAAAATCCGGGCTCTCGTACCTCAAATATTTTAACAGAGAATGCAGGCACAAGCAGTTAGCTCTTTACGGCTCAGCAGGAACCAAGAAAAGAGGCTGAAATTTAAGCTCCCAGTACTGCTGAGATTGGTTCCCTTCATTTGAGGGTGTACTCATTTCTCTTTATGAAAGTCTTTAAAGGAGGGAATGACAAAATCAGTGTTGAAGTGAGCTTACATCACTCTTGTCTGTAGTCTGTGTCAAAATCTGGGATTTCCCAAGCAGAGACGGACCCTTTCTTTTTTTTTTTTTTTTTCCTTAAGGTCCTATGCGAGGTGCTGGCTGTGCTGCTGCCACCCAGTGCCTCTAACCACAGAGGTCTTTGTTCCTTCCCTTTGTCCCCAGCTTCAAGATAGAAAATGCGGATACCAGCATCCCAGACTTGGCATCCCACTTCTCTATCCAGCCACAGAGAGGGGTGCTGACTGCCTCCGAGCGCCCTGTGCAGGTCCAGCTGCTCTTCCACCCCAGGACAGAAATGAGCATCGAGGACAAACCCATCCTGAAGTGCCAGGTGAGCTGCCCGAGCCAGGCGGGCACTTACCCCGGATGTTAGCAGGACGTGGGTCCTCTGGAAGGAAAGGTTTAGCTGGGGAGCCCTCTCTTAGATGTATGCAGCAAAGTCTTCCAGAAGCTGTTGGGGATGCTTCTTAAGTAGAGCTGAAAATCTGGCTCTGGAGGAGGCATTGAAACAGCTGGATTTAAATAGGGGAGGTTGAAGGGGATATGGGGTGGCATTAGGGGACAGCGGGGCTGGTCACCTTGCTGCCTTAACAACCCCTCCCCTGGCTGCAGGTGATTGAGCCCAGCCTCTGTGAAGGAGGGGAGACCATCGCCATCATCCCCGTGCCGGTGTCCGCCAAAGCTCTGTTCAGCAAGTACAGCATCACCCCGGCCTCGCTCATCAACTTCGGCGCCCTGGTCAACGGCACCAAGAAAACCTGCGCCATCACGCTGGAGAACAGAGGCAGCCTCGACTTTAAGTTCCTCGTCTACAAAGCAGACCAGGATGTGCCTGGGCTGGCAAGGAAAAGGTGAGAGAAGAGCTGCAGCACCCTTCCCAGCCAGGACTGCGGGGCGGTGTGTGACCAGCAGGCTGGGCACTGGGTCCTGGTCCCTTTGTGAGCACGGGACCCAAAATGCCTCAGTGTCCCAAGGTGTAGGACAAAGCTGGTGGTACAGCTGATCTGTCCCTACCCTGTGGCAGCAGGAGGAGCCATCGGGAACGTGAACCTGGAAGGCTTTCCTCCACGGGGACGAAGGTCAGCCCTTGGCCTCGGAGGATGGCCGGGGGAGCTCAGCACCATGGGTATTTCTGCTTTCTCCCCCCAGTGCCCATCACAAGAAATCCAACCACTCCCAGGAGAACGAAAACGTAAGCAAGGTGATAACCTCTGCGAAGCAAAGCAAGCAGTCCCTGCAGAAGGAGACGAACCCCTTCATGCAGGTGGGTGGCTCCTGCTCCCCCAACATGTGGCAGGGTCAGGGGGCTTGACTGCACCTGGGACGGGGCTCATGGCTGCAGGATGGGACGTGGTCTGTGTGTGCAGGTGCTTGGATCTCCATCCCCTCCCGGCCACCAGCAGAGACTCAGACCTGGAGCCCTTTGGGGCTCTCCCTTCCCTGCCCTCTCACCAGGCCCCCTCTTTCCCCTCCCATCATTTCTCACGGTTGTTTCTGCTCTCCTGTTTTACCCCTGGAGGCTGAAGGATCCCAGCTACTGCCTTCACCCTTTACACCCAAACTTCCTTCTCGATGTCACTTGGGACAAGCCTGCACAACCTCCTGGCTTGTTCATGTCATCCTGGGGCTGCCTCTGGGCCATGGACAATCCCTTCTTGCCCTTGGCCCATCTGGAGGCCAGGAGGTGGTACAGTCCTTGCTGGGGATGCCCAAGGCCAGGCTGCCAGCCCTCAGCCTCTCCCGGGACTCTTTCTGCAGGCTCGCTTCACCCTGGGCATGTTCACGGTGTACCCCGGCTTCGGCTCCATCCATCCCGGGGACAAGCAGACAATCACGGTGGATTGCCATGCAGAGCCGCTGGGGCTGTGTGAGGAGCACCTCTCCATCGATATCAGCGACAGGGACCCCAGGGACAATCCCCTGGGCATCCCCTATACCCTGCTGGCCGAGTCCTGCCTCCCAGGTATGCCCATCCCCAGGTTTCCATGGCCAGACCTGCTGCCGCTGAGCACCCAGACCTCTTGAAAGGGCTGGAAGCCCCGAGGGTTTTCAAGTGCACCAGTGGGAGAGGCTGGAACGGGTACACGGAAGGGCAAAGAGGAAGTAATGCCCTTTAAGACTGAGGGTGCCTGGGCTTCCAGGCAGAGTTTTGCAGTGACCTGGGCAGAAGGGGCTTATCAAGCCTTCTGTGAGGCCAACGAGGTGCAGCTAACCCCAGCAGCAAGCCTTCTCCATCTCAGCCCTCCCTCTTGTCTTCTTGCAGCGTTTGTGGCTGACGACGTAGGGTCCATCTTTGAGGAGCATCGCATCTGCAGCAACACCAACCTCTGCCAGATCCTGCAGACCGTGCAGGACAGGGGCGTGTTCATCACAGACGAGAACAAGTTCATCTTCACCAACGTCCTGGTTGGGCACCGGGCCACTGCTCGCTTCAAGATCCGCAACGTGGGCAAAGTCCCCTGCAACGTGGTCCTCTCCATCAAACCCATCTCCGGTAAGGTAAGAAATAAAAGTCAAGGTGATTGTTGTTCTTCTAAGGTAGGAGCCTGCCTCATTCTCCAGGTTCATCTCACCCTGTCTAGTCCAGCTCTGTGCAGATGAAGCTATGGGGGAGAGCAGCAGCCCCAGGTGGCAGCTGGTTTGAACTCAGCATGTCTCAAGCAAGGTTTTGGCTCATTCCTCTGGGTTGTGGTGGGAGACCTGAACCCTTCTGGATCTCTCTTGGAAGCACATTGAATGTGTCTGGGCTCAAAGGAGGCCATTTCATCAGGCTCCCTGGTCTTTTCCATCTATTTAAAGGTCAGTTCTAGATTTTTTTGCAGGGTTTCCATGCAGTCACCAACCTCACATGTCAACTGGGGTGGGTGGCTGCTAACATGCCAAGCACTCAGAGCAAGCTTTGGCCCTCCTGGGCTTTATGGCAGCTCCGTCTCCAAGGCCAGCACCACTTTGGAGTCACCCCCCGAGACAGAAGGATCCCATCCTGTCCCCAGCTCCCCACAACGTGCGTCAGACTACATCACACAGAAGGGCTTTTCCTCCTAACTCTGCTCCGTGCACTTCCCCCAGCCCAACAGCCGCATCAGCGACGTTTTCGAGGTGGACCCCGTCCAGATGTGTGTGCCCAGCCGCTCCCATGCCTTCGCTACCGTGACCTTCATTCCACAAACCATGCAGAGCTACCAGTGCACTTTTGAAGCTTCACTTGATGCCCAGACAAGGTAATGCACCCTGTGAGCTCGTGGGGGGACCTCTTTGATAGCTGCTTCTCCTCTGGCAGGATGCGGACCTGTCATCAGTCCTAGCTCTTGTAGTAGGCCTAGGAAGAAGAGTTAGCATTGGATCATGTAGTAACTACTAGGTAGAGCAGGGCAGAAGAGTAAGAGTCATAGTTTAGTGTGTATTATTGGCTATGAAGTCTGCTCAGCGTTAGGTAGCCAACTGGAAGTTATTGAATCAGAAAAACTTGGAGGCACAGCTGCTGAGCTGGGGCTTTCCAAGGCCAAAGGGCTGGAGGAAGTGGTTTCTGTGCCAGGAAGCCACCATACGTTATCTCCTCATTTATGTTCCAAGGAGATGGCTGTATGTGATTAACCTAGGGTATGTCACGGTATTCCGTATTAAAGAACAACTGCAGCCCTTGTAAGAGCAGCTGGTTACTCTGTCCTGGAACCATGTTCAGGACATGGGAGGAGAGGGACAGGGGGGGCTGTGGGTGGCACCCCATTCATTGCCTGGCAAATGGAAAACGGGTTATTGCCAGCCAACAACGATTTCTCCTCTGCCTCTCCTGCAGCCCTGCAGCAATTAAAGCCCAAAGCCTGACGTTTGATATCAGTGGAGAGGGGAATCTGCCTCGGGTCACGGTCCTGCGCCCAGTCCTTCACAGTAAGGCAGGGAACCCTCTGCTCCTCTTCAAGAAGCTGCTGCTGGGTGACTCTGAAAAGCTCCCTCTGGTCCTTCATAACGCCGGCATCATACCTGTCCAGGTAAGGCCCAGCTTGGGGAATGCACCCTCTGCTCTGGGAACAAGCCCTCCTCCCGTGGAGGAGAGGCCCCAGAAAACAGGGCTGGGATGTGCTGCTACCCTGCGTGATCCCTTCCCACCCCTCCCTGCTCGCGTTTTGGTTCTCAGTGGCAATGTGTGGTGTCCTAGTTACATTATATTCTATCTGACCATGTTTTACTACATTTTAATTAAACTCAGTTGTTGTTTAATTCCATTCTGCTCATTGCTTTTTAATACTCTGTCCTGTTTACTTATATTTTAACTACGTTGCATCACTTCTGACCACTTTTTCTGTCTGATTTTACTTCCACTTCATGCTAAGAGTTGTGTGTGAAGCAGAGCAGTGTGCTGGGTTCCCAGTGGTGGACCAGCAGCAGCTCGGTGGTGGTCCATGGGCAGTCCTGTACCCTCACAGATGTGGTCATGCTGTGTTCCGTTTTCCCAGGTGATGATAGATCTGTTGGATGAAGGGGGAGTTTTCTTCCTGAGAGCCAGGCCAACCACGCAGTGCATCTACCAGGCTGCAGGTATGAAGGAGGACTCTGCTGGAGAAGGTAAATATGTTAACCATGAAGTGTGGTCGTCCACACAGGGAAGGGTGAGCCCTGCTTATGGTTTGGCCAAGCAGCAGGTATTAGAGACAGTTTCTTTCCTGGGGCTCTCTCTACCCCTAGCTTTTCACGTGGATTTTGCACCACAGATTGTGCTGCTCCAGAATTTCTTCCTAGCAAGCTGTAGGAAGTTTCTCTGCTTTTCTGGACATTGTGGGTCAAGCTGTCGGAAAGCCCTGGGGAACTATCAGCACTTCAGTGGACCCTTCGAGGTCTTTGCTGCGTGTGGGGAGCTACCAGCCTGAACAAAGGCAGCCCTTGATCCCACAGCCAGCCAACAGAAGCCGAAAACACTACCTGACTCAGCTTAGGTACGGCAGGAGCTGGCTGGAGGCAGTTTGAGAGCCAGGTGTTAACGAGAAGTTAAGACACTTCAGGATATGCATGGTGTCATCATAGTCGTGTGAACGTAGGAATATCTAGAGCCTCTGGGGAGAGAACCTGTGCTTAGAGACAGCTGGGTTGCAGCCACTTATTCCTCTTATACCCTCTGGAGGTGTTTCCTCTGTGTAGCTGTGTCCCTGTCTCTCACTTCCATTGCTCTGCAGGGACAAAACCCCACACCGCTTCCCTGGTCCTGCAACGTGGGGAATTAGCAGAGTTCGACGTGCTTTTCAAACCCAGCCTGCCCCAGCGCGTGGAAGGGAAGATCCACCTGTCCGTGGTGGACAACCCCTATGAAGAGACCAATGTTCAGCTGGTGGGTGAAGGCTACGAGGATGACTTCACGATAGACAATATCCATGGACTCGTGGCAGACAGCGCTGAGGAGAGCTCTGAGGGTGATCTGGAGGAGGACACAATTGAACGTAAGAGAGGAGAGGCTGCCAAGAGGGAATAAAGAGTAGGAAAATACACGTTTCTGTTCACCCTGGGCCAGTGTGGTGTGGCATAGCCTTAGTGGACAGATCCCGTTGCCTTCTGTAGCCTGCACAGCAGCCACATGTGGGAACACAAGGGCCACAGGAGGTCTATTGGCCTGTGGTGTCCTGTGGGGATGAAGGCCATGTATGATCCTGTGTCCTCTCCGTAAGCAGTCCTGTGCTGTCACCCACCAGGCCTGGTGGTCTGTGAGCGTGCCTGCCATGGGCATGCTGCAATGCACATCCCTCTGCACCACGTTTAGGGACGTGCCAGGGTGCATCTCTGAAGGACGGGGGTAGAACAGGGAAGTGCATCTCCCAGAGGCAGGAGGGCTTGGAGCTAGGGAAAGAGTCGGACGTGCATGTTCTGGGGGTGGATGGACCTGGCTGCACACTGACATCCCTTGTGCTTCTTAACAGCTGCCAGAGTGGATCACATCCAGTTTGGGGACTGTCACATTGGGAAGCCCTACCAGGCCACCTTCACGATCACCAACCGCAGCCAGGTGGAGGCAATGCGATTCGAGTGGCCGGCAGGCCCCCCGTTTCACTTCTCCCCGCAGGTGAGCTCGGGCAGTTCTGCCTTTCCCACTACCCAAACACTGCCAGACATCTCCTGGGATCCACCGGCAACTTTCCACGTACTGGTGCCACGTTTCAGTGACCCCTAGCAGATGCTGACTGCCAGACATGGAGCTTTGTTCGGGCAGGGCTCTCCACCCCACCAAAAAGGCTCCCTGTTATGAGAGGTGGTGTCCTCACTGCCAGCCCTGCCCTTGCCAGTGATTCCAGGTTGGTTGGCTCTCTGCTCTAGGTGGGACACCTCCACGCTGGCTGCGCTAAGGACATCACAGTGACCTTGAAATCAGATGTGGCAGTCACCTTCAGAAGGCAACCTGTGAGGTGTAAGGTGGCCAGGATCGCCTTTCAGCTGCCACCGGAGCAGGTCACTGACTGGGACAGCCGCCTGCGCACCGTCAAGTGGGTGGATGCCACGAGGGGCCAGGCAGCCTCGTGGCCTGTCAAGAAGAAGGTAAGAAACACGACAGCAAAAGCTCACCCAGCTTCTGCAAAACTAGGTGCCCACAGCAGCAGGCCAACATCTCTGCTGGCTTAGCGGTTCCTGCTTCCTCCTGAAATGTGAGGAAGCAGGAGCATGAGTTTTAACCAGCGGAGTGGTTTTGGGGAGAGATGGATTCACTGCGACCTGTTATGCTCACACGAGATGGGGAAGTCTGTTGGTGAGAGGTGTTTTAGTCACTTGCAAATATTGGTCTCAGAAGTGTTGCAGCCCATGTTATGTGGAAGGTCACATTTTATTTTTATAACACTTTTTAGGGTGTTAATAGCTCTTCATCTGATTCAGTGCCTTTTGTGCCAATGGAGAGTTAACCCCACTGTGCTCTAGCTCTTGTCTTGAAGTGGAGAGTGAAACGCTCTCTCTTCTGTGCACACTGGCTAGCCCACTGGCACGTTTTGGGTGAGCTCTGTCTATGCTGCTGAGATTTCTGTTGTGGTCTCTGTATCATGTGGGATATCTCAGAATGGGGCAGCCCCAGCAGCGTGAGGCAGTCATATGGGAGTCCAGAGTATAGTCTCTGGAAGCTCTTGCTTTCCTATAATTAGTGATGAAGCACTCTCGAGTGTCTCTTCTTTGGTTTCTGAGTCATAGTAAGACCACTAAACCAATTTTTTTCCTCCAGCCTTCTACCATCAGTAGCCAGAGATTTCCCTAGTAAATTCATTCCCATCCCAGGATGCCTGGACAGCTGCTGTACCACACGTGACATTTGGAAAGCACTTTCTAGATTTGTTCATTCTTGGGTTTCTCCATCCATGGAGCTCCATCAAGGGAGCTTAATCCCAATTTAGAGACCTGCCAGATTTATAGGGTGCCAGGAAAAAGGTCGCTCTACAGAATTAGAACATGGTAAATGATAGCTGGTCTTCATCCCCACCGGTGTGCTCACAGTCATGGTGGTGACTGCTTTGAGCAGCATGGAGGAACAAATGCCTTAGTGGTTAGCAGCAGGGTCAGATTTTGTCCTCCTTCTAGGGAAATAAATGGGAGCAGTCCTTCCTAACCTCTATACGTGGTTGGTTTTGGAGGCCCAAAGGCTCCGTGCTCAGTCTGGCTTTCTGGGCTCTGCTCAGTGATTCCTTCCTGTTCTCTTTGGAGGTGATCGAAACAGACCCAGAACCAGCTCACAGCCTCCTGGAGAGGAGCAGCCGCGAGGTGGAGCTTTGCCTCAGCGCCGTCGTCGATTACGCCGAGTTCAAGCTGGATACGGATGCGATTCAGTTCAAGGAGACCTTGCTCTTCCAGACGAGGACATTCACGTGAGTGGTGGAGGTCAGGCAGGGAGCAGCCTTTGCCCAGGGCTGGCACAGCACCACACAGCCAGTGCCTGCTTCCCCAGAGACGTGGTGGGCTCCAGTGGCCTCTGCTTTTCCTTCTACTCGTGCTCCCATGTCACCAGCCCCCGACATGCTCATTGCACAGCCATTTCATAAACCTCTTCCAATTTCCATCAGGCTGCTGAGACTCGGAGGGGGATGCTCCTACCTGCAGTGCCAGGGGAGGTGCAATTCTGCTGGGCTTTTCTGCTGGGAGCAACCGTGGTTTTGCTCTCCTTGCATGTTGCCAGTCCTCACCTGCTCAAGGACAAGTTTGCTGTCAAAATGATGCCAACTTGAGATGTGAGGCTGGAATAAACCCCTTGGGTTAAGTCTCCCAGGCACCATGTCTGCACCTTCCTCTAAATTCTAAACTTGCAATTACTTTGTCCCTGACAGCCCAGGACAGCAATGGAGACAAGGCTGGGGAAGAACACACTGCTCAGCACAAAGAAGGGTGCCAGGAGCCCACCTGGCAGTGTTACTTCTCTACTCGCTTTGGATTTATGGGCCTTTTTGTTTCCCTTCTGGCTTTCCAGTTTCCGGCTGTCCAACACAGGGAACGTGGCCCTGGAATACACCTGGATGGAGGACATGGGGGATGAAAGGGCAGCGAGCCGAGCTGGGGAGCTGCTCCTCGCCACCCTGGAAGGTAAGGCACTGGCTCTGCGTGGCAGCTGGGGCTGCCCGGTGTGTTTTAGTCACTTGAAGTTGGACTTAATGCTGCCCCTAAGAGATGAGGCTGTCTGACATGAAATAGCACCCAGAAATTTTCCCAGGTGCTGTAGCACACTGCTCTCTGGCTAGTTGACACAGGTTTGACCCAGGCCAATTCTCCCAGCAGTTCCTGGAAATGTTTTGGAAGCGAGCACTGGCCAGGAGAAGTCTGCATCTAGCAACTCCATTCTGGAAATGGAGAGAGTTTAACAACGTGGAGTGAAACAGCTGGCTTCAGTCCTGGGCTCATTTAATTTGCTAACAGAGGCATAGCCTTCATCCGAGCATCTTCTACGGAGTGATGTTCAGTGGTGTGTTTTGATCTAAGCAGTTCTCTGGTTCTGCTGGGCCTTTTCACTGTATTTGCCCTCTCCTACCCCCAAATCTCCCTGCTGTCTGTCCTCACTTTCACACCTATCCCCAGGACTTTCCAGGATTACAACTTAGCCAGCAGTAACACAAAAGCAAGATGACCTTGACCACTCTGTTCCTCGATGCAGAAAGCACGGGCTGAGGGACACGCCAGCTGCATCCCAGTTCCCCTCCCATCCACTTGCAGCAGGAGAAACAACAGATTTCCTTTTTGGAAGAAGATGTCCTGCTAACCTCTTCCTTCCCACAGGGGATTTCCTCTCCTCCGCTTCTGGTGCCTCCGAGAAGCTCCAGCCCAGCCAGCGGGGCCGCTCTCCGGGGCACGACTCACCCTCCCTGAGCTCGCCCCTGAGCACCGTCCGTGCCACCCCGCTCTTCTCTGTCGAGCCCCGCAGCGGCACCATCCCTGCCGGCCAGGAGCAGCTCTTCCAGATGAAGTTCTCCCCGGTGTACGTGGGGGACTTTGAGAGCTGCATGCTCTGCAGGTAGGAAGCGTCCAGGATTGCTAACTTGTTAACTCAGGCTACCCTGAGTCACAGTATTGCCTCTGACCGGGGGGTGGGAATGCAGAGCCTGGGGACAGCAAGCCCCAGAGTCTGCAGAAACAACGAGCACTCAGGACCAAACAAAGATGACTGCCTGGCCTTGTAAAAGCAGATATGGAGACACTGGGAAATGACATTTCATTTTTAAGCTCCTGGAGGGTTGCAAAATCTGGAATGAGAGATCCAGAAAGGCTGTCTAGGGGCCAGCTAACCCCTAGCTGTGCTTCTTTATCACACGAACATGACCTCCTTCTCCATGCGGAAACTTGTGTGCTGCTCTAGGCACACCTCTGTGTTTCTGCCATGTCAGCTTTGCAGTTCTGTTTGACTTGCTGGCAGCGCTTGCACTGAGAGAGGATGCAGCACAAGCAGCCAGCTGTATGGAAACAATAATACCAGTCCCTTTCTTCCTAGTATTCCCAACCTGAAGCCGAATCAAAAGGGCCCAGAAGTGGTCGTGAAGGGGAGAAGCCAGATGCCACATTGCCACTTTGAGCTGGAAGACTCCGACTACATCACTGCAAAAAGGCGCAGCCCCGAGCTGCAGGACCCGAAGGGGACAACGCTGGGTCCCAACACGAGGGTGGTCGAGTTTGCAGCGATTGGCATGTGTAGCAGGAACAGCAGGTAGGTGTGGGCACGGCTTCCCCTGTTGATGGTCTCCTGGTCACCCCCTCAACCAGAGACCTCTCCAGCTCCTCTTCCAAGCCCCATGGCACATCTGTACCACGTCTGTGACCTGCTGACATGTGGCTGGAACAAGCTGGTCAGTGGCCAAGACCAAGTGGCCAATTTTTTGTTCTCTTTGCCCTTTTCTTCAATAAGCACAGCTGGTAGTGTCTCCTCAGTTAGTGTGGGTTGGTCTGAGAGGACCACGCATAGTCTGTGTTACGTGTACATACAACTTTTGTCCCTTTGAAGAGCATCCTCGGGACATTTGTGCTCCTTTGAGGCACCGGTCAACAGGGTCAGCAAAGGCTGCAACTACTACAGACAGTATCACCTTCCAAAGGAGTTTTGCTGAACTTGATTTTACCTTTTTAATGTGCAAAAGTTTGGCTATGCCGTTGCTAATTTCTTTCTCAATGGCTGTTGTTATGTCTGCGTGGGAGACGAACAGGGCTCCTAAAAAGCAGGTGCAACGTTCATGTTGCCAGCGTTGTCCACCTGTACCCAACAACTGGATGTCATCCAGGACTGGAAGTGCCTGACATTTGCTGCAGGATGGAATTATTGACCTCCCAATGCCACCTTCATAGTCTTTTTCACTTTATGTGCCCAGGACCTTCATGGTTATGAACCCAACCAGTTCCGCGTACTCCTTCCAGTGGACTTGCCAAGACCCTGCAGCTCCACCAGGACAGACAGCTTTCTTCTGCCTCACAGAGAGAGGGCAGATCCAGCCGGGGAAAAAAGCAGAGGTGGGTGCAGAAAGAGAAGAAGGTGGGTCTGGCACACACACATGCCAGTTTGGCACCAGCTGTGTCTGCACTCTCGGGATGTCCCACCTCACTGTGAACTTGCTTTAACCACGACCATGAGGAAACCTTTGCATATAGCACAAATAAGCTGGCAGATGAACCTGTTGTCACACTGTACCCCACCTGCCATGCCTTTGGGCTGTAAGTGGCACGGTGGCCTCTTTCTGAGTTGGCAGTGCATAAGGTGGAGCTTTCTGGGGTTTCTCTATGGTGCAGCATGCATCCCTCTTCCCTTACCCCTGCCAAGGGCAGCAACTTTCCTTCATTTGTCTCTTTTTCCCCAGATCAAGTTTGAATTCATCCCCTGGCATCTGGACATCACAGAGTCATTCTGGGTCTTTACGATCCCCGAGCAGAGCGTTTCAGTCCCGTTCCTGCTGGTGGGCAACACCACCGACCCGCTGGTGACTCTGGACAGGTCCCACCTGAACTTCCACTTGCTGTTAGTCGGTGAGCACCATGATTGTACCTTATACACTCAGACATGCTGCTCCAGTCCTCCTGCTCCAGCAAGCTCTGAAAAGGAAGCTGGAAATGGGATCAGGCACTGGTGTGAGCAGATCAGCCAGCTCCTGGACCTGAGTGTATGAGGGAGAGGAAGGGGAAGGGAGGAAGACGTGGGTGTTTGGGTCATAGTGCATGACTGGGGGTTCTAAGAGAGGATTTGGGGGTGATGCTGGGGATCCCAGGGAGTCAGAAGCCCGTGGCCCCCCTGGCCAGGAGCACAGTGTGCAGCAGTGGCCTGGCTGCCAAGGGGTTTGCAAGAGCTGCTCCATCCCTTCCTCAGGGCACAAGGTACACCAGACCATCTATATGATCAACAGCGAGAAGGAAGCCTTCAGCTTTGCCTTCAGAGAAAGCTCTCTCTTCTCAGAGGGATGCAGCACCTCCGTGAAAATAGAGCCCCTGGAAGGCTCCATCGCTCCCCTTTCAAGGTAACGCGGCAGCATCCCCGGCCAGGTTCCCTCTCCCACCTGCCAAACGTTGCATGCTCACATTGCTTTTGAGGCTTTCTCCCCTCTATAGTCACCAGATGACTCGCAGCAATAGCATAAATCCAGCTTGTTTCATTCCTTCCCCTTGGGGACACCACTGGTCAGCACGTTTCTCTGTCTGGTGGCTGTGTCTGGGTTTCGCTGGGCTTCCAGGCCCCCTTCCTAGAGAAGTGTGAGCTTGGATCTTCTGTTTTTGATGACAAAAGCATGTTCTGGGGCTTCACCCATATGATCCTGAGCCAGGGGCTGTGCAAGCAGTGCCACAGGCCACCAGCACGCCTGCTGACCCACTGAGGATGTTCCTGTGCCCACTCACAGCCTGCCCCAGTGCCTGGAGAGAATGTGAGCTCTGGGTGGCTTTGCTGTGGCTTAAAAGATGCTGAGTTGTGACTTGGCACCGGGTGTGTGATAAGAGAGCACCCTGCATCAGTTGCTGCTCTCTCATGAGCCAGGCAGTACAGGGCCAAAAAAGATGTCAGAGATGGAGAATGGAGCAGAAAAAGGGTCTTCTCTCCCCAGGCTTCCCATTACAGTCATCTTCACACCAACACTGGAAGGAGAGGTGGTCTTCAACCTCAAGTGCGATGTCAAGAGGAAGACGGAGCCCCTCTGCTTGAATATCAAGGCCAGTGGCTACAGCATGAGCGTCTCCGTCAGGTGTGAGGGTGGCGACGGCCGCGGCACCGAGCTCAGCGCACAGGAGGTCAACGTCATTGATTTCGAGGAGGTGAGCAGGGAATGGTTATCTTCATTTAGGTGTATAAGCTGGTCTCAAGAGAGTGAGGCTGAGCCTTGACAGCAGTCCTCAGCCCCAGGAAGGCCCCAGGAGCACACGAGGAAGGAGCACTTGCTGTCGGCTGGTGCTCCATGCGTCCTTGCCCCGTCTCCCCGCAGGTGCAGCTGAACGAGAGCACCAAGCGCGTCCTCAGCATCTGCAATAACGGAAAATTCGGCTTCAGCTTCTCGTGGGAGCTGAGCGGCCCTGCAGCTCGAGTGCAGCTCCTCACCCTCACCCCTCAGACGGGCAGCGTGCAGGCTGAGAGCAAAGTGGAGACCCAGCTGGTTTTCCACCCGCAGAAAATGTGCTCTTTAAAGGACGTGGAGCTGACGCTGCAGGTGAGGCACCCATGTTTGGTACAGGACCTTCGCCTTCCCCATGCACCAGCAGGAGCCATGACTCCCAAAAACCTTTCCCTCACAGCCCACCTTCTGCTGTCCTTCGGCACCTGGTTTTCCTTATTGTCCCGCCGTGTCCTTCCTCAGCCACCTCCGGTGTTTGTGGTTGCAGTTCCCATCCCTTCAGCTGGCTCACACTCTCTCTCTGCCCCCCAGATCAGCCAGGGTCCCACGTTTACCTGCGTGTTCCTGGCCACTGTGGTAGTACCCGCCATCCATTTCTCTGCCACCAGACTCAACTTTGGAGCCTGCTTTGTCTACCAGGCTGGGATGCCACCTGCCCGGCAGACCCTCGTCATCACGAACAAAGCAGACAAGGATGTCAGGTAGGCCTTCACACGCTCCTTCAGCCCTTGCTTAGTGTCCTGGCTCCACGTCCTTGCGGCGAGCAGGGCTGTTGGCCAAACAGGGGTTGGGCTGCATGAGGACACAGGGTCTGGTGTCACAGGCAGGCCGAGCAGGCTGCACCGCTCTGCTGTGAGCTCCTGGGGTCTGACCAAAAGCCTGGCTGAGGTGTCCCAGGGAAGCCACAACAGCAGGGAGCTGGGTGCAGCCCGTGGACCCATCCCATCCTGCACGCTGAGCGTGACACCCTGCCTGGCAGCAGGAGCCCCCGTCTGTTTGTTGAGCTTTTCAGCTGCTTTACCCCAGAATGTCACCTTATCTTTATGTTCAAACGTGCTCCTCCCTCCTGGTGTGACACAGCAGGCTCCTTCGTGCCCAGCTGTGCTGGCTGTGAGGCTTCACTAAGCATTCCCCCAGGATGCCTTTGCCATTATTCACCTCTCCTCGGGGTGCCGGTCACATAAGGGACCAGGTCATCCCATTTCCCACCGCTGAGCACGAGGAGACCTCGTGCCAGGATAACACACCCCGGGAGGGAGCAGCTGGGCCCTCCTGGCCTGAGGATGCAGTGAGAGGAGACGGGAGAGCCCCGAGCAGCCCCGATGTCTCCTGCGGAGCACACGCAGCCTTGTGACACCTCTGCTTCTCCTCGTGCTTTCCGCCAGCCTGAGCTGCCTGTTCGCCGGCACCGCACACCTGGAGGTGGGCTGCCCAGCGTGCATCCTTCGCCCAGGAGGGGCCGTGGAAGTGCCCGTCACTTTCTATCCCAGAGAGGTTGCATCTTACCAGGAGCTCATCCCTTTTGAAATCAATGGCCTTTACCACCAGACTGTGGAGGTCCAAGGAAGGGGCACAGAAATGAAGGTGAGATGACATCCAAATCCTAAAACTCGGGTTACAGCCCGCCAGCATGGCTCTCTCACTTCCTCATCCCTCTTCCCTTGCCCTGTTCTGCTTTTCTGCCATGAAGGGGTAGAAAACCTTTCCTCCTCCTTGCCTTTTGCTCCATACTAATTCCTTCTGCCTCAGGTTGATGTTGTGGAACCACAAGGGAAGGTGGTGAAGCTGGGAGCCCTCTCCATCGGACAGACGGTGAAGAAGACTGTCACCATAGCAAACAACAGTCTCGCCCCTCTCAATTTCAAGCTCAGTTTCAAGTCCTCTGTGCCAGAGCTGCAAGAACACGGGGTAAGGCTGCTCCAGGTGGGAGCTAGCATTAATTGCAGTTGTGTGCTGTGTTGGCTGCCTGTGTGCTGTCCTGTCCTGTCCTGCCTCCCGAGGGTGCTCGACCAGTAGATACCTGCGATGTCTCACCTGAGCGAGGTGTCACAGCTCCCCTAGCAGCCAGCAGTGAGAAGCAGGCACAATTCCTCTAACTTGGTTCAAACACCTGTGTCTGGATGTGGCCACGTAGTTCAGATATGGGAAGGTAAGGGAGGCAAACCAGTCTCCGATGACCGAGAGTTACAGCTCTCTTGAGGTTTGCACAGAATGACTCTGGAAGGTGCAGTCCCGCTTGCCATGGCCAGATGGATGTGTCACAGGAAAACACCTTTGGTGCCCAGGGATGCGTACCGGGGAAGGACTGAGGTTGGGGCAGTGGTGCTGGGGACAGAAGAGGAATGTATGTAAGCAGGACTGGAGGACTCTGCTCTGACTCTCGTGATAAAGGACTCGCAGCTCGGTTGCCAGATGAAGCAGTTTCCACCCGTTTCTTTGCGCAGGTTCTCTGCGTGCACCCCACCGGCGAACTGAATCTGAAGCCCAAAGGAGACACCTGCAAAGTGGAGGTGGTCTTCTCCCCAAAGCGCCGCATCCAGCCGTTCGCTGGGGAAGTGATGCTGGAGAGCAAGGGCCTGGCGCGCTCCCTCTTCATGGTGCGGGGCTCCTGCCAGGGCATCCACGTCAGCCTGGACCAGGAACACCTCAACTTCGGAGCGGTGCTGCAGCAGAGCCACGCGTCGCAGCGCATCACCATGCAGAACATGGGCGACATAGGAGTCAAGTAATGCAACCCCCTGCTCCATCTGAGTGCTGAGAGCTTGGGCGAGGGTTGGGTGGTGCTGTAGCTTGCCCAGACAGTTCTCCTCTGCTTTTTTCGTCCCACTGGAGAGCCATGCAGCCAAGATTGTGCAGCCAGGCCCTGGCAGTTAGCAGGGATACACCCAAATCTTTTATAGACGGGTGCAAGCTGAGTCCTGCTCAGCTTGAAACCTTGCCATGCCTGAGATCCTGTGGAGAAGCCCGCAGGAGGTTTGGAGCAGCACACTGAATCCACAGCCTCCCCGTTGCTAATCCTTCCTTCTGTCTTTGTGCTTTCCTTGGCAAGGTTTAAGTGGGACGTCAAGAGCTTCAAGCCTGATTTCTCCATCAGCCCCACGAAGGGGTACATCTCCCCAGGAATGGATGTCCCCTTCGTCGTCAGCTTCCACCCCTCGAAGCCAAGCCTCTCTATCCAGTACGAGGGACTGCAGTGCTCCATCCAGGGCAGCGAGCCGCTCCAGCTTACGCTGGCAGGGTGCTGTGTGGAGGCCCCTGTGAGCAAAGAGGTAACCGCAGCGGAGCCAGGACGGGGACTGGAGGCCCCTCACCTGCTCCCTGTTTCTTTCTCCCCTCCTTGGGAAGCCGCAGCCCCATCACCCAGCATGCAAAGGACTTGTTCCTCTCCCTTCTTCTGAGAGCAAGCAGCTTGATTGACCCCAAAGCCTATGGTCTGAATGGGCATTTTGCATATAACTTTTCCTAAAGTGCTTCTTGCTGTGCTCCAGAGCCTGGTATAGAGCCGGTCTGAGTCCTTTACAGCTCTCCCACCCCCCTGGGCAGCACAGGACCTTCTTCCAGCTGGGGCTGATAGCCCAGACTGCCTGCCCCACAGCTCCCACCCCAACTGCAGGCTTCTGCCTCTTCCTCTGACCCCTCTGCCAGCTGGTGAGCAGGTGCCAGTCCCGCAGCAGTGAAAGGATCCCACTGTACAGCCAGGCCCCATCTGTGCTCCTCCATTGCAGACGCTGACATTTGCATGTGACGTACGTGAGACACACAGCCAGACCATCCTCCTGTCCAACCCGAGCAACGAGGCCTGCACCGTGAAGCCCGTCATTGAGGGCGAACACTGGAAAGGGCCTGAATTTTTCCACCTAGAGGCCAACGAACAAAACAAGCCCTACAAGATCACCTACAGCCCCCTAACCATGAGCTCCGACAAAAAGAAGCACCAGGTATGTGACGGGCCAGCATGCTGACCCTTGTAGCATGACCCGCAGAGCTCACCCTGCTTTGGGCAGGAGGTTGGACAAGATGTTCTCCTCCAAACTTGGGTTATGATCAATTCATCCTATGGTCCTGTTGTGGTTTAACCTGGCAGGCAGCTAAGCACCACACAGCCGTTCGCTCACCCTCCCCCTTCCCTCTCCGGGATGGGGGAGAGAAACGGGAAAGTGAAGCCTATGGATTGAGATAAAGACAGTTTATTAAGACAGGAAAATAATAATAATAATAGTACTACTAATAATAATGTGTACGAAACAAATGATGCACAATGCAATTGCTCACCACCCGCTGACCAATGCTCAGCCTATCCCTGAGCAGCCGGCCCCCCACCCCGGCCAGCCACCCCTATATATTGTTCAGCATGATGCCATATGGTGTGGAATACCCCTCTGGCCAGTTTGGGTCGGCTGTCCTGGGTCTGTCCCCTCCCAGCTCCTGCTGCACCCCCAGCCTGCCCGCTGGCAGGACAGAGCGAGAAGCTGAAAAGTCCTTGGCTTGGTGTAAGCACTGCTCTGCAACAATTAAAACAGCAGCATGTTATCAGCGCTCTTCTCATCCTAATCCAAAACACAGCACCCTACCAGCTACTAGGAGGAAAATTACCCTAACTGAAACCAGGACAGATCCTATGTTGGAAGCTGGGTTTCTGGGTGGTTAAAGGCCAGGCATAGAAGAGCTAATCTGAAAAGTCAGGTTGTCTGAAGGCTCAGGAAATGAGATTTGTTCTGTACAGCTCCTGGTCCCTGCCCGTGCAGCCCAGGGGGGCTCAGAGCCCTTCATTCTCAGCCCTGTGGGCTGCACAAGCTCCCCAAGCCCTGGACAGCACTGCGCTGCTGACCCTACTGTGGCTTGGGGTCTTTTTGCAACAAGGGGGGCAAAGCTGTGCTGCTGGTCTGAGAGCAGTCTGTCGGGTGGGATCCTGCCCAGGGCATCTCTTGACATCATCTTCAGTGACGTGGGAGCTTTGGAAAGAGCCTTTCCTAAGGGTCCCAGGCTGAACAGAGAGGGGTGATTTTTCCCCTCCATTTCCATGGGCACTGTTTCTGAGACAAGCCCTTAGATCAAGGGGCTCAGCTGAGAATGGCTCTGGGGAGCTGGAGGTGCCTGTCAGCCCCCTGCCCCGTTCCAGCTGACCTTACAGCAAGGCAGAATTTGAGCCAGAGCACGAACGGAGGCCAGAGATCTCCGGGTTCAGTCTCCAGGGCACCAAGCAGATCTGTGCCCTGTAGGGTTACACGTGCTCAGTATCTCTTTAATGGTTGATATTCACATTTAAAGCCCTGCTGTGGGGGTCCTGCAGATTTCGGCTGCCCTGGGGGCAGAGGAGATGCCACAGAGGGCATGTGGTGGTGACCTGGTGGCACCCGAGAGGAGTGCTGTGTGTGAGCCCACTCTGGCTGGTGGGACCCTGCCGTGCTAGCGCATGGGCTCTTGGCAATAATTTTGGGGCTAATCCCAACACTGTCAGCGGGGTAGTCAAGCTTAGCAATGCCCTGTCGTTGTGCCAGCCTGAGTGGGGACAGTGACACCACCTCCACCTGCACCGGCCACTGGGCTGTGGTCACAGCTCCACTGCCTGCATCACTCGGTGCTACTTGAGTCACAGGGACCTGCAACGGTCTGGGGGTGCTTGAGAGCCAGTAGCTGTTCTGGCCAGAAGGCAGGAGAGCTCACCCCATCCCATTCTTTACTTCTAGGGCTCCATCTTCTTCCCCTTGCCAGACGGGACAGGTTTGCACTACCTCCTGCAGGGGACTGCTGAGGGCCCGAAGTGTTCGGGGACCATTGTTCGGGAGGTACCGTGCAGGACCTCCTACACCGAGCTCATCCCCGTCTCCAACTGGCTGAGCAGACCGCAGAGGTGAGTCGTGCCCCGAAGCCTCCTCCCATCAGCAGTCCCTGCAGCGCCTGGGAGCTCCTTCCAGCAAGCTTCTCCTTGGCCACTTGTGGCCATGGGTGCCTGGGGTCACAGTGCCGTGTTCAGACCCATCCTGGGGGGCTCTTCTGGGGTGCTGGCTCCCTCTGCTTGGTGCAGGGAGGAGGAGAGGGGCTGTGGCATTCCCCCCATATCCTACGGGAGTCCTTCCTGCTGACCTTCCTCGCCTCCTCCTCACCCCCAGGTTCCTCGTGGTGACAGACATACTCAAACCAGAGAACCTGGAGAGTGGTTCCGTGCTGCGTGGGCTGGAGTACATTGACGTGCCTGGCTCCGACAAGAAGGACTACAAGCTCACCTTCCTCTCCTACAAGGAGGGCGTCTTTAACACAATGGTAAACGCGGACACCAGGCTGCAGAGTCCTTCGAGGGTCTCCTTGGGGTCTTTCAAGGGGCTTTTTGCTCCCTGAGAAGCCCCGTGCCTGTTTTCACACCTCCAAGTGCCAAACGTGGGGCTGTAGGTCCTGGGTGGCCACCGAACAGCAGGCACCTCCACCTTGCACTGTCGCTCTCAGTGCGGGTCCCCTTGAGGGCTGTGTAGCACTGGTGGGTCAGGGCATTGGTGAGGGGGAAGCAGTTGGAGAACACAAAGTGGAAATGCCTTGCGCTCCTCCTAGGTGGCTGCTGTGGCTGTTGTGGAGGCAGGGTGCTGAGCTGCAGGGCTCTGCAGGCCGGCCTAGCACAGCTGGGGGGGGGTTATCTGCAAAACAACCAGCACTTCCCTTTTTTTCTCCAATCCAGGTGACCTTCCTCAACGAGGCGACCGAGGAGTACTTGTTTTACATGATCACTTTCAAGGCCACGGCACCAGGACCCGTCGGCACCGTTGAAGTGAGCGCCGCTGTGCGGCAGAGCGTGTCTTCTGCCGTCAGGGTGGACAACCCGCTGGCCGTCCCAGTGGTGTTCGACGTCGACTGCAAAGTGCCTGACGTCAGCGTCCCCCCGCACTTCACTGTGCCTGCCCAGGCAGAGGTTGGTGCCCACCCCACCCAGCTGCTCCCCGCAGCCCTTCTGGGAGAGAAACAGGGGGCTGCTCTCCGAGGGTGGCAGCTCCCACCGCTAATCTGAAGGGACAGAAGCATGTGAGAGTGTCTCTGGTGGGAATTGCCCTGCACTGATGCTCTTTGCACCCCTCGTGATGTGCAAAACCAGAAGTCGGTGTCCCTCAGGCCATCCTGAGAGTGTGACTGCCCTGTGCCCCCCCCTGATCGCTCTTCTTGGGGCCAGGCCCCATGCAGGGCCACTGGGGTCTCCTGTGTCCTCACGAGCACTGTGCTCGATGGATGGGCTGGGTCAGGCCGCCCAGCTGTCCTGAGAACTGCTGGAAACACTGAAAAAGACAAAAATACTGCTCTAATAGCACTGAAACACGAGTGTGGATGTATGGAGGTGGGGGTTTCGGGCTGGTTTCCCAAGAAAGCTGCTGGGGCAGCCCTGCAGGTCGCTGTGCATGCCAGCCTGTCCTCCCTAACTCGAATTTGGCAGTGTGCTGCAATAGGGACGTGGTGTGTGAGCACAGCAGGGGCATGGCTGCTAGAGCCTGCTAAAGCAGGAGCCACGGTGAGGGGCCGGCTGTTAGTTGTGCCCCTTGGGAGCCGCCTGCACTGCCTCCCAGCACGGCCTGAGCACACCCAGGGCTGCTTTCCCCCGTCCTCTGCCTGAGCCCGTGGCTTTTCCCTTTGTCCCTCCCAGGCTGATCTTGTTTTCGAGTACCGGCCCCTGAAGGTGGGCGAGAGCACCGGGCGCCTGATGCTCCACAGCAGCGACTTGGGCTCGTGCCACTACGAGCTGAGCCTGAAAGCCACCCCCAGCAAGCCGGAGAAGCCACTCTACTTCTGCACCACGCTGGGCTCTAACCAGACCCTCACCGCCAAAGTCATGAACTACAGCCGTCAGAAGACAGACTACGTCCTCCAGGTGAGCCCAGCACGCTCTGGGGGAGGGAGGGAGCCCAGCCGGTCTCCTTGCAGACCTCCCCTGCTGCCCTTTAGGGTCCCACAGTGCCTGGACTCCCACTTCGCTGCTGGAGCCAGGGATTTTGGTCCCCCAGGGCTTGGCTGTAGGGTTGTCCCTTTGGGGCACGTTTGGGCAGACCCTATGGGTGGTCAGCAGGGACACGGTGAGGGAACTGGGAAGTCAGGGGCAGGAAAGGGAAAGCGTGATGCAGTCGGGAACCTTGATTTGTTTGTTCCCTGCTCTTTATATTCTCATCCCCCAAGCTCTGCTTTTGTGACCCCCTCCCCGTCTCTTCTGCCCCCCGCACAGACCGACTGCCCCGACTTCCAGACGGAGAAAACCATCAGCATGCCCCCAGCCTGCGCGGGGGGCTCGGAGGTGTGCGTGGAGGTGACCTACGAGCCCTGCCAGCTGGGCGAGTCCCGGGCCACCCTGCAGCTCTCGGGCCCGCCGGGGGGCGAGTACAGCATCCCGCTCTTCGGCCTGGCCCTGCCGCCCAAGCCGCAGGGCCCCTTCCCCATCAAGGCCGGCGGCAGCACCTCCATCCCCTTCAAGAACGTCTTCCTCCAGCCCACGGCCTTCACCTACAGCGTGGAGAACCCGGCCTTCGCCGTCCGGGCCACCGGGACCTTGCGCCCCAAGAAGACCATCTTCATGGCCGTCTCCTTCGAGGGCAGCCCGGGCGGCGGCAGGACCCCCGTCACCAGCCGCCTGGTGGTCTCCTGCCCCCGGGCGGCCGGCGTGGGGCCGGGGGTCTCCTGGGTGTACTACCTGCGGGGCCTCCCCGCGGACAAGTGACCGGGGGCCTCCATGGGGTCCTCCATGGGGATGGAGCTGATTGTGGGCGGCACCACAGCTAACGGGGGGTCACGGCAAATTGGGGGGGGCTTTGGGGGGCTTGCGGGGGGGTTATGGGGGTGTTCTCTGTAATGGTTTGGAATAAAGAGGGCGAGGCATGGAGCGAGGATGGAGATGGAGGCCGGGGGATGGTGGAGGCTGGGTGGAGGCTGGGGGGGGGGTTGGTCCTCCGGCCGCCAGGGGGGGTCCTGAGGAGGGATGGGGGCCACGTGAGGGGTGCTGAGGGTCACGTGAGGGTTGGTGGGGGTCACGTGAGGGGGTGCGGAGGGTTCGGGGGGGGGAGGGAGGGAGGGGGGAGGCCGCCGGTGGTGCCGGTGCCATGAACGCGGAGCGGGACCTGGCGCCGCTGGCGCCCAGCGTGGTGCGGGCGCTGAACGACAAGCTGTACGAGAAGAGGAAGGTGGCGGCGCTGGAGATCGAGAAGTGAGCGGCGGGGGGGGGGGGGACGGGGGGGGGAGGCACCGGGAGACCCCCCCGGGGACACGGGGACCCCCCCCCCGGACCCCTCCGGGCGCGGCGGGTCCCGGCTGCCCCGCGCTGTCCCCGGGGGCTGGGGTCCCGGGGCTGGGCCCGGGGGGATTTGGGGTGGGAGGTGGGTTTGTGCGGGGCGGACCCGGCCCCTTTCTCTGCTCCTCGTCCTCTGCCTCCCCCGGGGGTCGTGTCCCAGCGGGGGTCGTGGCGGACACGCAGGTCGGCCCCCCTCGGCCGGGAGGGGCAGCTCTGCCCCCGCTCGTCCTGCCCCGGGGCCGCGGTTTCCCGATTGCTTTGTGCCACCCCAGATCCGACTGGGGACCTGCTGATGGGGCTGAGCGCCCAACGAGGGAAGGGTGCCAGGGGGAGGAAGCCAAGGGGCAGCCCCTTTGTGGGGGTGCCTGGGTTTAGGTCAGCCCAGACCTGCGGTGGAGCAGCACCGTGCAAGGATGGACTCAGCACACTGGTCGGGTGCCTCCCAGCCCCGTGCCCCATAAAAGTAGCTCCTGCTCCCTGGCCCTGTGCATTGCCCGTTGGGTGCCTCCCACAGCCCCGAGCCCGTTAAACCCCGAGGGGCATAAAGCTGGCGCTCCCCAAACAAGAACCCCGCCGCGCTCCCTGAATCCCGGCGGTAAGGGGCTGCCTCCGTGCTGCTGGGGCTCGGTGCGCGTTCCTCCTGCTGGATGGAGCCTGCGGCTGGGCTCAGACCGGAGTCGGAGCCATTCGCCTGGAATCAGCGGGTTTGGAGAGGGGCTTGTCTGCCACTGCTGAAAAACTCAGCTCCTGAGTGGAGCAGAGCAAGGGGCTTCGTGATGACGCTGAAGGAGGAGGAGGACAGCTGCTTTGCTCACAGCAGGGCGAGAAGAGCACTGGTAATAATCATTTGGGGGAAAAAGAGGTCATAAATATCTTCTAGAATGATTTTCTGTGTTACAAAGCGGATAGTTGGGCAGTGGCACTTGACTAGAAGGGGGCAGCGTGAGATTTCCCAGCCCCTCGGCCCCTGTCTGGCTCCCCAGGATTAAAACATGAGGGGTGTCTGGGCAAAATCCTGAGCGTCAGAATTTCCCAAATCTAGTACAGCAGGAAAAAAAAAATATATATATATATATATGAAGTTTGGCATTGGAAATCTTTGTACCTCCATCAAAGATTAAAATAGGGATCCTTACTTAGGCTGAGATGCTGAGGCCCGTGGGCCCGCTCCGTGTGCAGAAATCAAAGGGAATAAAAAGGGAAAAGTTTTGGGGCTGCATTGGCCGGGAATCGAACCCGGGCCTCCCGCGTGGCAGGCGAGAATTCTACCACTGAACCACCAATGCCCAGCTGCGTGCAGCTGCCTCGCGCCCGCGCCCTGAGGGTTCGGTGGGAGCAGCCCCCAGGTGCGGGGGTCACTGAGCCCCCCACTGAAAGCTGGTGCGGTAAGCAGCTCCAGGGAGAGGCAGGTATTTCATGGGGAGGCCCCGTCTGCTTGTCTGTAGTTGTGCAGCGCGTTTTGTTAAAAAATCCAAGAGGAACGTCCGCTGAAGCAACGGGTGGCGGGGAAGGTCCCAAATCTCCACGCTGGGCACACATCTGGTGGGAAATAATTCTCCGCTGAGCCGTCAGCGTGCTGTGCCATCGTCTCGTGCCGTGTCGGGGGCAAATGACCCTTATATCCTGTGGGACAGCGCGTGTCCTGGTTGAACAACGTCCTTGCCACTTCCTCAAATGGCTCTTGGGTTTGTGGCAGTGACGTGGAGCTTGCCGGCCCCCACTGCCCCTCACGAGGTGCTTGGGCTTTAGGAGCGTTGTCCCCGTAAACCAACAGCCCTCAGTGCGAGCACTGCCTCGTCATGGCCCCCTCGGGGGGACTGCTGAGAGGGGAAGGTGGGGTGGGACCTGCTTTGGCCTGCGATGGAAGGTCCTGATGCTGCAGGCAGCTTGTTGAAACGAATTCTTTGTCTGGGACATTGGCCTCGCCGCTTGTGCATGCCCCACTCTCAGTAGCCCCCGGCTCTGTCCCTGTCAGCTCTGCCTTTCAGGGCCGGGTGGCCTGGCAAGCCAGGGCAGCGTGACTGTCAGCATGGACACCGTGGGTCCGAGCCCCCTGGATGCACGATGGATCTATGGCAGCAGCATCGGCCTGAGGCACGGCCCCGTACGGAGCAGGGGACCTGGTGGCTTCTTCTCTGGCCTCTCAGTCCCTTGGGGATGGAAGAAATCCTCCTCCCAGCCTGGTCTGGCATCCAGCCCTTTGAAAGTGCTGCTGTGAGCACGCAGCCCTGGTGAGGGGCCCTTGAGAGCTGATCCTGAGCTGGCTCTGGGCTCTGGTTGCTGGGCCGTGAGCTGCAAACAAGGCTGCAGGCGTGGGTACGGGGTGCCCGGGGGGCTGAGGGCAGCAGGAGGGCAGCGAGCTGCTGGTGAGCATGAGCAGGAAGAGCTCTGCGCGGCCAGAGGGGGTTTCACTTGTGCTCTTTCCAAACCTTCCCCTTTTTGCTACCTCTTCTTCGAGTGCTGTACCCACAGCTCCACATCCCCGTTTCTGCTGGCCACGGGAAGCTGAGCCCCCAGGCGTTTACATCAGGCAAAATCTAAATCTTCCTGCTGTCCTCTTCTCCCCCCAGGCTGGTGCGCGAGTTCGTGGCTCAGAACAACACGTCTCAGATCAAGCACGTCATCCAGATCCTGTCGCAGGAGTTCGCGCTCTCCCAGCACCCCCACAGCCGGAAAGGGGGGCTCATCGGCCTGGCCGCCTGCTCCATCGCCCTGGGCAAGGTAGGGATGAGCGTTTTTTGGCTCGTGCACGCCGCAGAGGGACAGAAACTGCTCCGTGTGCTGCGTTAATTAGCCTTAGTGACGACTTTCTGTGGGACCCGATGGAGGTTTCACTTGCTGCCCGCTCGGTCCAGCCTTGGAGGCGTTACCACAGGTGCCCTTTGTGGGGAAAGCTGCCTGCTCCTGTCCCAGTTAAGGGTTTCCCCTCTCACTTTACTCTCATTACAAAGAACAAGCTCAGTAAGTTGCCTTCAGGTCAGAGCACCCAGATCCCCGCTGAGGGCAGCACGGGCTCGGAGCTCCGTCGGGCTTTTCGCTTACACCACGGGGTGATTTTGGAAAGTGCCCGCAAGGGAAGGAGTCAGCTTGGAACATGGCAGGGCACATGCCAGAGGCAGCTCGGAGCTTGGTAGGAGCTGACTGTCCCTACTAGAGCAGCTGAGAGGTGTAACTTATTCACTTAATCCCCTTCTGATGAGAGTTTTGTTCATTTAATCCCCTTCTTCTGATCAGCTGAAACGGCTGCTTTGAGGCCTGGCATCTTTGGCATTAGCTGCCTTTAAGCTGACGGCCACGTGGCTCTGGGCAGCGCTCCTGTCTTCATCCTGTTGTTAAAGCCCAGAGCCTCTTCCCAAAACACTCCTCTCCAGGATCTCTGCTCTGGTGTCAGCCCCAAAAGGTCCCCAGAGCACAGCCTGGGAGTGTACCCCTTGCTCAGTGCATGCTGCTGGAGCAGCCGGCCCTGAGGGACGGAGGAGTCGGGTTTGGTGGCCTTGAGGGGCGCCGATAAGCACCTTAATCTGCCCGTCTGCACGCTGTCGACTTCCTTACCATCTCCTGTGCTGGATGCTCGAGAAACGCCAGGTCAGTTCCCCCACGTGGGTTTGTTTTAACCTGAAAACGAGCCCACCTCCTGCCTCCACCTGTGTGCCTGGAACTCCTGCTGCGCCGGTGAACCCTGAAGCCTTTTGGGCTGGGGCTGGTCCCTCAGGGGCAGAGTCAAGTTCTGCCTGGCGTGGCTCCTTCATGCTGCAGCCTGTCCTGCAGCATGTAAAACTACGAGTGTGCTCTCTGGGAGAGCGAGGCTGCGCCGATCTCTCCTGGGAATGAGAGCCCCAGAGCTGCTTCAGGTAGCAGCCAGCTCTGAGAGCTGTCTGTAAGCAGCCACACGCACCCAATCTGTCCGTTTCTGGGACCCATGGTGGTGCCACCTCTTCCCTCTCCCTGTGGCGTGCTCCTCAGCTAAGCAGTCTCCTCCTGCCCCCAGGACTCCGGGCTCTACCTGAAGGAGCTGATCGAGCCAGTGCTGACGTGTTTCAACGACGCCGACAGTCGGCTGCGGTACTACGCTTGTGAGGCCCTCTACAACATCGTGAAGGTGGCCAGAGGCTCTGTCCTTCCGCACTTCAACGTACTCTTTGATGGCCTCAGCAAGGTAAGGAGCTTCCTCTAAGCCCCCACGCGTTTCTCATTTCTTTACTGGAAAAGTAAAGCCTCTTTCCTAGGCCTCTTCTTCCCTGAGTCAGACAAACCAAGCTGGCCAAGGTCATCTTTTCAGGTAAACTGGTTCGCTTTGACCAGGCAGGTCTGAAGGACTGCCCAAACGGTTTCTGCAGCAGCATGCTGACCCCTGGTGCTGTGGATACCGGAGTTCACCATGAGATACCTGTTCTCAGTCCTCATCTCCAGGATGCATTTTTCTGCTCCTTGTTCAGGGGTGCAGGAAAACAAGGCCATCAGAACTGCTGCGGTTGAGGTGGCTCTGCAGCACGATGTCTTTTGGGGTCTGTCAGGATCAAAACCCCATCTGCAGATGTCTGCCTTTGCAGCTTATCACTGCAAACTTGTTCTTTGGTGCCACTTGAGAACATGGCTGCTGGCACACGGGAAGGTGATGGGTGCCTGATATCCCGCTTAGAAAACGTCTAGAGAGTTTGTCGGAGCCTAATGAGGAGTCAGAGATAAAGGGATTTGTCCCTGACCATCCCTGTGATACCAAAGGAGAGCAATGGTCTTGTGAGCGTGCTGTGAGCTCTGCTGCAGAGGCAGGAAGAGGCCTGGGACCTGCTGGTGCAATGATTTCTCTTTCTCATTTCTGTTGTTCGCAGTTGGCTGCTGATCCTGACCCAAATGTCAAAAGTGGCTCCGAGCTTCTAGATCGGCTTCTCAAGGTATTTTTCCTCTTCCCGTTGAGAGCCCTCGGTGCGGGCACACAGCCGTGCTGTGCCTGCAGGCGCCTCCGCTGCCCGACGTGTCATGGCAGGGTGCTTGGGAAGCCGTGGTCCCCAGAGGCTGGAACCATCCTGGCACAGTTCTGTGGCTACCCTGAAAGCGTTTCTTTCTGTCTCTGGCTGTAGCCTGTTAGATTGAGAGGCTGGAGGCGATCCCAGGCAGGGGGTTTGAGCAGCCAGCAGGTTATTGCAATGTAACGTGTGTATTTAGCCATTGGGAGCCAGGTCTCGGGGGAAGCAAGGATTTGGTCCGAGTGAAGTTGCACCCCATCCCAGGAAGCAGCAGGGCTGCTGTTCTGATTCTCTTGCCTCCTCCCTTGCCTAAATGAGTAACGAAGAGCAGAGCTGCTGCTCCCAAGGTGGGGCAGGCCTGGTTCCTCTTCCTGCTCTGCATGCTGAGGGGGTTTTACTTGTGTAGACTTCCCACTTCCTCTTCTGCTGGGGGAGGTACACGGCTCCTGCTGGCTCCTGCCCCGGTAGCACAGCAGTCAGCAGCCACCTCACCGCCCCTTCCTGCTGCACGGCTGCAGAGCTGCGGATCTGCCCCGGTGTGAGCACCCAGCCATGCAGCAAAACCCACCGAGCGTGGAGGAAGAGCTTTAAGGCAAAGCCAGGGGGCTCTCTGGTCGCTGACACACATGATTACATCAAAGCTGCTCGTCCGTGTGCGCAGAACAGCAGCGAGGCATGAATCAGAGAAGGGGCCACCCTCCTGCTCAGCTGGGCTGGCACATCCCAAGCAGGAGCCTTCCTCTGTGGGTCCAGCTCAGAGTTATTCACTGCCCGAGGGGAATTCCTGCCCCATCCCTGAACAAACCACGTGAGTCCTTCTCACGAGGACTCCGAAGGTCCCCCAGCTGTCTCTGACAGACCCGCTTACCAAGGGCTTGAGGTCTTTTCCCTGTCATGTGCCTTAAAAGCAGCTGGCTGGGGGTGACTGCTTGGCCTTGGGGTGTGCTTGAGGTCCCTTCTGACACCGTCTGCTTGGGTTCTGCAGGACATTGTGACGGAGAGCAACCAGTTTGACTTGGTGGGCTTCATCCCGCTGCTGCGAGAGAGGATTTACTCCAACAACCAGTACGCCCGGCAGTTCATCATATCCTGGGTAGGTACACAGGGGCTTCCACTGCAGCCTCTGAAACACTGCGGCCCTCCAGCATCCTCTGTCTGGGCAAATGGCAGGTGTCCAGCGTGACGGGTGAACTCAGCAACCTGAATTTATTTGGGCAGGTTCTGTAAGCCAGCAGAGTTTTTCATCTGCGCTTTGAAACACCACCTCCCTGTCGTGTCACTGTAGTCACGGGTACGTGATGTTGTGCTTCTGCCAACCTGGTTCAGAGCTTTGCTCAGCAAGTTAGAAAATACAGTCCAAGCACTGCTCGTGTAAATCAATATATTGTGATCTAGAGGTTACAGTCTCCCGAGGGACACTGCTCCCTTCCTAAAGGAAGGGTTTAGGTACTCCTGCACCCAGCGGCGGTGGGGAGATGCTGCTCTCCAGGAGGCACAGATCTCCATTAGCTTTCTCATTTCTGTGCAAGGCAGGAGCTGACAAAGTCCATCCAGGGCTTTGGAGGGATGCATGCCTTTGGGCTCTCTTTCAGCCTCACAGTTTGCCATTCCACATCTGCCTGCATGCATCGTGGCTGTCGTTCCTGATCCCTCCTGTTACAGAGCTGCGATTGGAAGTGCAGCAGTGCTGCAGACTGATCACCTGTCTCCTTTGCTAGCCCGGCTTCTTTCCACGATGGGCAAATTCACACTGTCTTCTCGTCCTTCCCCTGTGGCCCACGTGGCAGCCACGCTCCCTTCCTTCTGCAGCTCATCTCTGAGTGCCTCTGTTCCTCAGTACTGCACCAGATTTGTGCCGGTGGTGTTAGGTGGCTTCTCCAAAACTCACCTGTCTTTTCTTATACCTTCCCTGAGCTAGATCCTGGTCTTAGAGTCTGTGCCTGACATCAACCTCTTGGATTACCTGCCAGAAATCTTGGACGGGCTCTTCCAGATCCTGGGAGACAACAGCAAAGAAATACGGAAGATGTGAGTGTGGGGCCTGGCTGGGTGCGGGTCCATATTCTGCTCCGGGGCCAGCACGTGTCCCTGCCCCGGGCGGGTGCCTTGTCTGCTGTCACCCTTCACAGGCTTAATTCTTGTGTATAACCATAGCGAAACCACTTGTGCGCGGTGGATCCAAGTGTCCTTGGGCAGGGCCTCCCTTCCCCGGGTTGTTTTGGCTGCAGTGGCTGTGCGGGACGTCATGGCCTGGCTGTGCTGCGGCACAGGCTGTGCTGGCTCGGCTTGTCCGCACCTTCCCAGCCCCTGAGCGCAGTGCCCTCGTTCCTGTGTGCTGCTGGGGCCGGGTGTGAGATCTGGGGGCCCGAGGGGCTCAGCAAGGCACAGCACCAGCCCAGCAGCTCCTGGGAGCCAGCACCACGAGCTCGCTTTTCAGCTCCGCTGCTAGGTCTTAAGTTTTGAGGAGTGTTTTGAAGCACAGGAGCGGCTGGGGGTTCACAGGGAGATCAGAGGATCTGCGCAATGGGAGGACCTGTTTGGTCGGGCATAAGTAAGTGGTGAAACAGGCCTGGGTCCATCCCACCACCGGGCCCTACCGGTTCCTCTGTGCTTCCCAGCGTGTGTGTGTCAAGGGGCAAGCACCGAAAGCTTTGAGGACCACCTGCTCCCCATCTCACTCGCCCTCTTGGCTGCCCATCCAAGCACACACTTGTTCTCGAGTGGGAAGATGTGTGGCACTTCCACTGCCTCCGTCATTGCTGTTGGGGTAAATTGGGACCAAAAACGGAGCGGGCACAGCAGGGTCTGCGGCCCAGCTCTTGCCCTTGCTACAAAGTCTGTGTCTGGAGCTCATGGAGAGCATGGCTCCTGCCTGCGTGGGGGCTTGTATTTGCTGTGGGGCTCCACTTTGGGGCAGAGCGAGCTTGTGTCACTCAGAGCTGTGACAAGTGGTGGCAATGCAACAGCCTCGTTCTTCCTGTGCAGGGGCTATATCCATCCCCTAGCAGGTGGCAGAGGGGAGCAGCATCTAGACACAACCCCCCTTCACAGTGAATAAAACAAAACCAGGCATTTTCCCTGGGTGTAGATGTGCTCGGTCCTCTGCTGAGGACCTGGGGCTAGGAGGAAACGGGGCGGGGTGCGTACAAGCACCGTGCCATGCCTCATGCATCCCCTCTTTGCACGTGTGTCGAGGCTGCCCTCTGTAACTGCTAACTCACCCGCTCTGCCTGCCCGCAGGTGCGAGGTGGCCCTCGGGGAGTTCCTCAAGGAGATCAAGAAGAATCCTCCCAGCGTCAAGTTCGCAGAAATGGCCAATATCCTGGTGATCCACTGCCAGGCCGCGGGTGAGTAGTGGTCAGTGGGTTTTCCTATTAACCAGCCCTGCTACCACCTTGCGCCTTTGCTGTCACGTGTGAAAACCTCGCTAAGAGGCATCTGGACTAGAGACTGGGTGGAGAAGGGGGCTTGTCAGCTCTGGTTGCATGTAGTCCCTGTCTCCCTGTCCCGTGGGGTTTGCTGTCTCTGTCTCACCGCTGCTTGTCCTGTTTTTTCCCCAGACGACCTGATCCAGCTGACGGCCATGTGCTGGATGAGGGAGTTCATCCAGCTGGCTGGCCGGGTGATGCTGCCCTACTCCTCGGGGATCCTGACCGCTGTCCTGCCGTGCCTCTCCTACGACGACCGCAAGAAGAGTATCCTTGTACCTGAGCTGCTCCCGGAGGCAGCCAGGAGCCCGCCCCGGCCGCGTGGATGCGAGGGGCGCTGGGGCTGGGGCCGGGGCTGCGGTGGCTCCTCCGCGCCTGGCCCCGTGCGGCACCGCGCATGCGTGGGACTGCGTGTTCCTTACACTGCCTCCACTCAGACATCAAGGAGGTGGCAAACGTGTGCAACCAGAGTCTGATGAAGCTCGTCATCCCGGAGGACGATGAAATGGATGAGGCCAAGCAGGTGACAGCCCCGCCGGTGGAGCCAGCCTCAGAGGAGCCCGTCCCTGAGCCAGAGGCAGCGTCCAGCGGTGAGTCCCTGTTGGCCTGGGCCATTAGAAGCATGGTGAGGGTCTTTAGGAGAAGTGCCCAGCTTGGTTTGGTTCCCTGGGGCAGGGAATTGCACTTTCTATGAGCTTTGGAGTCCTGTTTCACTGATGATCCACTGCTGAGACAGACGCGTTTGGTGCTGTCTGCAGAGCAGGTTGCTGATCCAGCCTGGAGCCCCACCAGTGTTGTACTCCCTGGGGAACACCCCCTCACCACGCTCTGCTTCAACTTAGCCATTAACTGACCTGGAAAAGATCATTTTAGCTAAATGATTAGTGTCTTGCTGCGTAACAGAGGAGGAGGACAGCCCGTCCGTCCTGCAGCTGCTGGCTTGAGAGGAGCCGCTGTCACCCCAAGGAGAGCTCAGAGCTGTGCTTGTCCTGGGAGACTGCTAACAGAGGCCAGAGAGCATCGGCATGTGCATGGAGGGAAGTGTATGTTGGGGAAGGATAAAGAACAGAAAGAATTTTTGGTCCTTCCCAAGTTCATGGTGCTTTTGAGGCCATCATGCATGAGTTGTCCCAGTGCCAAAATGACCAGAAGGCTACAGCAGAACCGAAAAGACAAAAGGTGACAAGTGTGGTGGGAGGCCTGGAAGAGTACTGAAGGGAGAAAAAAGTCAGCTGAGAGGGTTCTGGGGGACCGATGCCTGCAGACAGAGCAGCTTTAGCCTGCCAGCATCCCTTCAGCCTGTGCTGTTGTCCCAGGATGGCTTTGTGCTACCTCTGGCACATCTCAGCCCATGCACACGAAACACATGTAACACTTAAACGACATGGGCTGATCTTATTCTTCTGGGGCTGTGTGTTCAGCCCAGGGCTTTTCTGTAACGTGTCCACAGACGGCTTTTGGACCACCCTGCGTGGGAGGGAGTGGGGCAGAGGCAGGGGCAGGGGCTGGAGGCTGCCCGGCGCAGCAGCAGCGAGGCGATGGAGGTGATGCGCGCAGGGCTGAGCAGTGCAGGCAGCATTGGTGGTTCAGTGGTAGAATTCTCGCCTGCCACGCGGGAGGCCCGGGTTCGATTCCCGGCCAATGCAGCAGCTTTTTGGAAGGGATGCAGGGGAAGAGCGTAATGCTGTGGTTGCAGCAGCGAAACTTTTTTTTTTCCCCTTCCCTACTTGTTGTGAGAAGTTCTTTTGTTAAAATATCGAAGCAACTACATTTTGCGTTGATATCTGCTCCTTTGGGTAGATGACAACGCACCTGGAAGCAGGCAGGATGAGACAGATCTGTGATGCTTTACAGCCGAAATTCTCAGCTCTGCTTCCCCTTTGTGCTGATGTGGCAGTTCTGCTGCGTGTGAGTAGAGGCAGCTGGCACAAGGGGGCATTCAGAGTCCAGCTCATCTTGTCAGGGTGCTTTGTCACCGCGCTTCTAAGACCCAGTTTCAAATGGTGGCCAGCACAGGCTCGTGGACTTGTGCAGCAGTCTGCGCTCTGCTGCACACCTTCAGCGCTAAAATCCCTTGCCGAAAGGTCTCTGGCTGAGCGAGAAGCAGCTTTGGTGGGGCTCGGCCTGTGTGCTTGTTTCGAAGTGGCTCTTCAGAGACCGCTGTCTAGTACGGAGCAGAGGCTGCTTGGGCTGCTTGGCCTCCGTGTGGAATCACACCACAGGAAAAAGGGATCCCCATGGGCCCTGGCCCCTGAAATGACGGCTGGTGATGGCTTTGCAGGGGGCCGTGCTGCCCTCCAGCCTGCCAGTCCTGCTCACTGCCTCCTTTCTGTCTGCCCCCAGGCGCTCTGGATGCATCTGGTGACTCCAGCGTGAGCAACACCGGCGTCTTCCCAGCGACCAGGTAGGGGCTGCTCCTCGCAGACCGTGGCTGGGGGATGCTGGCAGAGCCGAGGGGAAGCGTGCTGTGGGCTGAAAGCAAGCGGGGCCTCATGGGTCCCGGTGGGATGCACGACAGGGGATGCATCTGCACCAAAACCTCTCATCTCTGGGGTAAATAGAGGGCTTTTGCCACCCTGCAAAAGGCAGGAGGCCAGGTGAGGTGGCGAGTGTCCGTGCACTCAGGGTTTTACACCTCTTCTATGTTCAATCCCACCTAGCTGGAGGCTTCAGCTTAAAGAGGAATGAAGGTGGGGAGGAGTGAATGCTTATTTTGGCTCTTATAGCTTGTCTGCGTGCAGCAGGAGGTCCTCAGTTCCTCCCCCGCTGCAGGGGTTTAATCTCACACGGAGGCATCAGCCTCGGGCGAAGAGGGACACGAACTGCCTGGGGCTGGCAGAAGAGCTCAAAGCCCTGGGGGAGCCGCGCTGCAGTCCTGGCAGCCCACCACGGCACGGTGCTGTGGGGCCGGCGCTGAGCCGCCCAGCTCCAGCTGCCTGGGGGTGAGCGTCCTGGCAGCCACTGCCACCAGCCTGTCCCCCGCCAGCTCATGTGGCATTCACAGGGCCCACGTCCCAGAGAGCTGCTTCGTGCTCAGCACCAGCCCTCCCAGAATCGCACCTAACTCATCTCTCCTGCGAGTGCCTTCCTTCCCCTCCAGCTGTCGGTGAATGTAGTGACACATCCACGCGCTCCCCCAGCCATCCTGCTGCTGCCGTTCCGTTCCTCAGAGGTCGTGATTTCCAGCACCTTTGTTGTGCTCCCACCTATATTTCTTCTCTGTTGTGATCCCCAGAATAGGATGCGTTACTCCAGCTGCATCCTGCCCGCACAGCTGACCCGTGGTACCCATCGTAACACATGCTAGAGCCAGTGCCTGCTTCCCAGCTCTGATCGTCTGAACCCCTCCATTTCCTTCGTTTGCCTGCAGACTCTGTTTTGTGGCTGTTGAGTGGTTTTCCCCAGCTTTCCTGCGGCCACTGAGCTCTGTCCCTGCTCCCTGCCAGCCTCCCACCCACTGGCTGAAGGCTCAGCCCGGGCAGTGGAGCAGGTGCAGAAGTGGGCGTGCGGGGCTGAAACTGGAAGGGGGAAAGAGAGAAAATGAGAGGCACCGAGTCAAGGGGACACGCGATAGCTGAGTCTCTGTCCTGGAGAACTTCATCTGGGGAGGAGAGGGAGGAAAGGCAGCGAGACCATCCACGAGCTCGGCAGGAGGGATGCTGCTGTGCCCTGTGCTCGGTGGCTGTGGGTGTCCTTGGCTCCTGCCAGCTGCCCCACGCAGTGGGAGGGCTCATTTTGGAGCAATGCAGGCAGGGAAGCTTGGAGATGAGGCTTTTGGCAAAGGGGCTTGGTTTTGAGCTCTCCTAAGCCTGCTGAGCAGGAGATGCCAGGCTGTGGCACGGGGCATACCTGCCAGGAAGCCTGTTTCGCCATCCTGGCTCGGCACGGGGACCTGACAGCTTTTCCCCAGGGCACTCGCTGTGGGGTCTGACGTGGGGCTGGGGACTGTATGTGACCGAGAGGAGTCCTGGGCACCTGCCTCGTGCCCTGTCTCTTGTCTCCAACTTGGATATTGCTTCTCTGCCCATCTGCTGGGGTAACCAGTATCCAGGGGTTCGGGTCTGTAGGAAATCTGTCCCTTAGGAACTCAGAGAAGTTGAATTGCACCTCCAGTGCTGCACGAGCAGAAGCACAAGGGTGCTCTCAGCAATCCCTTGAGCCCATGTACCCCCGGGCTGCTGGTTGCAGGGCCAGGCGATGCTGGGCAGGCGCAATTCAGAGCCGGGAGCAGGCAGCTGCCTGCGTGCCGAATGCCCGCTGGGTGTCAAGGCAGCACCACGGGAAACCATTCTGCTGCCCTTACAGGCTGGAAGGGCTGCAGCCGGAGGAAGCTGCAGCTGCCTTTTAGGATGAAGTTACTCTTTGCTTGTGTTTTTGTCCTCTTCCCCCCGGTCTCCCCCTGAGAGCAGCGATGAAGCGTGGCCCCGCGCCAGGCACCCGGCTCTCACGGCCCCTTCCCCTGCCCTCCCCGCGCAGCCACCAGCCGGCGTGAGGATGGCGCGGCAGCCGCAGGGGAAGGAGGATGACCTCGACCTCGTTCAGCAGGGGCAGAGAGAGGAGCCGTGCAGCTTCACGGCCCGGCGGCTGCGGATACGTCGCGTGGAGATGCGCTGCAGGGAGTTGATGAGGGCTGGATGCTCGATGGGTGGATGCCGGGCGCATTCCTGTGGCCACAGTGACCCCCCTTCTCCTAAAACGTGCTGTCAGCCATCCAGAAATGCTCCATGGTGATTGCCAGCTTCACTTGGAGGGAGCTTCCTGGTGGCATTTGCTTGGAAATCAGGGCTGGGGATGTGCTGAGGCAGAAGCTGGTTCCCAGGAGTGCCTGGCTTAGGGGACTGCAGAGGCTTCGGGGCTTCTGGGCAGGTGGGGTCCCTGCCTTCAGCTTCTGCAGAAGTAAAGCGGACCAGAACCGCGTTCCAGAGCTGTTGGAGCCTTTCCATGGCCTAGCTGATTGTGCCATCGCTAGTTTGAGCTCAAATCAGGAAGGGGAGGTCAAGTTGTGGCTTCTGGAGCAGAGTCCTGATTTCCTTCCTTCCGTGTGAGCTGCTGAAAGAGACGACGCAGACAGCTGTCCTGCCTCGAGGGACCGCAACGGGAGGCGTGTTTCAGGCTGCTGTAATCTCATCCACATTTCAGTACAGGACTCGAGCAGTTTGAGACCACTTCCCAGCTGTCCTGCTTGGCTGGCAAGCGTTCAGCGGGGCTGGGTACGCAGGTGTTAAACAAGGGTGCTGGGATGATGATCCCATAGCAAACCAGATAAGTAGCAGGGAGGCTCCAGAGGAGCCTTTGTGGTCCTTGCCAACATGGGGAAGACTTCTTGTTCTGGGTGATGCTCAACAGCGCAGCAGGTATCAGGTTTTGTAGCCTCCATCCCCAGGTTTGGGTGGGCAGAGGCTCTTGTTCTAAGTCCTGGCCCCAGATGAATTTTTAGTGCTGTTACAAACCCTGAGGATGGCTTTTGTGTCCCCACTTTGGTGTAGCAGGAGCTGAACCAGGTGGGCAGCCTGTGCTGCTGCTTCTGGTCCCTGCTCCTGCAGTGGGACCGGGCTGCCTCTTTTCTGACGTGCCAAGCCCAGCGACCTCGGGACACTGCTCCAGGTTCCCACAGCCCACAGTCACCGTCTGATGTGCCTCTGCCTCTTGGGCAGGGCTGACAGCTCCTGCAAGGCTGGAAACACGAGTGCCAGGCCGCGAGGATGGGCATTGAGGCCGTCTCCCCCGGGACAGCAGCACCATGTTCTGTGGTACATGCAGATGTTCCTGCTCCCTGTCACCCTGCGGAAAGGGCAGGCTGCTGCCACGTGGCTGAGCTGTCCGCGGCTGCCTTTAGATCAGACGACTTAGATAATGGTAGGTAGGGCTTAGCACAAAGCTGAAATTGCAGCTTTGGGCTCCAGCCTGTCTTCCTGGGGAGGCTCCTCCTGGCCTGAGAGCCTCCTGATGCCGAAGAGAGCTGGGCTCTGCCCCTTGCTGGCCGGGGGACATCGGGCACCCTGCCCCAGCCTTTGTCACGGTGACCTGGGGCTGGCTGAGCAGGAAGAAGCAAGCAGCTCCGACACGAGAGCGATGGAGAATGAGAAAGTGACAGCTTGTGGCACGGGGAGCGGGGAGGAACTATTTACCTCCTGGCCAGTGGCTCCGGCCGGTTCAGCAGCCCAGCTGCCAGCCCATATGGGATGTGCCCTTGTGACTTGGACCGCAATGAAAGAACCTGGATATTTCCACCCTTGGCAGTGCAGCTTGCTGAGCCCGCTTAAAGGCTAGAGCCTGGCCCGGACCTTAACCTTGTCTGAAAATGGGGTCAGGAAAGCAGCTGGGCTGGGCAGGAGGCCAGGAGGGAGATGACAGCTCAGAGACTGGCAGTGAAAAGCAGCTGCCAAGGAGAGGGATGGCAGAAGATCATGAAGAAAGCAAAGAGATGAGAAAATAAGCTGATAAGGGAAATGGGGTGAAAACCATCACCGTGAATTGAATGCACTTGGAAAGAGAAAAGTGTTTGTGTGCTGGAGGATGCCTTCTGAGATGGGGAATGCGCTGGCAGGACCACTTGCGGGGGGGGGTGTCAGGTTCCCCAGCCACTGCTGGGGAGAAAAATGCAAAAAAAGGTGCCAATATCCAGAGGCAAGAGCCTGCGGCAGCTCCCACTGTTGCTGAATTCACTGGAAAACTCCTTGCTGCAGCACGAGAACCATGCAGGAGGCACCGGGGCTGCGCCAGCCCTCCGGAGCAGCGGGGGAGAAAGTAGGGTAGTGGGTGAGATGGAAGCGATCGCATCCGACATCTGCCCTGGCACAGCTGTCGATGCTGGGAGCCCACGTGGCGGCCCGAGCGGATCGCATTAAGGCAATGCCATTACCCCTGCTTGGGGCTGCCTGGGGATTAAGGAGAGCTGGGATGCACAAGCAAGCTGCGAGCCTGCTGCAGCAGCGCTTGCAGTGCTTTACTGATGCCTTCCTCCCTGGAAATGCAGCAAAATCTGGTGCTGCTCCAGCACAGAGCAGCGCGGTCAGGGGCAGCGTGCTGCTGTGCACGTGCCGTGTCACTGGGGAGAGCATTTTGATGAGCTCGTTTTGCACAAGCAGGTAGGAAATGGCTCCGTTGCGGTGCTGGCACCCTCCCGCAGTGGTGCCGCCGCAAACCTTGCAGCTCTGCATCCCCAGCCAGCCTCACGCACTGCTTCAGCCTCTTCCCTCTGCAAACACCAGGCACGTTCTTCACGTTACCCCCGAGATACTCCCCTCCTGCGCAGGCAAAGGCGTGTTTTGGCGTGGAGATATAATCAGGTCAAGGATTCGTGATGCTCTTCGGTCGGGAGCCTCGTGGCAGGTGGAGCACAGGCTGCGCCACCGGGGAGGGAGCGGAGTCTGCAGGGAAATGGGTCGGTGAGAACAGCCTCGTGGGTGAGCTGCTGCTGATTCCAGAAGAGGTGGGAGCAGGAATTAGGGGACTGGGGTAGAGGTGCATGACCGCTCACCAACACTTCTCCAGGGTCAGAGTGGCTTAAGTCCACGGGGATGCTGATCCTGGGGGGATCCCCCTCTCCTGAGCTCTCCCTGCTCTCAGCATCTTGGGCCCTCTAAGCAGCGACAGCCTGAATCCATCCCTCCTTCCCTTCTGCTCTGAATGTTTAGCCCTCGGCTGATGTTTGCAACATCAAAGCACAACTCCAGCCAACTCACGAGGCAATCTGCAGGCCCCAGCATCTGTTACGTGACGCAGATGAAGCAGTCAGATACTTGCAGAGCTGTCAGGGGCCGCAGCCTCCTCATCTTGCCCTTATAACGCATGTCCTGGGGAAGATCAAATCCCATTAAGCCACACTTCTACTTGCAAATTATACCATGAAGAAGCCTGCCCTTTAGGATTTCTTATCAAACGTGATGCAGAGGAGCTCTGCACACCATAGAAAAACCTGCAGGAGCTTGGCCCAGTCTTGAATAATTCAGTGGCTCGGGTAGGAGAGGAGCGACTTGGCTCTGGCTGTTCGGTGCAGTTGCTCTTGGAGGTCTGCTTCACCCCTCGTTCCTCGGCCCGGTCCATGGCAGGCACAAAGGGGACAAAAAATGCTGTAACACCACTTCTCCTGCTTTGGGGTCTCCTGGCTGTGCCAAACGTGGGTCCTGTTTGGGGAGAAGCTGGAATGTTCTTCACCGCAGTAAGAGCTGAGGGTCTGCAGGCTATCGGTGTTATAAAGGAGGCAGTGTCCTGGTGAACCAAGGAGTTGCTCACTTTTGTCCCTCGTTGATGACCAAGACTTGTCTTCGCCTTTCATCTTGGCAGTGGCTTTTGGGACCCACCATGGTGTCCTCGAGGCGGCCTTGCAGCAGAGCTGCCCCCCAAAACCACTGGGGACCTCCTGCAGCCCTTGGTGGGGTTATGGGGCCGAATGCCCCCACCTGGTGGAGCGGCCCCAGCTAGCCACGTCCGAGGATGTTGGGTTGGTGTTCTCTGAAGACAGGTGAACCCATAAAACTTGGGTTGTGAATGCATTTCATGTATCTTTAGTCTTTGAACCCCAAACCTGGTGACTGCCACGTGGTCCAGCACCTCCACACAGCCGTGGTGCTGGATTCATCCAGTGCAGTGTCCTGTTGTGCGTAGGTAACAGCTGGTTTGGGAAGGTGGAAAACCTTGAAACCTGCAAGGTTTCTGTTGTTTCCAAGGCCAGTTTTTGGTGCACCACTGTGTCTCTCGCCCTGCATCCCGTTGCTCTGACACCAGTCAGAAGCTGCCTGTGCCATAAGGGCAGGTGTGCGCTCCTTTGGCCCGTCATGTTTGCTGTTCGCCTGCAGATCAGAGGCACAGGCTGATGGAGAGCAGCAGTGGGGTGCAGCAAACTAGCATGGCTGGAGGAACGGGAAGGCTGGAGCAGCCAGGCCGGAGCTACCTGGGTGTTGCTGGTTTTGTTCAGTTCTCTCCCCAGGCTGAATTTACGCCTGCGTGCAGCATAAGCCTGGCCTGCGTTAACGGGACCCTGCAAGCCTTGAGCTTGCTTCCTGGCTCCTGTAACTCCCGAAGACACGAGCACAGTTCTTGGGCTGCCATGAGCAGATCTGGATTTACCAAATAAGAAATGTGGGTGGCAGGACTGCATGGGGCTGGATCAGGCCATGGGGGCGGTTTGGATGTCTTAGGGTTTGGGCTGAGGTGTTTGACACAGCCTGTGGTGTGCTGTGGACCTCCTTGTCCTGGGAGGAGTGAGGTGGGCATCACTGCGCTGAACCCAGCCGCTCTTTTCTGTGCAGCTCTGAAAGGATCCAGGTGACCCTGAACCTCGATGGAATAGTTCAGGTGCTGGACTGCCACCTTCACGACACCTCCATTGGGATGATGACCAGGATTGCGGTCCTGAAATGGCTCTACCACCTCTACATCAAGACTCCTCGGAAGGTAGGTCTAGGACTCAGCACGTGAGCCTCTAACTTCCTTGGTGGGGCTGAGGTTGTCAGCTCCCAGCTGCTCCTCGACCGGTACTTGGGTGGGGAAGGGGCATACGGGCTTTGGTCTTTGATCCGGTGAGATCGGGGTCTGGAGCAGCTGGAGGTGCTGCAGGAGGGCAGAGCTATGCTGACTTGGTGTGGAGCAGAGCATTGTCAGAGGCTTAGGAAGGAAAATGGGTGGGCATTGGCAGTAAGCCCCCAGGCTGAAGTTGGTCGGTGGGACTTAGCTGTGGGGTAGCAGTGCAGGAAAAGAGGTTTTTCCACTTGGTTTAGGGAAGGTCTTGGTGACTTGATCGTGGGCCTTTTCAGCACGGTACAGCTGTACTGTGCTGCCCCAGAAACAGATCTGTCTGCAGAGGTACCCCAATTTCTACCTTTGAATTGGCTTTAATTGTCTTGGTAGCTTTGTAACCAACTGTCTGCCTGCATTTTTCATGAAGGCTTCGGCTGCCACTAGCTTAGTAGCTTTAGGGAGATGCTTCTAGGTAGGATGGAAAATGCTGGTGAAGCTTTCAGCAGCATCCCCGGGAGTGCAAGGGGTCCCTTGGCGGGTGACGATGAGGCCTGTGGGACTGATGTTGTTCACCTCTCTGGTTCTAGATGTTCCGACACACCGACAGCCTCTTCCCCATACTGCTGCGGACACTCTCGGACGAGTCGGATGAGGTAGGTGCTGCAGCCACTGGAAGTGCAGTGCTTCCAGTCTAACTGGAAGCTTGCCGTCCCCACTTCCAGCCAAATTTTGGAGCAGCTTTGCCTGGTTCAGTTGGGTTGAACGTAGGGATTTCGTAAAGCTTGGCCAGCGCTGACACTGGGATTTCAGCCCTGGTGGCCAAACCAACCCAAAACCAGTGCAGTGTGGCCTCTCTGAATCCCACAGGTAACATGCTGCACCCTTGTCCGGCTGAGAGTCCTGTTAGGCTGGTGTCGTTTGTACCCTCTGACTGTGTAAGCCTTCCTTTCTACCTCGGAGGGCTGGTCACTCCTAAAAATCCTTTTTGCCTGCCTGGGAAGGCTCAAGGCTCTGGGATTCAAGCACCAGAGATGATGTCTTACCCCAGTGGGGCTGGGTCTTGGCCAGGCACTGGGTGAGTGGAAATTCAGATGCCTCGAGACAGCAGCATGGAGATGGGGATCGTTTCCACCAGGTGCCTTAAACACTTAGCTGAGACCTGGCAAAGCAGTTAAGCAGTGCCCACCGCTGGCAGGGCCCCATCAGCCGTGCCTGGTAGAGCTGCCCGTGTGGTGCGACCACCGCGATGCCCCATGCTCGGGGGGCAGGCCCCTGCCTTTAGCCCCTTCCCACGTCCCCAGGCTCAGAATTCAGACACTACCTCACCGTCTGTGTCAACATGCCTTTGAGACACCCTCTGAGCAACCACGCCGGGCCCAGCCCGTGCGGCAGGAGCGAGTTGTCGCCTCGGCCCGGCGCGCCGGGGCCTGGAGCAGAGCTGCGGGGTAGGCCCAGACATGGGGCGTTTTCCCTTTTCCCAGCAGGTCGAGCTTTATTCCTCTGTGCCACACGGGATGTTTTCCCAGCAGGTTGGGCTTTATTCCTCGTGTGTGGACCCGTGTGGTGCAGGCCGAGGAGCCGGCCTGCTGCCCCACTGCTCCCAGGCACCCGCCGCAGCGGGAGGCAGGGACGGTGCCACCGCCGAGACTGGGGCGCTGCATTCACACCGCGGCTCCTGGGGAGGACACAAAATGTGCCCAACTGTCCCCCCTCTGTAAATCCTGACTGTCCCTGCTTTGTAAACCCCCGCCGCAAAGAGCGGGGTGAGTTTTTAACTCTGGTGGTGTTTTTCGAAGTCGTTAAAGCTAAGAGTAAACATCCGTCCGTGCTGCTCTGCCCCGAGCTCATGCTGTAGGAGTGAGCTTTCAGGCCTGCTGGCTGGCTGTTAGACCCATCGCAGCAGCAGGATGACTCAGGAGAGAACAAAACAAATAGGTGGCTCACTCCTCCCTGCCCCTGCTCTGGCCTGGCTCTCCGAGCCCCCCTGCCTGCTCCTTGGCTTCCCCGTGCCATGCTTTCCACCTCCAGGTTGCTCTCTTACTGAGATGCTGTGCCTCTTCTCCCATTTCCTTCTCTTTCTTCCTCACCCCTTTTTTTGTTTCGTTTTCCATTCTGGCCTTCACAATACCAGCATCTTTCTCTTTTTCTCCCCCTCTGTGTCACACTCTAGAGCATTTCTGGTGCGGGGTACTGGCGGCTTTGGGCCGCAGCTGGTCAGGCACCAGTGGCGCTTCCCCCGTTGCTGGCCCGGGTTTAGATGCAGCTTGCACAAAGCTGCCGGCAGCCCTTGAAGCCTCTCAGGCCAGATCTTCCTCGTGGAATAAAAATCACACGCTCCCTGCTTGGGATTACATGCTCAGGGCATCAAACCCCAAGCCCACAGTAAATCCCTCGTGCGAGGGGGTGTTAAGAGAGGAGGGAAGGGAATGAGCAAGCGAGGGAATGACTTGCACTTGCAAAGGCAAGCGGCTGCCTGGCCATTTTCCATACCCTGCTGCTTACGATGCAAACCTTTCCAAAAGAGTCCCCAAGCACACATCTGCCTTTGCAGCGCTCCAGAAAGCCTGCATCTTGCAGATAGTCTCTCCGGCTTGGCAGGAGACTGCAGTGAGTCATGTTGCAATTACACTGCTTATTAATATTTGAAAAAAGCAGTGAAGAAAGGACCCCGGTGATGCATTTCCTCCATGTGACATAACTGGGAATGGCTCAAAAGTAATTTTAAGCTGATTTATTTAATCCTGTCTTCTATTTATTTAAATGTTTGGGGGGGATTTTTTTGAAGGAAATCCATAGACAAGTCAATCCATTAAATATCACTGCTCAGCTGGCTCCCAGCCATGTTTGCTGCTCTCTGCAGAGGAAATAGAAATGACCAAAACAGTAGGAGGGGGGGGGTTCAAGCCAAGCATTTTGGGGAACGATGAGGGCAAATTGAGATAGCTAACCTGAAATGTCAGCCCCTGCTAGAAAAGGGAGTGTGGGGTGCTCTCTAAGCCATGTTAGTCCTCCTCCCTGCTCGAGGGCACTGCAGTGTTCCTACACACATTCATGGTGTCCTGGGGCAGATTGGGATCCCGAAAAGCTCTCAGCTAATGGGCTGGGGATGGCCAGGTTAGCACGGGGATTGTGTTCAGGCACCTTGCTGTTAAGTCTGGTCTTGCTGAGCTGCTCTGAGTCTCTCCACGCACTCACCATAAATAATCAAGGAGGAATTTGCACTGGATGGGGCTGAATCTGTGCCCTTTAAGTTGTCACGTATGTTTTTCATGTTCGAGCAGCACAAGGTGTTGCACCACCTCCACCACGATGAGCAGGGGCCAGCATCTCATGATGCATCTGTGGCGTCCTGAGTCATCTCCGCCTTCCCTCCTCTTCCCAGCCGTTCCCAATTCCCCAGTGCCAGTGAAGAAACGGCCAAGAGACCTCGTTAAGATTCCCAAATGCAGCGCAGCACAAAGGAGCTGGAGCGAAGCTGAAGCAAGCAATTCCCTTTGATACGTAGACGAGTTGGGAGGCGAGACTCCTGGCTGTCAGGTTTTGGGTTGCTGCACTGCGTCGTCCTGCGCTGGCTCCATGATTCCCTGCCTCGCGTTTCTCTGCATGTCAGAGCTGGTTTTGGGCTCAGTCTTGAAAAGCACTGGTTAAAATTCGATGTGGTTAAAACTTCCTAACGGCTCCGGGATAACAGGATTGTGGTGAGCATGGCTTTTTCTGCACAAGCTGCTCCTTTCACCTGTGCACAGCCCCGACACCTGGTAGCAAGGGGCTGAAGGGCTGATGGTGGAGGAAGTGAGAAGTCGGAGCCCAGGTGCCTTTGGGCAGAAGCGTGCTGGACCTTTCCATGCTCAGGTTAAAAGCACGGTTGCTGCTGGCCGTGGCTGAAGGCAAGACGTACTCTGCAGGTTGTTGCTCTCTGCAAGCTCCTCTTGCAGAGGTAGTTTCCAGGTCGGCTGCTCGGCCGTGCCCAGGGGAACACAGCAGGGGATTTCCGAGAAGAACCTGCACCGGTGGCACTGCTTGTTTTCTTGGTTTGTGCTGTTTTCCTTTCTCCAGCTGCGAATCGGAGCTGTTTATTTACATCCTCCTTTTTGCTTATCTGCTGCTATCAGCCTCGCTGGGGGCTGGAGGTTGTGCTGGGACTTTTGTCTGACTCACGCGAGGATGACGCACGAGGAGGAGCTGGGGTCTGATCTGAGGCAGGATAAAGTCCAGCTCCCTCTGTGCTCTGCAGACATGAAAACCTACCTGTGTTCATGCAGCAGGAACACCAGGCTCTGAATGCAGCGGGAAGATCCCAGCGATGTCCTAGCTTGCACCTTGCAGTTGTATCTCCTGGAGCATCCGACAGCTGCCACGCTGGACAAGCAGCGGGAGCTGGTACCCTCCCCAAAGAGCACGTGCTGTGGGTCACACACAAATTAAGCATGTGTTTTATTCCCTGCCAGCAAAAATCTGGTGTGGAGGCACCTACCGAGCTAGCTCTGAGCCTTGGAAGTGCTGCTGGTGTCCCCACGTAGTAAGTCACATACCACGCGCCACCCAACGCCCCTGGATGCTGCAGCAGGTTTCGGAGCCCGGTTCCTGGCGTGCTCCGTGAGCTGTGCCATCACCTTTTAAGTCCCTGCAAACCTCTCCCCTTGCGCCCAATTCCCCGTGAATGAGGCTGAACAAAAGCTTGTGCCAAAGCTGCCTGAGCATGGTGTGGTTTCCAGTTGTGCTCCATTGGGTTTAGCTCCGTCGTGCTCCTGCTCCTAGACTTTAATCCCCTGCCACTGAAGTACCGCGGTCGTGCGCAAAGCAGCGAGCTGACAGGGGAGAGTGCACCAAGAGGAGAACGCTGACACTCCTGTGCCTGGCTTTTTAATGGTTTTTTGGTGGTAAATATTTTCCAGAGGGAGGCTCGAGGTGACTAGATACCGGGGCGGGGAGGTTACCCGTGCTCGAGAGGAGAAGTTACGCTTCAGGGTGCGCTTTAATGATGGGGTATACAGAGAGGTGTATAATTTAAGTTGGGTCGTGGAAAATGTGGTCAGCCCAGCCTCGGGTCTGTGCAAGCAGCCCGAAAACAGCACCCGTTGTGCCTTGGCAGGCATTCAGCCCCCCAGGGGGCACCGGCAGCTCGCTCCCACCGGCCTTGGCTTACTGGCATCCCTCTCTGTGCGTCCTTCACCGCGCTGCAGCGCACAACGAACCCAGCTCAGTGGCACCAGGCTCCCCGTACCCCAATTAAACACCTCCAAAGAGGTGCTCGGGGCTGTGGCAGGTCGGCAGAGTGCCGCGCATTTTCCCCAGGGGGCTGATTGCTTCTCCCTTTTTGGGGACAGCATGCGCCAGGCCTACCCTTGCACCCCAGGATGGGTGCAGACGGGGGATCTGTGAGAGCAGGAGGGGAGGACGCGGAGTTCTCGGGTCTCTGGCGTGGTTTTGGCTGGCAGTGGCCGTGTTACCAACCAGCTCCCCCACCTGCTGTTTGTGCTGGTGCTATGAAGGTGTGCTCACACGTCCTGGGATGCTTTGCCCTTGGCAGAAGCCTCTCCCCCCTGTGCTAGCTTCAGTGAATGCCCCGGAGGTGCGAGGAGCAGCACCGCAGAGGGGAGGAGAAGCCCCGGCCACGCTGCTCCCATCCCCTCCCAGCAGCAGGCTGAAATCTGGCGGCTGGAAGGGAAAAAAAACCCTTGGCAGGATCAGAGGATAGAAGTTGCTGTGCTGGGGACCTGAAAAGAGGCCCGGTTAAATTGGTGTGGGAAGATTAATGGTGGTTTTTTCTTCTTTTTTTGTTTTTAAAGCCAGCGGAGGGGGGGACGTGAGTTTGCTTTTCACACCGTTGCGCGCCTGGGGCCCAGCCAGCCTTGCTGCTCACTGCTCTTGGCTCTGGGACGGCGCTCCCGTGCTTTCCTCCCCTCCCCAGTAACATCTGCAAGGTTTGGAAGGAGAAAAAACCACCTAGACAAACTCAGTGAAGCCTTCGGAGCGCCTTGAGGACCCCCAGTCCCCGTGCCGAGCAGAGGGAAAGGGGGCTGCGTGGGACGGCAGCGCCGCTCCTCCTCCCCGCTGCTGAGGGGTGCGGGTGCATTTTGGCCGGAGGCAGAGCCCCAGCAGGGACGCCAAGGGGACAGTTGGCACGTGGGAAGGCACCCGAGGGGAGCACAGGAGGGGCGTCCATCCATCTGTCCCTCTGCAAGGCTGGGCATGAGATGGCAGAGCTGGTCTGGGCGCAATTCAAGCAGAAGGAGAGGTGAATTAACCCCACCTGGATCCAGAGAGACCTGGAGGGGGCTCATGGGGTGCACCTCACACAGCCCCCGGGGAGGTGAGGGGTCTCTCACTCTCCTCCCATCCTCGCTGCAGGGCTGATTCACCTCCCTCTTCCCTAAAACCCCCAGATCCAGCGCTTGGCCCCCAGAGGCTCTCCCCAGGGCGAGCCCAGCCCCGGGCATCCTCGCGCCCTCTCCGGGGAGCTGGAGATGGCCCCGGCCCTTTCGTCGGATGGTCCCGGGGACTGGGACCGATGATCCCAGGGACGGGGACCCGCTGGCGCAGCCGTCCCGTTGCCATGGCACTCGCAGCCCCTGCAGGATGCCGCTCTCTCGCAGCCTCCTGGTGCACAAAGCTGGGTCTCAGCTCAGCGCAGGGATGTGCGGCGCATACCAAGCGCTCCTGGCTCGGCTCCGGCCGCGGCCGGGAAGCCTCTCTGCAGCACGCGGGGCGGAGGCCGGGCCTCCCTGCCTCTTTCCCACGGCTGGAAAACCCCGGGCCTTCGCCTCCATCTGCTCCTCCTCTTCCTCCGGGGCCTCCTGCACCCATCATCCCGCCGGGCTTATTTCCTACGGGTTTTTGCGACTGAGAAATGCAGCCCGTGTGGGGGCTCCCCCTCCAGCTTCTCCTCCGTCCCCATCCGTGCTGCAGCGACGTGTGTGTTTGCCCACCCTACAGAAAATGCCCTAAATCAGGGGGCTGTGAGTGACACGGGGCCGTGCCGTACCACGGCTCTCCGGCTGGTTTTTGCCACCACCCAGCTCCCCGTGCTGCCGGGCCCCAGAGGTGAGCCGAGACCTTTGGGTCCCTGCTGGTTTCAGCCAAAAGCAACGAGAGGCAGAAGCCTCCGGGGTGTTATTTACCCAGATCGGTGCCTGCCCCTGAGCAGCACCCGATGGCAACCAGGTCCCCCTGTGACAGCGCCGCGGAGGCACCGTGGGCTGGGCTGCGCTCTCCTGGCCCCCGGGGACGGTTCCTCGCTGCCAAAGCTGCTGATGTCGGCCGTCCTCCTCCCTGGGGCAGCCACAGGCTGGGACCTGGTGGTGTTTGTGCTCCCGGGGTCCTCCCAGGTGTGCTGGAGCCGGGTAGTTATCGGCTTTCCAATGCTGGCTCTGCCTCCCCGGGCCGAGGGGGGTCAGGATGCGACCCACAGGTACCAGAGGCGCTGATGGGGGGCGGTGAGGTGCTCGTCCAGGTGCTCTGCACGCCGGCCATGGAGCAGCTCTCCCTGCTCCTCTCCCCCTGCCCGTGCCCTCCTGGGCACCAGGCTGCAGGCTGTAAGGCTGTGGGGTTTAAACATCGGCGTGAGATTGGCTGTAATTGCAAAAAAAAAAATCACTTAAAATATCTATGCAATAATTACAAAAAAATCACTTAAGATATCTATGGAATAGAGAAAGCCAGGAGCACCTGCCTTTCACATTATCAGGGTCCCATTTTCACGTTCTGCGTGTTATAAAAAGAAATATTGTGGTGGTTTTTTTTTGTAGCGGGGTGAGGGTTTTCTTGGTAGCTCTGAAGCTAAAGCTCCCGGCTAACTGCAGCTCCATAGAAAGATGCCCAGGGCCTCGTGAGAGCACGTGGAAAGCCCTCGGTGCTGTGCTGGATGTCCGGGGCGGTGCTGTGCTGGGTGCGGAGGGCTCAGACGTGGCAGTCAGCCCTTCGGGGCAGCCTCGCTGCTCCGCACAGCCCTGGCACGTCAGGGAGGACCGATGAGGCACCTAGACCCAAGGACATTTGGACGAAGAGGGACCCAAAATAGCTCCAGACATGAGAAGAGCTGGGGAAAAAAAAAAAAAAAAAGAAAACAGAACCTGTAATAATTTCTCCAGAAGCTCTATATATAGTCGGCGTGGCCTGACCTGGCTGTGGGAGGAAGGAGCTGCTCTGGGGTGCAGGGGAGCTGGGGCTGCGCTCAGGGCAAACCCCGAAATGGGGAGAGGGGGAAGCAAACCCCGCTCCCGACTGTCTGAATGTGGCTGAATTTCCCGTGCTGCCCTGGGACTCGCAGAATACAAACTGTTGGGTTTGTCCCCTTTTCTTTTTCCTGCCCCAGCTACTTTGCAATCAGTTGAAATCTCTGCTTTGGGCCTCACAGCTAGCCCTGTTTTCCCTGCATCTTGGGATTTGGCGCTCACCCCCCCACCTCCCCTGCCCCAACAGGGATTTTGGAAAGCAAAACCCACCCCACGGCCCCTCTGCTCCTGGCTTTGTGCCCGCTCACCCAGTGCTCTTCCTCTCCCTGCAGGTCATCCTGAAGGACCTCGAGGTGCTGGCCGAGATCGCCTCTTCCCCGGCGGGGCAGACGGAGGGGCACGGCCCCTCCGAGGCCGCTGACCCGCGCCCCGGCCACGTGGAGCTGCACATCCCCGTCAGAAACAGCCAGCTGAGCGCCTCGGGTAAGTGCCCTGCGCTGCGTCTTGCTGCCCAGGGTCTGAATCACAAAGCCAAGCCACTTGATGCTAGGTGGCACCCATGTCAGACCTCCTCAGGTGGAAGGGAAGGCTTCTCTGGGGCTGAGAAATCAATATATCAGTTCCCACCCCGCATCGCTGGGGGATTCGGTCTGCCACGGAGCTTTCTGTATTTTATTGCTCTTCGTTCTGGCTCATCTTTTGGGGAATTGGCCACGGTTAGCAGCAAGGTGCTGCAGAAGCTGGTGTTGGGGGATGTTGTTATTGCCCCTTTTTTTATGGGGCCTTGGGTGGCAGCCTCTTTTCTGCTCGTAGAAGCCCTCAGAGCCCTAAACGTGGCTCGGGACAAGCTGTTGGCTGCCACCCGAGGTGCCCAAAGCACAGCGCTGCGGAGGGCTCAGCCCGTGCCCGCGGCACAGCGCCTCGCCTGCTCGTGGCTGCGTGTGCTGAATGTGAACCGCGGCGTCGCCCCGAGCCCTCAGAGAGATGAAGAAGGACAGTCCTATTGTTTGGGGACTCGGGAGGGGAAAAAAAAAAAAGCCTTCCATTAATCATCCCAGCGCATCAGGCATTTTTTTTCCACCTTCCCCTGTCTGTGGCTCATCCTCTGCAGTTGCTTGGCTGCCCCTTCTCCTCTGCTGCTGCTGCTATCGAGGAGCCTCCCAGTTGCGCTCCCCGAGCCAGGTCGTCCCGGCCAAAGATACATTTCATGTCAGCTCGGGATTGTAAACCAAGAGCAGAGCCAAGGCTGCCTCTCCTGCGCAGCACGCAGCCGCCGTGCCTCGCAAAATCACCGCCGGAGCTTCGCTCCTGCTCCCTGGGCTGAGTTTCCTCCAAAGAGCACAAATAATTCCCCCCTCCCTGGGCTTGGGAAGGTCTGCGGCAGGAACCAGCCCAGGGTTTGAGGCTCCCCGGGCGGTTTGGGTTTTGCAGAGCTACCTGTCTCGGATGTGGGGGCTGGAAGCCCGCTGAGCTCCACGGGTGCCAGCGATGCGCCGATGTCCCCAGCGAGGCTGCGTGGGTGGAGCAGCGCCCACGGCGCTGGCCAAGCAGCCGGAGGGCTGCAGCTCAGCTTGCGCTGATGGCTCCTGCCTGAGGTTTCCTTCCTCGTGGATTATCTAAAAATAGCAGCCTGGATGGCGCGCATCCCAACGGCTGCCGCGGCCCCTCGTAGCTCTCGGGAGGAGCAGCCTGGCTCCAGCTATCGCGGCGTGGCGTGGGGAAGCGCTGGGCTTCGCAGGGCCCCGTGCAGGGCTGTTTGTCCCAGCGTGGCCATGGTGTGCGCCGCGCTGCCCACCCGCTGCCTCGCGATGCAGTGGGGGATTTCTGTAGGAACATATTCGGGGCTGAGCTGTGCACAGCCCTGGGCTCGTGCCCAGCGGTGGGTGCTGTTGGGGCAGGGAAAAGAGGCCAGTTCACTCGCCTTGGAAGGCTCTGGGGACTGGATGTCGGCCTCTCAGGGCTAGGACCCCCCTGGATTTTGGCTGGGAAAGTGGAGACTCTGCAAGACTCCTTTTTTTTTGTTGTGTTTTATTTTTGGAGTGGGAGCAGGGCTGATAGAAACCCCCCTGGTCTGCGCGGTGCTGCGGTAACGGCACTCCAAGTGAACCCAACCTCTGCCCCGCAGGCCAGGCGTGGGCGAGTGCCCAGGCAGCGGGTGTGCACCCCGAGGGAACTGGGTTTGTACCGGGTGTGCACCCCGAGGTGCTGCATGACCCCACAGCAGCAGGACCTGGGTTTGTACCGGGGTGCAGGGCAGCAGTCCCTACACACAGCTCCCCGGCTGGTTCTGCACCGTGCTTGGCTCGCGTGGCTTTGTCTCGAGGGCAGGATGCTCTCACGCCACGCTCCTCCCCGGGGTTAAACCCACTGCCTTCTGTCTCCTTCAGAGGAGAGACCTTCTCTGGAAGGAGAGCTGCATGGGCTGAGTGATCTCAGATCCCCTCCTCTCCCCCATCTGAGCCCCACCCGAGCGTGCGGCTCCGCAGGTACTCTCCATCTCCGCAGGTACTCTCCATCTCTGCCCCAAGCTCTGTCACCCAAGGTGAGCGGCGAGGGCAGCAGGGGAGGCGGAGGGGGCCCTTGCCACGCTGCGGGCTTCCCCCGCTTCCTCTCTCACCCTTTCTTCCCCCGGGATGTGTTTATGCAGTTGTTTCCCCGCCATTCAGCTCAGTTTCCTTCAGATGCTCGTTGATTAGCCAGGAAAGCCGTGTCCCACTTCCGCAGCCCGTTCCCAGCTCGGGTTTTTATTTAGCTGCTTTGTTCTCTGCTTACATAAGGTCGGCTGCCCTCCGACGGCTCCCCCGGACACAATGAGCCGGGGCGAGTCGAGCAGCGCAGTGCGTGGGACCCTCGCTGTCCCTCCTCCAGCACCACGGGGAGGAAGAGCTGCTCCGTCAGCCCCACGAGAGCGTGGCGGGCACTGGCCTTGGCTGTTGCCTCGTCACCTTCTGCCTGGGGATGTGGCGGGGAGGCCCAGGAGGAAACCCGCGTGTTTCCCTGCTGCAACGTGTCGTGGTTTATGCTGAAAGCATGTCGGGGCATCCCCGTGTCCGCAGCCTGGAGGTGGTCCCTCGGGAGCCGAAGCGCTCCCTTTGCCTTGTCTGCCACCCGGCTGCCCCCTGCGTAACCCGCAGAGCTTCAGAGGGCTTGGAAATGTTGGTCCCCGGGCTCCTGGGGGTCCCTGAGGCAGCAAAGGAAGGCTGGCCCCTTGGCTGAGGTGTGCCAAACGGGCATTTCCAGCAGGGCAAAGTTTTGAGCAGGTCTGCGATTTTGAGTCAAAAGCGTCCACAGCACGCGGTGGGCTCTGGAGGAGCCAGGGTAGTGCCGGCAGCTGGCACGCTCCTGGGGGCCCTGGAGAGCCCTTGGTGCTTGGGTAACACATCCTGGGGGGTTTCTGCAAGGGTCCGAGCTGACTGAAACGGGGCTCGTGCCCCGGGAATCCAGGGGGAGCGCTCGGCTACCTGTGGTGCTGCTTCCAGCAGGCAGCGATGGAACAGGCGGTGGGCGCAGTGCCACCACCTGGGCTCCTGCCCGTCCCCCCCGGTGGCAGAAAAGCAAAGTCCCCCCCGCTCATCTCCCCTGCTAAAGGCAGGGGCGCAGCAGATGCCACAGAACGGGCCGTTTGCTCTGCAAGGAGCTGGTTTGCAAGCAGGCTTCGCAGGATGGGGAGGAGAGGGGGCAAGCGAGGAGGGAGCCGTCCCGGCTGGGTGCTCAGCTCAGCGCCCCAGTTCCTGGGGGAACCGTCTCACCCCTGCTTGTGGGCAACTGTCCGTGCGTCTCACCTCTCTCCGCAGAGCTGCCAGCCCTCCATGTCCCCATCCCCTTCCCTCCCACATGGCACTGATGGAGCCTCAGCCCGCTGGGTGCCAGGCTGAGCCTCTGCCCTCTCTGCGGCTCCGCAGGGTGTTTCCTTCCCCTGTACCGTGTCCGGGCCAGACCCCTGCTGCGTTTTGGTTGCTGATCTGCCTTAGCAAGGAGCAACGAGCAGGTAGCAGGCTCAGATGTCAGCCCAGTGATGCTCTGACATCCCCGAAATCACAAGCCCAGGGCTCTTCGGCCTGGTAGGGAGCGGAGCAGCCTCCGTGTGCCTGGGCATCCACGCGGGGAGCAGGCAGAGCGCAGCCTGGGGCTGTCGGTGGGCTCGTTTCCTCAGCAGCATCCCGGGCCCTGAGGTTTGTCAGAGCCCAGCTGAGCTGCCGACACGTTCGCGTCTGTTTCCAGCTATTGGGTTTCGGTGGGAGAGTTTGCCTTTTTTTAATTTTTTTTTTTTAATTTTTTCTTAACGGCTCTATTTTTATCCCGCTCCGCGAGGCTTCGCTGCGCCGTGTTTGCGAAAGCTCAAATTCAAAACATCCTGGGGAAGGCTGCCGGGGGGAGACGTGGTGCAGATTCCCACGTCTCCGCACGGGGTTTTGCTGGGCTCCATCCGCCAGCGCCGCCTCCCACGCCGCCGGGGCCCGCAGCTCGCCCCGGCCACGCACGGAGGGGAGGCGTGAGGCTCCGGGGCTGGAGGGATGCTTGGGCAGGGCAGGGTGCTGGGCGTCCGGATGCTGGGAGCAAAACCTCCTCCCGGACCCTCTTGAGCAAGGAAACAGCCTTAAAAACAGCCCTAATTCACCTCTTTTTGGAGATCGAGGCACAGCATCCACCCTGCGGTGCTCGGCACGCCGACCCCGTGCGTGCGCTCCTCTCCCTGCCAGCAGCTTTCAGCTCAGCCACCTCCTGTATCCCAGCCCCGATCGGCGCTGAGATGGCTCCAATTATGGGTTAAAGTAAATCATTTTAGCTAAACCGCCGCCAATGCCCTCGTGGATCGCTGTTAAACAGCTTACCCGGATTTAGCTTGCTTCGGAAAGGAATCAATTCTGGTCAAATCGCGTTTAAATTCGGTTTAAATGGAGCCAGGCAAGTCTGCACCGGTTTTAATTAGGACCAGTTTGAAACTAATCACGGAAAATTAGCAAAACTTGTGTTCTCTGCTATGGTGAAATTCGGTGCTCGGTGGCCAAAGAAGGAAAATGTGAGTCAGCGCCCGTGTCCTCTCCCGGAGCAGTCTGGGGACACTTCACCCGCCGAAGGTTTCGAGACAGCTCCGTCCATCAGGCTGCCAGACGGCCCGAATGTTCCCGGCTGCCATGCAATATATATTTATAAGGGCCTTAATATAGGTTCCTAATTGCCTGTCTCTCTTGATTTATAACGCGGCCCCATGAGCGATGGCAGCGTACCGACGGCGCGAATCGTGGCGAGCGCTCGCAGCCACCCCCGCTCCGCACGGCTTTTTCTGCCCCAGCCAGCATCCGCCGACCCCAAAAGCCAGAAGGATCGTGCGGCCCTGCTTACACCATCTGTATTCGTACTGAAAACCAAGATCCAGCCAGCTTTTGCCCTTCTGCTCCCCTCGTGTCCCCGACTCTGAGGCTTCCCATGGGAAAGGACGAGCTGGGGGGCTGCCGCGGCGTTTCCGCAGCCCCACGCGTGGTGCGCTCGCAGCCGATCTGGCAGGTTGCGGATCTGCGACGCCTCGCTCCAGGGGAAGGGGGAGAGGTGCAAGCTCCAATTAATTAAGCCGCAGTTTTCTTAACACGTCTCCCCGCCTGTCTCTCGTGCCGCGCGGAGCTGCTCCTGCCACCTTGCTGAGCCAGACCCTGCTGTGCTGCGCCGTGAGCCGCGGGGCCGCCTGCTGAGCAAGGCTGCTCCGTCGCCGCGCTGCTCCGAAACGCAGGGCGAGCGGTGGTGAAACCTTCCCCGGGGATACCCACAGTTGCCTGGGGGCTGGCGGGAGGAAAGCCCCGGCCTGGGGGAGGAAGGAGGCCGTGCCAGCTGTGTGTCCCCACTCGAATCTGGGTTCTGGGCTCCTAAAACCACCATTAAGAGCTGGTAGGTGTGGAGGTGTGATGCACGTCCTGCCTGCCGTGAGCAGCTCTGGACTGGATGGCTTGGCGCTGCTGAAAAAACAGAGCAAAAAAAATACCACTTCTTCAGCTTTGAAAGACAGTTTCTACCAGCTCTTCACCTCTCCTTCCCACCCTGCGCCCCAGAAAGAAAACCACTCGTGCTTTGGTCCCCTCGGACCCGCTGCTGGGGCAGGGCAGCACTGGGAACATGCCGGGGCTGAGCCCCTCGGTACCTCCCCGTGTCCCTGCCATCGGGCAGGGGAAATCAGGCCAGGGGCTCTTCCATCAGCCCGGGCTTTGGCTGGTTGATTGTGTTTTTAATTGGCCACTCTGTGCTCTGCTGAGTCTTGACAGAAGCAGACAGCACACATAAATCAAACCCTGCACGTTTCCGTGCGATCTGGTGGGAGACTGAACGCTGACCGTGCTGGGGACGCTGCGGGACCCACTCGCCCAGGCTCACCACGCTTCGACACGTCCCAGCCGCCCTGCACGGGGAGTTAGGGCAGATCCGCCCCCCCTGTTGCGAGCTTGCCTTTGAACACCCTCTCCAAACATTTGCTCTGAGCGCTGCCCTTCTGAATAAACCATCCCCGCTGAAGATTGCACGGTGGGAAAGGCAATCCGTACCTGCCCGCCCCCTGCGCTTCAAGCCCTGAAACGATAATTTTTTTCTAACTCCCTGTGCGTACCCTGAGCTAGGAAATGCCTTTTCTCACCCCTCCCTGCCACCTGCCTGGCCGTGAGCTGAGGCTGCGTGCGGTGCCCCAGCCGTGGGGTGCTGGCTGCCAGCTCTGCCCACCGCCGTGGGTGCTGCCCTGAAGCACCTGCGCAGGCTGGTGGCACCTCAGGGTGCTTTGCCAGGGGGCCCAGCAGCACCTGCAGACGGATGGGCTATTTATGCATGGTCTTGGGCACCCCCTCTCCTCCCAGCTACTAAAATTGGTGGCTCTGGGATGGTCTCCCCAAAAGACCATTTCATCCCCGTGCCCTCCTCCGATGGCTGGGAGCACCAGGAGGTACTTTCCTCTGGGGTGGGGAGAGCTGGGGCAGGGCTGGTGCTGCTGGGCTGAGCAGGCACAGTTACACGAGGCTTGGAAATCTCATTTTGGTGCCCCTACCCTCCCCTGCCGAGTCCCGCGACTGTGTTTTGGATGTCTGCTCTCTGACTGAGACTGCTTTGGCCAAAATAACCCAGCTGCTCTAATTTCCTCTCCCCTTCGCCCGCCTCCCCAGGTACGAAAGGCTTGGAGTGCTCTCCCTCCACCCCCACCATGAACTCCTACTTCTACAAGTTCATGATCAACCTGCTCAAGCGGTTCAGCAGCGAACGGAAACTCCTGGAGACGCGAGGAGCCTTCATCATCAGGTCAGAGCCCTGCTGCCCCGCCGGCGCCTCGCGGGCAGGGCGGGCTGGGAGGAAGGGTTCGGCGCCGGGCTCCCTCGCATCGCCAGGAGCCGGAGCCCTTTTCGGCAGCCTCCCTGGCTAGCTGGCAGCCGCGGCTGGCGTTTCCAGGGCAAACCGACTCGCCTTTCACGTGTCGAGGCACCGTATTTTTTGCTCCCAGCCCCCAAGGCGAAGTATCTCTGTATTACGCGGCATTGTCAGGTTCTTGTTGAGAAACGAGCAGGCCAGCTGGAGCACGAAGGCCGTGCTTGCTCGGGGTGCCAAGTCGAGCCAATTCTTCCACCTGGCTCGGCTCCGCGCGCTGCGGGTCAGTGTGGCTGCACTGGGCGCGCGATGCTCGCCCCGTAATGAGCCTGCTTTGCAGAAGACACATATTTTGACTGCAAGCGTTGGCAGGTTCTGCATCCACTTCAGAAGCTGCGATCAGGCAGCAGAGGCAGGAAAAACGAGCGCTGCAGCAGCTGGCAGTGCGGCGGTGTCTTTAATGCAATGAAATCTGGGGCAAGGGATGCAAATTCCTCGGCTCGCGCAGAAATAATGGGCTTAGCGGTCAAGGCAGGGCTGAAAAATCAGCGAGGAGGGGGCAGGACTCGGTGTTTTCCTCCCTGGTGTTTTCCTCCCTGGGTTTTCGTGGAGCTCTCCCAGTGCCCCGAGAGCACCAAGTGCCCTGCACCACGAGGCTGCAGAGCCAGGACTGGGGAGGTTTCTCCCCACCTGCCTTAAAGCCTGGCACCTTATCCCAAATACCCCTTGAAAAGCTGTTTCTCCCCCAAAAGTCCAGCTGAGCATATGTTTTTTTGCTTCTGACGGGAGTCTGGAAATGTCGCATTTAACCACACGGGGATCTAAGAATAGGGCAGGAAAATATCCCGCTCGTAGCAGTCCTCTTCTTGTCTGCGCTCTGCACCGCGCCTGCTGGGAGCGAGCAGGGCAGGGGAAGGGGCCCGATTGCTCATTAAACCAGCAGGGTAATTAGAGGGGCTCTGAGTAGCAACGGGGAGCCTGGGCAGGGTCACACTCAAATGCTCTCCCATCCGCAGCCACCTCCAATTTTTCCCTCCAGCTCCCCGACAGCCAGTGGGGCAGCTCCAGACCCTGCTTTTTGCTGTGACTCATGCCCCGGGCTCCAGATGTGCAAAAAATTCTAATCAGTGCAAAAAACAAACCAAAAAAACAACAGCAAAAGATCCTATCCTTTGTTATCCCTTGTCAAATGGCGTGGTGGCTCACGGGGGATAGATCCAAGGGGTATGGAGCCAGCGCAGCCGTTCTGGGCAGGGTGAGCCCTGGCCTCCAGCACTGGTGACTAACTCTGAAACCTACTGACGACAGCTTAAATGCCGGCGTTAACCACTTCTCCGCTGCCTCCGGGATCGGCAAGATGGGAATGGGGCGGGAGAAGTTTCACGGGACCCTCTGGAAGAGCTTGATCTGCTGCCAGAGGGCCCCACCAAATGTGGGAGCCTCGTGGTGCTATTTTTAGGCGCTGCTCAAATGAAAGCCACATGCGTGTTCCCACGTTACACCCCTCCCCTGTCCACAAGCGGGTTCAGCTGTTTCGCACAGCGGGGAAGAAGCCAGCCCCATGTTTCCATGGGGGAAACGCCGGTGATATTTCATCCCCCGCTCCCCTCCGCCACCAGGGACGGCGACGTGCCTCCAGCAGCTCCCCGCGTCCTGGCTGGGGCAGCGGGGAAGAAAGGCGAACCTGTTACCTATAGGTAATGATTTCCAGCCGAAGGAGTAGTGCTCAGTGGGATGGGAAACGTGGGGCAGGGATTTAAAGCCCAGCGCAGCATTTCTCCCCGTCACCGTGCCGGTGCTGGCCAGGCTGGGCAAGCTCAAAGGTCCCCGAGGTCAGCAGGGTGGCTGCGGTAGGGCAGTTTGTTTCCTGACCCAGCACAGGCTTGGGCATGTCCAGTTGCTGACTCCAGGGGTTCACAGCCTCTTCTCTGGCGAGTCCTCCCAGTCCTTTCCTTACCTTTCTCCATCGGCACTGGCACGGAGTCTGTCTGCGACGTACCCCTGCTGGTGGCATCCAGCACGGCGCTGTGAGCTCGAGCCCTGGCACCGCACCTCGTCTGTGCCACCAGCGGCACCGGCACGGAGGGCGAGCACGTGGGTGCAGCAGAGCCCCGGGCAGGAGGAGGAGGGAAGGGAAACTCCAGGAAAGGGCTCTTCAGGGCTGCTTCGTGCCCGTTTGACTCTGGTGCCATGTAAGTGCTCAGGAGCAGGCACAGCCCTGCTCAGCAGTGTGCCGAGGGAGCCGCCCTGGTACCCATCGCCCCGAGCACCGCAGAGCAGGTCGGGTTCATCTCTAGAGGCAAAAAGCCTTCCTGCCTCCACAACGGGCTGCAGAATTCCAAGTGCTGCCTCCTCCTTCCTATCCAGACACGTCTGCACCCAAAAGCAGATCCAAAGCGGTTGTTGGAGGCATCAGCCCCGTGCGCTTCCCTTTGGCGTTACCTCCCGCCTTGGTGCCGAGAGCTCCTGGCTGGCTGGGGAGCAGATACCTGCCCTGGCTGGTACGTGGCAGCGAAGAAAAACTGGCCCTGCAGCACCCTGTTCTCCCCGACAAGGGAAAGCAAAGTGAGCTGAGCCTGTGAACCGAGACGGGGACCCGCGAGGGGCAGCGGAGGAAGAGCATCGACAGCAGCTCTGGTGCAGCATGGATGTGCAGTGCCCTCGGCACGGGGGGGAACAGCACCCCAAGCTGCTTTCTGCTCTGTCTGGCTTTCCCAGGGCTGTGCTGTCCAGATGGGGACAGACGGAGTGGGATGGGGGCCCCGGGGCTCGCTGAGTTATGGATTTTCACCAGCACAGTGGGTTCAGAGAAGGGAGATGCTAGGGATCCCCTATGTAGCAGGGGCTGCCAAAACCCCAGCCAGGGTTTCAAAGCCCTCCTCTTGTCCCTGTCCTGGCCACCCTCCTGCTCCTCTGTGGCCCCATTTGGGTGGCCAAAGGTTTTGATGCTTCCTGAGGAGCCCCCCTCGGTGTGCCCGTGTCCTGGAGGCTGCCGGGGCCGGACCATCCCCGTGCCCCCACCAAAAGCAGCTCGGCGAGGGGCGCGCGTCCTTCTCGTCCTTCTTCTTCCTCTCCCCACCCTCCTGCCGCCGCCTGCGGAACAAAACCCGGGTTTGTTTTCACGTGAACCGTTTGGCTTGTGTTCAGCGAAGTGCAGGGGAGAAAAAAAAAAAAGAAAAAATGGAAGGGAAAAAAAAGAAACGCAGCCCCTTTGATAAGCTGTGATATGAACTCGGGTAAAATCCAAACAGCTGTGATGGCTACAAGGGGAGCTTCTGTGTCGGGAGGCAGCGAGCCTGCGAAAACACGCGGCTCTGCCTGCCAGGATGCTCCCTGGCCGCCTGCCCTTTTGCTGTAATGAGCTGTGCACTTTCCCCCCCTCCCCGTTGCCTCGCGGAAAGGAATAACCGGAGAAAGCGTTTTAGTTTTGGTTTTTTTCCTCCTGTTTTCCAAACCGAGGGCGGCGCTCCCCAGCCCCGGGCTCAGAGAGCGGCCCCAGGACGGGGTGGGGGCAGAGCTCGGGGTCATCCTGCCCCACCGGGAAGGTCCCCAGGTACCGGTGGTTTGGGTCCAGCCCTTCAGCCCCGTATGTGGGTCAGCTTTCACCCCTTTACGTAAGGGCCATTAGCATGCCCGGAGCCTCGCTCGCTTCCCAGCCCGCCGGCGAGGGCCACAGGGAGCACTCGGCGCGTTGCGCTCCTGCCCTCGGCTCCGGCTTTCATCGCCCTGCGCCGGGAGCCCGCTTCTCACGCGGCCACCGGGGCGAAGCTGGAGCCTGGGGCCCTCTGGCCATCAGTGGGTGGCCCCATTTCATCCCTGCGTGCATGCAGCAGGGCAACAAATTCATTTCCTCCTGGTTTTCCTCCCATCCCTCCGCACTTCCCGTTAATCCCTGCCTGCTCCCCAAAACCTCCTCCCTGGGGCTCTGCCGGCAGCGATGGGAAACCTTTGCTCCAAAAACCCAAAGCAAAGAGCAGTATTCGTTAAGTAGGATGCTGTGCTCAGCTCTCTGACACCCTCCACATCCCCCCTGGGGCATGTGTTGGAGGCTGGGGGGCAAAAATGCCCTTCAGCAGGGCGAGAGCTTGGACCTGGGGCTCTCGGGTGCTGGAAGCCACCAACAGCAGGGCTTAGCTGGAGACTGCCCTGCCCGGGGGCTGCTTGTGCCTGCTGGGGTACAAGGGGCTGGGGCATCCTCCTGAGGACCAGCTCCTCCTCCGGAGCGTCCCGGTGGGCTCGGGACACGGGTTTTAACCACCCTAACCAGCAAACTGCCCTGGGACCCGCGTCCCTCAGAGCCGCTGCGAGGCCCTGGTGCGTTTTCCTGCAGAAAAATGGAAAACACGTGCGAGCAGCGGCGCTGGCGTGGGCTGGGACTCATTAAGGTCAGCGAGAGTGTGGGGGGGAGGAAGGGGAAGTGTGCGCAGGGGGGAAGAAAATCCTCAGAAAGCGGCCGAGTTCCTTCCCAGGGCAGGTCCCGGGGGAGTTACGTGTTCTCCATCCCGGTGCTTTCCCCGGGATCCCAGCAGGGGCGAAGCACGAGGTCCGGAAAGGCGAGAGGAGGAGGGCTGAGCGAGCGAGGAGCTCGCAGCAGATGCAGGTTTCCCCAAAGCAGGATTTCCTCGAAGCAGGGCTTTGTTTGATTCCAAGCTGCCACAAGCAGCTCCCAGGTTTTCTGCCCCGTTTTCCTTGCCCAGTGGCTGCACCGGGAAGGGGGAGCCGCGCACACGGGGTGGCCGGCCTGGGGTTGCTTTGGCCATCAGCTGGAACTCACCCCGCTGGGCTGCAGGAGGGTCTGCTTGTATTTCCTCCCCTTCCTTTGCTTTCCAGATGGGACACCTCGCTCTATTAGTCTTTACGGAGCAAAAGGCACGAGTGACAGGCTGGGAGGAGTGGAGTAATGGCATTTTTCCCCTCTGTCCTACAGGGGATCCTGCCCAGGATTATCCCCAGGGCACGCTTGGTTAAAAACCCCGAGGCAGGGCTGTTTTGCATCCTGCTGCTCTCGTCAAGGTTTTCTGTTCCTGGCTGCTCGGGAGCATCCCGCAGCACATCGCTCTGTGCCGGTGGGGCCCGATGGCACGCACAAGGCACCCGAGCATCCGACTGCTCCCATCTCACACCTGCATCCGTCTGAGGCTCTGGGGGTTTGGAGGAGAGAGCAGGAAGGGCCACATCCTGCCCTCGGAGCCAGCCGGGTTATCCCCCGGGCACTGGTGTGGATGCTGCAGAGACGGGGAGCACCCAGCTGCCACCAGCACCCATCCAGCCGCGTGGGAGGCAGCGGTGAGGTTGCTCTAACACCTGGCGTAAACGTGGATCGAGTTCTTGCAGCTCCTGCCTTGAACCCAGCGAGCAGGGGGAGTTACTTGCAGATACCTCGTTCTGGGGATGGTGGTGGCTCCCCCGGAGCCACGAGCTTCCTGAGTAAAGGGATGGGCCAAGAGGAAATGCTTCCCCCTCTTCTGGCTGTGGGAGTGACTGTGAGAACCCAACGAACCGTGCAGGGCGCGGGGAAATTCCCGTGGTGTCGGAGCAGGCAGCGAAAGGAGGATTCAGACGGTTCCCAGCCTGCCCCGTCGGAGGGAGAGAGCACGTCTCGGGCGTGGGGCTGGCGGTTCCCCCGCGAGGAATCCCTGCTCCCAGCACCCGTCGTGCCTGCAGAAAGCATCGGGGAGGCTGCGGAGGAGCAAGGCGGCAGCCAGGCAGCTTGCACGCGCGAGGAGCTTTTAGCCGAGCCCTCTTGCAGCCAAGCAGGAGGGGGAAAGGTTGCAAATTGCATCCAAGCCTCCCGGTCCCTGCGGTTTTGCTGCTATTTTCTGCTCTCTTGCAGCTCGCGTGAGTGCTCTGGAGGTCAGCGGGGCCAGCAGGCAGGCGATGACTCTGCACAAGGGCTGGGTGCTGGTTACAGCGCAGGAGCGGCGATGTCCGCCCCCAGGAGGGAGCTGCCACATCAGGGCTGATGCTTTGGGGCAGGACGGGTCCGGGTCCGGGCTGCTCAAACCCTCCTGACGCTCAGCCAGAGCAGGGGAGAAGTCAGCAGAGTCCGGAGTTTGGGTACGAGGCGAGGGAGCTGAGGGCTTGCACCTGGGGCATGGATGAAGATCGCTCTGCCTCCTCCTCCCCCAGGGACTGAGCTCTCTAAAACATCCCCCTTTCCCCAGGGGGGACGCAGCCCCATCGGCCGTGTTGCCTCTAGGCCAGCAGTGTGCTGCTCGGTCACCTTTCCACGAAAGGAGCAGGAGCACTTTTATTCCTTCCAGCAGCACTGGGGAGGCTCCCGCCCCTGTAAGCCCTGCACGCCCCAAACCGGATCAGCCTCTCCCGGCTCCTCTTGCCGCGGCTCCGCACCCGCTCCTTTAACCTATTTTATTGGCAGCGGAAAGAAATTATAGGGGTAGAAATAAGGCGCCTGTCAGTTTTCCTGAAAATTAGGCCACAGCTGTCAGCCTGGAAGGGAAGATGCGTCTCAGAGGAAGGATCTTCGGAGCGCTGCTGTTGCGTTACGCAGCTCGCCAGCCCCTGCGCTTCCTCCCCTTGGAAACCTTTGGGGTTTTCTTTATCTCTCCATCCTTTGGAGGACACGAAATCCTGAAAGCGTCGCCGCCTGGTGAGAGCGGGGCTGGCGTGCGTGCCCCCGGGCTGGGGCAGGTGCGGGGCCGTGCGTCACTCCTCCTGGCCCGGGAGGTGGCTGGCAGCCAGGTTTCTGCTCCCGCGGGCACGTCTGGACAGAGCCAGAGTTTCGGCCCTGCCGGGCACAAGCTGCGGTGCTTCTGCAGCTCCTCCTCGCCCGGGGCTCGAGGTGCCATGAGCCCGGGGCCGCCCGGCTCGCTGTGGCACAGCACAGTGCTCGCCACCATCATCTCAATGGCTCCAGTGGCATCAAGGCTTGGAAGCCGCTCTTCCTGTGCCTGCTGGTTGGGCAACGCGTTGGGCACCTCTGGGTTCAGCCTTCCCCGTCACTCAGCTCTCACCATTTTCCTGCAAATGCGAGGTTTGAAGTCCTGTAGCTGGATCTCACCCCCGGATTTGCTGCCGAGAACTCATCAGGTTCACAAGCCAGAGAAGAGGAGCCTTGGGCATCATGGGGTTTTGCCCTCCTGGAGTGCTCGGGACAGGGGAGCTGATGGTTTCTGGCTGAGCCTTGTGAGCTTTGCAGGTGCCGGGTGGCTGCATGCTCACAGCCGGGGTCACTTCGTCCATGGGGCACTGCCAGGGTCCCTCGAGTGTGGACCCCTGGGCACTTGGGCAGCTGCTGCTCCGCGTGCGCCTCGGGGGCTTCTCCTTGGAGGGGCTGCCACGTTCACCCCCGTTACACCTGAGAGGACCGCTGACTGTCCTAACATAGCTCCCTTTAGTGCCTGGCCCATCCCAGAGGACGTGAGCAGTTGATTATCCTCTGTGCCCCCACAGCCGAAGCAGCAGCAGCCCTTCCTTCTGCTCGGTGCAGCTGCTGTGCCCCTCTCGGAGCTGTGGCTGTGTCTGATTTCACCTGGAGGTGTGCTCTGCAGGCTGAAGGTGACCTCTCCAAAGGGCACTGGCGTGTCGGACAACGTCGAGGTGTGTTTTGGGCTGCCCTGTGCCAAAATCCTTCTGCAAGGGCGTTCAGGCTGATGCTTGCCTTCGCCTCGGTTGGGACCTGGCATTCCCTGCCTCTTCCAGGCCAAAAGCCCATGGGGGCTTCCCAGGCGGCCCGCCATCCCGGAGCAGCACCACGAGGCTCCGCAGGACCTCGGAGCCGTTCCATTTCCCGATGCTCCGATCGCACCCAGCGTGTGGGGAGCCCGGGCTCAGCCCGCGTGTCCCGGGGGATCGGGACTGGCACGGTCACCCGCGGGGACCCGTCGCCGTTCGGCCGGGGAGGAGAGGGCTCAGCGCCGTGCCGGCACCGCGGCGGGCTTGGCAGTTGTTTCCCTGCCGAGCAGCCGGCCGTGGGAGGGATTCTTGTTTGCAGTGAAACACGCTGCGCATCTCCCTTGTGAGCAGAAGCAGCTCGGGGGCTGTCCCTGGCTGCTCGAGCAGAGCCCGGGCGTCTTTTTCCTGGCTGCAAGAGAGGGCTGGGCCAAATTCGCCAGGGGGCCTCGATAATAACCATCAGGAGGAGCTGGGGCTGGATTTTCTCCTTTGGTGGAGATGGCACCGTGGGAGGAGCGGACCTCATGCAGTCCCCAGGGCAATGGGACATCCCCGCTGGGGCTCTGCAGCGCATCCCGGCCCTGGCAGGGCAGGCGGTGGGGCAGGAGCCTGGAAAAGAAGTTAAAGCTTTACCGACAGAGGTCCCCCCAAAATTCCCCCCCCCCCAAATTTCTCCGGCTGGAAGTCGGTGCCCAGCAAGGAGGAGGTGGAGGCAGGGGACCCCCAGACCTGCCCGCACACGGAGTCCCACTGCCCTCAAACTTCTGGGGTGCTTCTGTCTGTTTTCTTGATTTCCTTCCCCGCCCTCGCGGCGACGGAGGGGGAATGGCAGCCTCGCGGCTTCCCCGCTGTCTCCTCCCTCTCCCTTCCCCATCCTAATTTTATCTGCACCCCAAAGGCTGCTTCCTCTGCGAATTCCTAAAGGGTCCCAGCTGCCGGGGACGCTGCTTCTCCCTGGGGGAGGACGGGGCTGAGCCGCGCTCTGTGCCAGGCTGCTGCAGGCGGCCGCGGGGAGGAAGGGCGGCGAGAAGCCTCGGGAGGAGCAGGGAGGGGAGAGGAAGAGGAGGGTGGGGAGGAAGCACCGAGGGGCACTGCCCTCCTCGCAGCCTTGTACCAGCAGGGGTGGAGGTGATGGGCTGGTCCCCAAAAGCCAAAGGGCTCCCGGTGACCTTGGCACCCTGCCGGGGGTGGAAAGTTGTGGGAATCGGAGCAGAAGGTTTACGGGGTCACCCGTGCTGGTGTGGGGCCGGGACGTGGGATTCCTAAGAGGAAGGTGCTGAGCCGTGGGTGCCACCCGGGGCTTCCTCGCCCTGCAGTGGGGACAGGCGAGGGGCTTGAGCCCCCCTGGGTATCGTGTATAGGGGCCGTGGGTATCGGGGCCGTGGGTATTTGGGAACGGCTCCTGCTGCCATGGGTGGGCTGAGCTGGGCACGGACCTCGTCTCCCGTCTCTCCGGCCACTGCCCGGTCCCACCCCCGGCATCCCGGCTGCCAGGTGGAAGCCACCTGTCCCAGGGGAGCGGCTCCGCGGGGGCTCTCCCGTGTCACCCGCACGCCCCCGGTGCTGGCAGTCGGCCTCAGCTGTCACGGCAGCTGCGGGGCCGGCCACTTGTCCCCCCACCACCACCCGGTGCTGCCGGCATCCTCCCCATCATCTGGGGGACAGTTTGGGGCAGGGGGCGAGGAGCCGCCGGCACACCGCAGTCCCCCCAGGCATCCCACTCTGCGCACCCGGGCAGCTCCGTCCGGGGAGGGGACCCCATGGATTTTGTTGGGTTTGCTCTGCCAAAGCCACCTCTGGTGGCCTTGGGGTCCCCGGAGAGCTGCTGCCCCCCGGCACAGTGGCTCTGCACATCCACAGCTCTCCGTGTGCAGGGGATGGTGGCACGGCGTGGCAGAGGGGGACATCCACGTTCAGCTGCCCCATCGGTGCCGGGCGAGCAGGGGCAGGTACCTGGTCTGGGCCAGGCTCTTTCCTCCTACAAAGCTCTTTTCCTCCTCCAGGGGTTTCAGCCCTTCTTCCCATAAAGGGTCCCAGCTGCACCCCACAGATGGGCACCCCGAACTTTCCGCTCCTATCTCCCGGTGAAATCCTGCCCATGCAGGGTGAGGGGCACGCGCCGTGCCCCGCTGCTCCTTTCACTCCGACCCGTTTCCAATTTCCCAGTGCCACCGAAAGGAGCGGGGGAAGAAAGAAAAAAAGAAAAAGAAACAGAAAAAGAAAAAAGAAATCCCAACCCAACCCAGCCCTTCCTTGCTAATCAAAACCAGGCCTGAAATTAGAAAGCTCTCCGCGCTGGGCGCTGGCTGGGAGCGCGGCGGCAGCCAGGGAGATGTCGGGGCAGCTATTTATGGAAAGCCATGCCTGATTTCGGACGGGACGGGGGCGGCGGGGGCCGGCCCCGGCGGGTTTGCCTCAATCCGCCCCCTCTGCAGCCCGTGGGCGGGTGAGGGCAGCTGCGGAGGTCCCTGAATCGCCTCCCCCAAGCCATGTCCCCAGGGCTTTGCTCTCCCCGGGGCGCGTTTTGGCACAGCGCCGATGCTCCGAGCCTGGGAGCCGGGACAGAGCCCGGGGGGCAGCGGTGGCGATGACACCAGTTGTCACCGGGGCAGGAACCGGTGTCACCATGGGGCACGAGCTTGGATGCGCCCCGTTCGGGAGCCTTTGATCACAGCCCACTCCTTTAGGGTGGCCTCGGGAAGGGAAATCTGGGTTAAAAAAGCCAGGAAAGGGGTTCTCCCTGGGCACACTCATCCTGCTCAGGCACGTGGGAAGCGTCTCTGGAAGAGGCTGTGCACGGAGAGGGCACCCAGAGCACCTCAGGCCGTGGCTGCCCCCTTATTCCCCACCAGGGAGGCTCTGGAAGCCCCCACTTGCTGCCAGGAGGACACCGGGAGCACGTCCCCACCTCCTCGGGGTGCTCCCCTTCCCCTCTTCCCCAACCCTTCCCTCTCCCTCCTCTGGCGATCCCGTGCCTGAGGGGCAGCGGTTACGTAAGAAGAAGGGGATAAATGGATAAATGAGCTGATTTGGCACTGCCCATGCTGCTCCGATGTGGTCCGGGCCGAGGGCCGGGTTGGGTTACGTAAAGCCCTCACAGAGCACTGCTTTGTCCGGGTGCGCGGGGCTCCGAGCTGCTCCGCCGAGTCGTGAGGAAGACAGCTTTCTTCCTCCACGCCCCTCTTTGGGGCCAGAAATCCCATTTTCCACCCCCTCAGGCCAGCTTTATCAGCCTCTTCAGAAGCATCCGCAGGGGCTCTTTGTGTCCCGGCTCCCCGGGGCGCCACGAGCCGGTGGCCTCTGCCCGCGGGGGCTGCAGGGAGGCTGGAGCCACGAGTTGGCTGCAGGTGCCATCGCCCCCTGCCCTGCTCCCCCACATCGGGGATGGCGGTGCCACCGCCCCGTCCCACAGGACACCGAGAGGCGCAGGGCACCCAGAGCAGCAGGCAGGGGGCCAGGGGTCCTCAGCCTGGGGGCGCGGGAGCTCGGAGCAAAACAGGAAAGCCCAAAATCCAAACAAAGGCGGGAAAAAATCTGGTTTTGGGTTTCGGCTCTGAGATGTTTGACGCCAGGATGCCCGGGTTCGCTAAGCAGAACATTCCTGCCCCAGGAGACATCAGCAGAAAACCCTTCAGCCTGGAAAAGGCTGCTTGGACCAGCAGCGGGTGGTCCCGTGGCAGCTCCTGGTGTCCCCGTTTGCCACCCGTGGAGCTCCGTGCAGGAAGGGTGCGGTGCGTGGGCTCGGGTCGGGGTCCCGCGCTCGTTAACCATCCCTCCCCTGTTGGTTTTTGTTTCCTGCGCGGCGCACAGGCAGCTTTGTCTACTTCTGAATGCAGAAAACATCTTCCACTCCATGGCAGACATCCTCCTTCGGGAAGAGGACCTCAAGTTCGCCTCGACCATGGTGCACACCCTGAACACCATCCTGCTCACCTCCTCTGAGCTCTTCCAGCTGAGAAACCAACTGAAGGACCTGAGGACGCCGGTACGGGCGCGTGGCTCCATTTCACAGACGGGCAAACTGAGGCAGGGGGCGACTGCTTAGAAGCAGAGCACAGGTCACGCATCCCGTGGGCAGCGTGCAGTGAGCGCTGGCAGTCTGGGGACCGCCAGGACACCCCTCGGCACGGGAAGGGGCCCCCGACCCCCCATGTAAGCCGATCGCAAGCCCTGCATGCCCTCCTCGGGCCCCCCGAGCCCCGCGGCAGCTGCCACCTCCCTCCTGCGCTCCCCAGGAGACAGGTGACGGGGGCGAGCACCCCGCGGGGCCCCGCTGGTCCCGCAGCTGTTCCTGCAGCAAAGCCGCTCCCGGAGCAGCTGCCAGCGGCGGCGGTGGCCGCAGGGGGCACCCCGAAGCCCAGGGCAGCGTCAGCACCGGGCGGGCTGGGGGGCGGAGAGGTGTCCCCCCATGTTTTGGTGGCCCCCTCGCCTAACCCCCCCGCTTCCTCTTTCCCCAGGAGAGCCGCAACCTGTTCTGCTGCCTGTACCGGTCCTGGTGTCACAACCCGGTGACAACCGTGTCCCTCTGCTTCCTCACCCAGAACTACAAGCACGCCTATGACCTCATCCAGAAGTTGTATCCTTGGGGGGCTCTGCCGGGGCGCAGACGGGAGGGGGCAGTGCTTGCGGGGTGCCTCCCAGCCCCTCTCCCCTTTTTTTTTGGTGGTGTAAAAGAGGACGGCGCGATGGCTGAGCACTGACCTTCAGCCGCCCAGGAGGGGAGGCTCCTTCCTCCCGGGAGGATGAAGGCTTTGACCTCCCGGACCCGTGTCCAGCGACATGAGCATGATTTCTTTCCTTCTCCTTTTCCACCCCCAAATGTTACCTTAAAACCCCCGTCCTCTGTCTGTCCGAGGCAGACTCCGGGTAGAGCCAAGCGCGGTGCGTCCCGGGGAGGCAGCGATGCCCCCGGGCAGCCTCAGCTCCGCCAAGGCCGTGCTCCCACCTCTGCCTGGCACAGGGCGAGGACACGCCGATGCCCTGCCCTTGTCATGGCCACTCCAAGGCATGGAGCCGCAGCTCGGCTCGGTGCAAGCGTGCCGCAGGAGGGAGCGGCGCGGCCCAAGCCGCCTCCTTCCCCCAGATCCTGGCTCCTTCCCTCCTGGCTGGCTGCAGCCTCCAGCACCTGGCCCGTGGAGCCAAGGTTTTGGTGCTCGGGGCCTGGGACGTGTCCCAGCAGAGCCAGCACCTGGCACTGTGCGGGCCCTGTGGCACCACGGTGAGCTCACCCTCTGCCCGGAGCACAAGGGTTATTTCCCTGTGCCGGCACAACCCGGGACTCCCCAGGTGTATTTCCCTGCAGAGGAGCTTGCTATCGCTCTCGGTTACTCTTTCCAGCGTGTGCTGGTGTTTCTCCCAGGGCACCGGGGTGCTCTCGTGCCATCCCTGTGGCCACGCTGCCTCCCCTGCCCCCTGGCCTGTCCCCTGCCTGCCCGGGGGAGGAGGACACGGCACGGGTCGTGCCGAGCAGCTGCATCTCGGCATCACCCAGCTTGGGGCAGACCTCAAATCTCCACGTGCAGCCACCCCAGTCCCACCCCGAGCCATGTCCTGTGGCACCACGTGGCTCTCAAACACGTCCAGTGGTTGGGATCCACCACTGAACTCGCAGAAGGGCCACAAGCCACAAATATTTGGGGTCCCCCCCTGCTGCCACCAGGCCCTCTCCTTCCCAAGGTGCATCCTTAACAGCCGTGCCCAGCGGGGACCTGGAGGTCACCGTGGACTTCCTCACCGAGGTGGACAAGCTGGTGCAGCTCATCGAGTGCCCCATATTCACCTGTAAGGCTCGGCCCTGTCTTTTTGAGTTTTCTGGGGGGGTGGGAAGCGGGGGGGCTCGCTCCAGCAGCCCGGGAACGTCCCCTCCCCGCTCCTTCGTGGCTGCGCGAATAAATAGAGCAGAAGTTATCGGACCTGGTGCTGCCAGCCCGCCGCTCGCGCTGCCCGCCGGGGAGGCAGCCGGCCCCCGTATGTGGGTTAACGGAGCGGGCGGCCGTGGCACACAACAAAGGCCTGGGGGAGGAAGGAAGGATGGGAGGGGGACTTGGGCCACGCGCAGCCCCGTGCCCGGGGGGATCAGCCCTACAAAATGGGCTGCTCCTGTCCCTGCGGGGGTCAGCGGGCAAAGCCTGACCCCCTGCCCCTGCTGTGCCCCACCGCTGGGTGCTGCATCCATGGGGTGTTCTCTCGATGAGGTTTTCTCCCACTGGAGGTTTTTCCCACTGGGGTTTTCTCCCCCCGGGGTTTTCTCCCACCAGCGACTGCATTTGGCTGCCCCTGGGCTGCTTCTCCCCTGGGGCCACGAGGAGCAGCTGGGCATTAGGAAAACTCCCAGTAAGGGCTCTGGGATGGGACCAGGGCTGAGGAATATTTGGGGGCAGAGGTTCAGAGCAGGCAGGGGGGCTCCTTGGGCTCAAACGAGCCCGGCTGGAGGCTGCTGACACGTGTGGGACACGCGGGGAAGGGCTGCAGGCACGGTGCGATGCCAGGAGCTTCCTACTGGGCCGGGAGGAACCTGGGGTGTCGGGGCTGGAAGCGAAGTGCCTTCCCCCGCCTCCATCCTCTTCCTCTCCGCTTGCAGATCTCCGCCTGCAGCTGCTGGACGTGAAGAACAACCCCTACTTGATCAAGGCGCTGTACGGCCTGCTGATGCTGCTGCCCCAGAGCAGCGCCTTCCAGCTCCTCTCCCACCGGCTGCAGTGCGTGCCCAACCCCGAGCTCATGCAGAGCGCGTAGGTGCCGCGGGGACAGGGATGGGATGGGGTGGGGACAGGATGGGGACAGAACGGGGACGGGGATGGGATTGGGATGGGGATGGGGATGGGATGAGGATGGGGATGGGGACAGGGACAGGACGGGGACAGGATGGGGATGGGGACAGGGACAGGACGGGGACAGAATGGGGATGGGGTCAGGGATGGGGACAGGGACAGGACGGGGAGAGGGACGGGGATGGGATTGGGATGGGGATGGAATGGGGAGGATGGGGACAGGGATGGGGACGGGATGGGGATGGGGAAGGGGATGGACATGGACGCCCCGTGCCAGGACCACGCTCTGCCTGTGCACCGCGGCTCCTCAGTGGCCGCGGCTGCTCCTTGCCCCGTGGCCGGGAGCTCTGGCTCGGGGTTTTTTTGTCTATATTTGGTAACCCTGGGAGGGCTGCGCCTCATCCGCAGGCATTTGGCATCCGGGATGGAAAATTTCACTTGTGGGGTCGCTATGGAAACGAGCAGAGCCATGGAGGAGGTTTTGACGGAGAGGGAAGGCAGCTCCCGGCGGCGGCTGGGAAAGCGTCCCCACCACGGCCATGCCGCCGTCCATCCGTCTGTCCGTCCGGGCACCCAAAAGGACGGTGACACCACGCCGGCGGGGGTGGCCGTCCTCACCGGGGGCGTTTTGGCAGCCACTTTTGTGGCCCCTCCGCGGTGACGGCGTTGGGGACAGCCCCGAGCCCTCCCCGGGGGGCTGCAGCCTCCCGCCCGGCTCCTTTTGCCATGGCCGGACGCTGCTGGGGGGATTTTACTCGTCAAGCCCCGGCTAACGAGCGGGGACAGCCGCTCGCCGGCAATGGCGCACGATGAAAGCTCTGCCTTCCTTTGCAAAGCCCCAGAAAAAAAAAAAAAAGAGAAGCGCTCCCAAGATGCGCCGTTTTCTGAAGCAGACCCCCACCAGCTCCACTCCTTCACTTTTAACTCGTCCCCTGGGCTGGCTTTTATCCGCCGTGCGCCGCTGAGCTGGAGCGGGAGCCCGCAGCCCCGATTTTAATTGGAGGGGCAGGGAAGGGGGGCACGTGTGCCTGTCCCCCCCTCCTTTTTTTTTTTCCCTCTCTCTCTTCCCTCGGCCGTGGCAGCCGGGTTTTCGGAGCGATCGGAGCTGTCAGACAGCCTGAGCATCTGATTAACGCTGACCTACATTCCTTCAAACACCGGAGGCTGCTTTCATAACCGCGAGCCCGGGCTGCCCCCTCCCCGGGGAAGCCGTGCCACGATGGGGAGGCGGCGGCGTGCCGGGCACGAGGGGTCCTCGTCCCACCCCGCGGCTGTCCCCGCACACAGATATTTATTTGGGGTTTTGTAAAGCCAGGCAGGGAAACTGAGGCACTGCCCCGGCGAGGCCGGGACCTCCACCTTGGGCACCGAACGTGCCTGGTGGCCTCCCTCCTGTCCCGGCCTCTCCTGGCCTCCATCTCCTGCCTCTGCAGGAGGGCGCCAGGACTCTGCAGGGCTCAGCAAGGTGCCAGCCCCTCGGCTCAGCACCAGCATCATGCACCGGGGTACGCGGTGCGGCGTGCTCTGCCCTCACGCTCGCCTTCCTCCCCGCAGGGACGGCACCAGGGCGAGCGCGGGCTCCAAGAGGTCGGCGGCCTCCAACATCGACTACACGGAGCTGCTGCAGCACTTCGACAAGGTGCAGCACAAGCACCTGGAGGCGCGGCACCAGCGAGCCGGGCGGGCAGAGCAGCTGGAGCGGCGCGGCGTCCTCTGAGCAGCCCCGCGCGGCCGCCCGTGGGCACGGTTGCAGCGCTTGGGGCAGGGACCAGGGCACGGGGACGCGGACCAGGGCACGGGGACAGCGGGTCCCGAGCACCTGGTGGTTTTAAGGGCAGAGGGAGATGGGCGAGCGCTCGGCACGGGGCTGGTTTTTCCCCCTCCGTGCTGCCTTACGCACGGTGGGACCCCCAGGCTGTGCCCGGCATCGCCGGGAGGAGGAGAGGCCGGGGGGAAGGCGCTGACTTCTCCTGCAGCAGGGCGAGCAAACTCCCCTCCGCTTCGCTAATGCCTTCCCCGTGACCGTCAGCTGAGAGCACGGCCTCCTGCCAGAGGGACCGGAGGGGAGGAAACGCGCGGGGCAGGGAAGAAGGGAGCAAACGGGGTACTCCCCGCCGGGAAAACGAGCACAGGCACCCGCGCTCCCACCCGCAGGCTGCCACGGCCCCAGGACCCCCGCACCCCCCGAGCCCCGGGCACGGCCGGCAGCGCAGCCTTAACCCCGCACCGGGTGCGGGTGCGGTGGAGGAGCCCCCCCTCGCTCCGCGCCCCCTGCACCCCGTCCTCCTTCCTATCGCGAGCTCCCCGCGACAAAATAAAGAGAGCAACGCAGAGCAGCCCCGCCGTCCTGCCCTTCCTGCGTGGCTGGCACGGCCGCTGCGGCGTGCCTGCTGCTGGGGGCTCCCCATCAGAATATGGGGGTCTCTATCCATATCTGAGGCTCTCCATCCCCATATGGGGTTCTCCATCCACATATGGAGCTCCCCATCTGCATCTGGGGCTCCCCATCCACATGTGAGTCTCTCCATCCACATACGGGGTTCTGCATCGACATGGGGCTCCCCATCTGCATCCAGGGTTCACCATCCACGTGTGGCTCTCTCCATTCACATCCAGGTTTCCCCATCCACATCTGGGGTTCTCTATCTGCATATGGGGTTCTCCATCTGCATACGGGGTTTCCCATCCACATATGGGGTTCCCTGTCCTCATATGGGGACTCTGCATCCACATCCAGCTTTCCCCATCCACATCTGGGGCTCTGCATCCAGGGGTCCCCATCCAGATCTGGGGTTTCCCATCTGCAACCGGTGTTTCCCATCCACATCCAGGGCTCTCCATCTGCATATGGGGTTCTCCATCCACATCTGGTGCTCCCCATCCAGATCTGGGGTTTCCCATACGGATCTGAGGCTCCCTATCCACATCTGGGGCTCCCCATTTGCATCCAAGACTCCCCATACACATCCATCCCAAAGAGGAGCCCCAGAACTCCCAACCCTGGCTCTTGCTAGCCCAGGAGACCCTGCTCCGGCCCTGCCACCTTGCCCCAGCCCTGCCACGCTGGCCCCGGGGCTGCTCCCCTGCCTGGCAGGCGCGCCGGGGCTTTTCCTCCTGCTCCTCTCCCCGAGAGGGGAAAAAGCAGCCGAAATTCTTCCAGGCCGTGGTCATGAAACCGCAGCGCAGTGACAGGCATTTTCCTGGCCCCGAGCAGCCGCTTCGCCCTGGCCAGCAGCGCCGAGGGGCCGCCGCGCACGGGGGGGGGGCTGCATTTTGGGGAGCGCGGCTGCACCCCCAGCCCCATCCCGGTGCGTTTCGGGCCCTCACCTGATCCCGGGGAGGGGGCCGGAGGAATGCGGAGGGCTTTTATGGCCCCCGGCCTGTTTACAGCAGAGCTGGGCTCTGGCAGCGGGTTCCCCCGGCAGCCCCGCACCGAGGCTGCTTTGGACGGGATCAAGACATTCCTGGCATTCCCGGGAAAGGGCTTCCCAAACCCGGTCGTGGCGGGTTAATTTTAACAGCCAGCCCTCCAGGACGGGCCAGCCGTGCCTCCCCGAGCCCCCCGGCCACCTCTTGGCGCACGGAGGGGACATTGGGGTCCCTGCTGCGTGTCCCCCACTGCTGATGGCCCCAGCAGGGTCAGGGTTTGGGGAGAAATCCCGGCTGGAGCACGGGGCTGTGGTCCGGTCCTTATGGGTGGCTCTTGGCCAGTGGTGGCCCGAGCAGCGTGGTGACACCGGGACACGGCCACCGGGACACGGCCACCAGGATATTGGGGCTGTTTTCATGGCTGGATAGGGGATATAGGGGCAGCAGCCCCCTCCATGCCCTGGCGGTGGTCCCAAGCCGGGCTCAGCACCCCCAGCACCCCCTCGGGGTGCAGCTCGGTGCCGTTGGGACCCCCCCAGACCCCAGCTGGGGTCGGGGCAGGGTCTCCCTGCGGACTTCCCACGCTTCCCAAGCTCAGGACCCCAAAACCGGCCACGGAGCCCCCCCGGGGATCCCTGCGGCGCACCCAGGCGTGGGACCCCCGGGTGGGGAAGACCCTTGGGGAGCCCCCCCAGCCCCGAGCATCCCTTGGTTCCCCCCCCCAACCCCCAAAGCATCCCTCGCCCCCCAGCCCCAACACCCCACGCACATCCCCAACACCCCTCAAACCCCTTTCCACCCCCCCCCCGCACCCCCAGCACCACCCCCAGAGCCCCCCCGAGCCTCCCCCACCCCTTTGGGGGGGTGTCCCGGGGCCGCCCCCGGAGGGGGGGGGTGTCCCAGATCCCCCCCCCATCCCACACCGCTGACCTCGCCCCCCACCCCTTAACCCCGCGCATCCCTGGGGGTCCCCCGCCGGCCCCCGGCCCCCCTCCGCCCCCCAAAACCCCCCCAGCCCCCCCCTTCGCCCCCCCCCGGGGGCGGGCGGCGCATGTGCCGCTCCGGAGCCCGCCCCGCTCCGCCCCGCTCCCCGCCGCCGCCCCGGGGGCTCCGCGCTCCGCTCCCCGGCCCCATTCCCGGTGCCGGCCCCGCTCCCGGTCCCGGTCCCGTTCGTCCGCCGCCAGGGGGGCGGCCGGGCCCCCGCACAGCCCGGGGGGGGGCGATGCCCTGCCCGCCCCCCCGCCGCCAGCCCCAGCCCCGGCCCCGCCGGCCCGGCCCCGCCGCCGCCGCCCCCCCCCGCCGCTGAGCCCCCCCCCCCCCCCCCCCCCCCCCCCCCGGCGCAGCCCGAGCCCGAGCCCGAGCCTGGCCCCCCCCGCGGCCCCCCCCGGCGGCGCCCCCCGCCCCGGGCAGCCGCAGCGCCCGCCGCGATGGAGACGGCGGAGAAGGAGTGCGGAGCCCTCGGGGGGCTCTTCCAAGCCATCATTAACGACATGAAGGTAGGGCCCCCCCCCCCCCCAGCACCCCCCCCAACACCCCTCCGATCCCCCCCCCCCCCCGAGCCCCCCGTCCCCACCGGGGGGTCCCCGCTCCACCCCGGGGCTGCCACCGGAGCCCCCCCCCCCCCGCGGTCCCGGAGCGGTGGCAGCAGCCCCGGACCCCCCCCCCCCCCCGGACTCCCCCCGAGCCCCCCCGGCTCCCCCCTGCTTGCCGCCGAGGGGGGGGGAACCTTTGTGTGCCCCCCACCCCGGGCTTCGCCTCCCTTGGGAGCAAAGGCTGGGTGCCCCCCCCCCAAAAAAAAAGGCTTTATTTCTCTATTTTTATTTTTATTAATTATTTTTTTGGGGCTCGATTTAAAACAAAATGGGGATTTTTTTGCCGGGGGGGGTTGGAATTTCTCGCTGCCCGGCCCCAGCGCTGGGGCTGCTGCCCCTGGGCGCTCCGGGGGGAAGAGAGCTGCCTCCTTCCTCCTCCTCCTCCTCTTCCTCCCGCTCCCTGCTGCAGCCCCGGCCAGACAATGCTGTCATTGCCAAGGCAGGGGAGGGGGGATAAAAAAATAAAAGCCTCGCCGAGGAGGAGGTTAACCCCTTCGGGGGCCGGCGGTGTCCCCACGGGGCTGGGATTGGGGGGGTTTTGGGGGGGGGGGAGCCCCCCAGTGAGAAAATCCCGGTGGCGCACGGGGACGGGTGACGGGGTGGCCCCAAAGCCCCAGGGGGCTGCGGTGCCGGGGGAGGACGGGGAGGCCGAGCTGGCTGCGGCCTCCGAAATTCCCGTGCCCAAAAAGCTTGGGGGTGGGTTTGGGGAACCCCCCCTCTTCACCCTCCCAATGCCCTTCGCCCCCCTCCTGGGCAGCCCCTGCCTCAGTTTCCCCGTTCCCTCGGTGGCCGCAGAGGGGACGGCGCGGCCCCGAGCCACCATCCCCACGCCAGTGACAGCGGGGACTCCAGCCCCGTGGGGACACCAGGGGGGAGGGGGCAGGAGCCCCTCACCCCGGCACCAGGCACCCGCGTACCGGGCTGGATCTGTTTCCATGATGTTGGCTGAAGGCTAAAAAAAAAAAACTACAAAAAAAGGGCAGAAAACCAAAAAAAGCGTGCTGCAGCTTCAGCTGCGCTCCTGCCGCGCACCGGAGGCCCCATGGGCGCAGCGTCCCCACCGGTGCCGGTGTCACCACATGGGCGTCCCGGGGCACCGGTGGGACAGGGGGACAGAATCGGTGCCGGCGTGGAGCGCGGCAACATGCCCGGCACGGCGGGGACCTGCGGCGGTGACACCGGGGCAGAGGGACGTGATTTCGGTGGCTTTGGGGGCACGCCAGTGGCTTTTTGTCTCCCCCTTGGTGGCTCGAGGAAGGAGGGCAGCGGAGCCCCGTGGTGGTCTCGGTGCCGGTGGATTTGTCCGTGGTGGCTTCTCCGTGGTGCGCAGCGTCCCCAGGTGACCTTGGCATGTCCTTGTCCCCGTTGTCCTTGTCCCTGCTGGCCTCATCCGCGTCTTCCTCCTGCCCGGTGCCCCAGAGGGCTGGGGACGATGATGCCAGCCCCACGGCTCCGTCCCGGGTGGCCTGGCACGGAGGTGGCCCGGGGACGTGGCTGTGGCCCGACGGACGTCACGCACCAGGCGGCACCCTCCAACCGTGCCGGCCGGACCCGCGAGGGAAGGGAGGCTCCCGAGGGCTCCAAACCCAGCGGTGTCCCCGCTCCACGCAAGCCCTGTCCCCAAACGGGACAGAAGTGCCACCAGAGCACCGACAGCCACCTCCAGGGACTTCGCAAACCTGGAACTGCCATCAGATGGCCTCGCCGTGACGGCCTCGCCGTGACAGCCTCACCAGGATGGCCTCTCTGGGATGGCCTCGCCGGGACGGCCGTGGGATGACTGCTGGGACACACGGCACTGGGACGGTGACGCCGGGTTGGCACCAGGACTTGCCTCACCGAGGTGGCACCAGGGTTAACGGCACCGGGACCGGCCTCGCCACGATGGCGGCTCCTCGATGGCCTCACCATGCGATGGCACCGGGATCAGCCTCGCTGGGACTGACCTCAAGACACCCCCGGCACTGGGATGGACTCGTTCTGCCACTGGTTTTACTGGGATGGCACCGGGATGGTCCCCCGGCACCTGCGCCCTCTCCCTGTCCCTTTGAGCCTCACCTCCACGGCCAGGCTGGAGGCTGGAGGCCGGGGCAGCCTCTCCTGGAGCTCCCGGCCCGGCGATGAGGTCTCCGAAGGCCAAGGATGGAAGGGGGAAATCTCGGGGTGTGGAGGGCAGGGAGGAAGAGGCGGTGGAGGACGGGGCGAGCGCTCAGCCTCTGCCGGCCACCGAGGCTGTGCCCGTCCCCGAGCTGCCTGCCCCCCACCCCCGGGGGAGGCTGGGGGGGGCTGTGCCCGAGGCGCGGGGTCTGACGGCCGCCTCCCCCCTTGCAGAGCTCCTACCCCATCTGGGAGGACTTCAACTCGAAGGCCACCAAGCTGCACTCCCAGCTCAGGTGAGTGGTCAGCAGGGGGATGACGGGGGGGGCACGGTGCCGGACCCGTCCCCCCCCCAACCGGGGGGTGATACCGGTGTCCCTGCCCCCCCCCCAGGACCACAGTGCTGGCCGCGGTCGCCTTCCTGGACGCCTTCCAGAAAGTGGCTGACATGGCCACCAACACCCGAGGTAGGACCTGGGGGGGGACATGGGGGGCTGGTGGTAAGGGGGGGGTCACAGCATCATGTCGTCCCCCCCCCCCCGGGCCGGGGCTGCCCCTGCGCAGGCGCCACTGGGCTGCCAAGCAGATGGTGCCGGCGGCACCCCGGCCATCTGGAGCTGCTGGGGAGGAGGAGGAGGAGGAGGAGAAGGAGGAGGAGGAGGAGGAGAGGAGAGGAGGAGGAAGGCCTGAGCCACAATCAGATTTGTCTCCCAGCCCCCAGCAGTGGGATTAGGGCATCGAGGGGGGGGCTGCTCCAGGTGCCCGGGTGGAGGTGGCAGGGGGACACGGCGCGGCGTGGGGGGCGGATGGGGAGGAGGGAGCTGAGGGGTGCCCCCACGGCCCCCGCTGCGGGACCAGAGCAGGTTTCAGATGCTTCACCTGGGGCTTTTTGGGGTGCGGGGAGGCAGCACCCCGCTGCCCGGCCCGCGGGCAGGGATTTCTGACGGCGCTCTGCGGGATCTGCGGCGCTGCCCCCCTGTGGCCACCATTAGGCTTCAGAGTTAACGGCTGCCTGCCTGCCAAACGGGGGCGGCTTCTTTGCAGAGCCCCAAAATGTACCGCTCAGGGAGCCCCGCAGTGGCTATCGATGTATGCATTTAACCGGGGGGTGGGGGGAGCCCCCAGACCCCGCTGGCCGCCCCCGACGCTCAGTGGGCCCCGCTCTGACCCCCAGGGGCCACGCGGGACATCGGCTCCGCGCTCACCCGCATGTGCATGCGGCACCGCAGCATCGAGGCCAAGCTCCGGCAGTTCACCAAGTAGGTGCCGCGGTGGCGAGCTGGGAACCCCCCGGGAGCCTCCCCAGGGATTTTTCCCACCCCACCCCGGGGGGGGGGGGGCGGTGTCGGCCCCGCTCCCACCTCTCGTTTTGCGCCCCCGCTGCAGCGCCCTCATGGAGAGCCTGATCACCCCCCTGCAGGACAGGATCGAGGACTGGAAGAAAGCCGCCAACCAGCTGGACAAGGACCACGCCAAAGGTGGGGGGGCACGTTTTGGGGTGGGGGGGGGGGGCTGCTTTTTGGGGGGGGGGGGGATGCTTGGTCCCACCCCGCCCCTGTGCCCGCAGAGTACAAGCGGGCCCGCCACGAGATCAAGAAGAAGTCCTCGGACACGCTCAAGCTGCAGAAGAAGGCTCGCAAAGGTAGCGGGGGAGCGGCGGCGGCGGGGCGGGGGGCGCGGGGGGGCCAGCCGGCGTTTCACATCTCTCTCTCTCTCTCTCTCTCTCTCTCTGTCTCCTTCCCTCTCCTCCTCCCCTCCGCGTCCTCCCCGTAGAGCTGCTGGGTAAGTGAACCACTGCCCCCCCCTCTGCTTCCTTATCTGTGTCCCCACCTTGGGCGAAAGCCAAGGACACCCCCCCCCAAAGATGTCATCCCCGTGTCCCCCCATCCCCGCCTTCCCCCCCCCCCCCCCCCGGCTCTTCCCTTTTGCTGGGGCTTTGTCTGTCTGTCCGTCTGTCTGCCTGTCCATCCGTCCGTCCCCGCTCTGCCCTGCTCATGCTACCTCCCCCCCGCCGCCACCACCACAATCCGTGGGGATGGCAATGTTCCCAGCCAGCCAGTGATGTCGCCATTTGGATGGCCGTGTCCCCAGTTGGGTGGCGATGTCCCCATCCGACGGCGATGTCCCCATAGAGCTAGCAATGTCCCCCTTTGGATGGCGATGTCCCCAGTTGGATGGCCATGTCCCCATCCAATCGGCGATGTCCCTATCTGGACAGTGGTGTCCCCCTTTGGATGGCCATGTCCCCATTTGGGTGACAATGTCCCCCCGATCCAGACGGCCATGTCCCCATTTGCGTGGCCATATCCCCCTTTGGATGGCCATGTCCCCATCCAGATGGCCATGTCCCCATACGGATGGCGATGTCCCCATCTGGATGGCCATGTTCCCACCCAGCCAGCGATGTCCCCATCCATCCGCACCCCTCGTTGGCTCACCCTCCATGGGGAGTGGGACAGGGCCCCCGGCCCATGATGCAGCCATGCCTGATGTCCCCCCCCCGGTGTCCCCCCGGCAGGGAAGGGGGACCTGCAGCCCCAGCTGGACACGGCGCTGCAGGACGTCAACGACATGTACCTGCTGCTGGAGGAGACGGAGAAGCAGGCGGTGCGCCGGGCGCTCATTGAGGAGCGGGGCCGCTTCTGCACCTTCATCGCCTTCCTGCAGCCCGTAGTGGTAAGCCATGGCCTCCCTTGGGGGGGGTGGATTTCTGGGGGGGGTCCACCACCATCGGGTGCTGATGTCCCCGTCCCCTCGCCCGGCTCAGAACGGGGAGCTCACCATGCTGGGGGAGATCACCCACCTGCAGGGCATCATTGACGACCTGGCCGTGCTCACCGCCGAGCCCCACAAGCTGCCCCCCGCCAGCGAGCAGGTCAGCGGGGGGGGACGGGGTGGGCTAAGGGGGGGACGCTGCCCTGGGGGGGCTCCAACCCGCTCCCTGCCGCAGGTGATCAAGGACCTGAAGGGCTCCGACTACAGCTGGTCCTACCAGACCCCCCCGTCCTCGCCAAGCAGCTCCAGCTCCCGCAAATCCAGCATGTGCAGGTGCGTTGTTAACCCTGGAGACTAATGGTGGCCTGCGGGGAAGCTCGCCAGGTGCCCGACTGGTGCCCAGTAATGCAGAGGGACTGGTCCTGGGAGCCCCCACCCACAGCTCCCATCCCCACGGACTAGCGTGCTGAACCTTGTTCTCAAGCCGTCCTCTCCTTCCTCTGCCCTCCCTGCTGCCCTCGCCCCCCCGACGTGCCCCCCCAGCAGCGTCAGCAGTGCCAAGGGTGGCCTCCCATGGCCCGGGGGGGCGCAGACGTGCTCGCCCTCCTCCACCTACCGCTACCGCAGCCTGGCCCAGCCGGCCAGCGCCGGCACACGGCTCTCCAGCGTCTCCTCGCACGACTCTGGCTTCATCTCGCAGGACGCCGCCTACTCCAAGCCGCCCTCCCCGATGCCCTCGGACATCACCAGCCAGGTGCGGGGAGAGGGGAGGATGGGGAGAGGAGAAATGGGGCTCCCAGGCCTCAGTTTTCCCATCTGTAAAATGGGCGCAACCCCCCAGTGTGCGCTTCTGGCCGTGTTGGGAGGTGAACGTGGGGGATGCTGCAGGAGAAACTGCGCCCCCCCCCCCCCCCCCCGTGCCCTCTTGCCATGTCCTAATCATCCCAAGCTTTTGGGGAGCCACTTGGTAGTGTCCCCAAATAAATGCTTTCCCCCCCCCGGGCACCGAGGATGCCCCAGGGCCCTCTGGACCCGCTCGCGGGGTGGGAGTGGGTGCGGCAGGCACGGCACTGGCTCACCAGGTGCGCTCTCTGCCCCCCTGCGCTCGCTGCTGCTCCTGGACCCCGGGGCACAACAGAAGTCCTCCAGCTCGGCGTCCTCAGAGGCCTCGGAGACCTGCCAGTCGGTCAGCGAGTGCAGCTCCCCCACCTCGGTGAGTCCTCCCTCCCCCACGGCCCCCAGGGTGAAGCCTTCGCCGCTCTCCTCCTCCCCTCCATCCCGAGCGGAACGGCGCCCAAGCTGGGGACCGTTCCCCGCGTCCCCCCCACCCCGTGCCTCGGTGCTCACAGGATTGGTCCAAGGCCAGCCCCTACGACCAGCCCGCCGTCAGCACCCTGCAGCGGCGCAAGGACCGCGTGGAGCACCTGCGGGAGGCCGAGGTGGGCTCGGCCACGGGCGCCTACCCGGGCATGGGCGCCGAGGACACCCCCAGACCCCGAATGTCGCCGGCCACCATCGCCGCCAAGGTACCGTGGGGGCGAGCACAGCAGTGCTGGGCTCTTGGGGTGGTCTGCGGGTTCCTTGGGGGGCTGACAGAGCCACCTCGCCCCCGCAGCACGGCGAGGAGGTGTCCCCCGCCGCCAGCGACCTGGCCATGGTGTTGACACGGGGGCTGAGCCTGGAGCACCAGAAGAGCAGCCGGGACTCGCTGCAGTACTCCAGCGGCTACAGCACACAGACCACCACCCCGTCCTGCTCCGAGGACACCATCCCCTCCCAAGGTACCCAGGGGGCACCCCGGGGCGTCCCCAGACTTTGGGGAGGGGGCGCTGAGGCTGGTTTGTGCCCCTGGGTGTTGCGTGAGAGGCACTGGGCTCACGGCAGGGTGGAGCAGGAGGCACTGCCTTCCCCACCCCGCGTGGGCACCGAGGTCCCACCCGGTTGCGTTGCTCCAATTGCAAGGCTTCGCTCTGGTTTCGCAAGAGGGCACGAGCCCGGACCCGATCCCTTTGGCCCTGCACCAACACAGGGTGGGGAGGAGGGGGGCACCCCATTGCAGCTCGTGGATTTGGGGCTGGGGGTGGGAAGGGCATGTGGAGGTGGTGGTCGCACCCATCGGTGCGCACAGTGCTGCGGCACGCAGCGACGGGAGCGTGAAGCAGGGGGACCCGGGCCCTTTGGGTATTTTTTGGGGCCAAGTTGGCCACCAAAGTTACAGCTGATAGCACTGGTGGTGGCCATTGTGCCACGATGGCCGTGGCATTGTGTGGCCATGAAGTGTCATGTTGGTGGCATGGCACACAGAGGCGGCCGTCGGGGTGCTCGCGGTTGCGAGCCCGGGGCCGCCCGTGACCCCGCTCGGTGCCCGCAGGCTCCGACTACGACTGCTACTCGGTGAATGGCGACGTGGAGTGCGAGCCCCAGAGCGACTTCGACAAGTCCTCCACCATCCCGCGCAACAGCAACATCGCCCAGAACTACCGGCGCATGATCCAGACCAAGCGCCCCGCGTCCACCGCCGGGCTGCCCAGCGGCACCAGCCTGCCGGCCGGCACCACACCAGGGGTGGCCACCATCCGCCGCACGCCCTCCACCAAGCCCTCGGTGCGCCGCACGCTCTCCAATGCCGGCCCCATCCCCATCCGCCCGCCCATCGTCCCTGTCAAGACCCCCACGGTGCCCGACTCGCCCGCCTACACCGGCCCCACGCGGGTGGGCAGCGAGGAGTGCGTGTTCTACGCCGAGGACGCCTCGCCCGGCCCCGTGGATTTTGCCAAAGCCTCACCCAAGCGCTTGAGCCTCCCCAACACGGCGTGGGGCAGTGGTAGCGCGGCCGAGATCCCCATCTACCCTGGCGCAGCGCCACGTGGCACCGGCGCCGCTGAGGAGGAGGAGGAGGATGAGGAGGATGAGGAGGACCGGCAGCTGGCCGCCAACCGGCACAGCCTGGTGGAGAAGATTGGTGAGCTGGTGGCCGGCGCCCGTGCCCTGGGCGAGGGGCAGTTCCCCTTCCCCACCGCGCTGGAGGAGACCCCCGCACCACCCCCCGCGCCTGCCATGGACCCCCCGGCTGAAGACATGCTGGTGGCCATCCGGCGCGGCGTGCGCCTGCGCAGGACCGTCACCAATGACAGGTCGGCCCCACGGATATCGTGATGGTGCCCGCGGGGACGCGGCGGCGGCGCACAGCTGGGCACACGGGGATGGGAGCCCCCGGGGGGGCGCAGGGACCCCCAGCCGCAGCAGGGCACAGCGCCCCCCCAGCCCCGTCCTCACGCTGGTCACCGCCTCTGTTGGTCCCTTCCCCACCTTGTTTTTCTTTCCTTCCTCACGTTTTTGGGTTCCTTTCGTTAATTCCGTAGTGTGCTGCCGTCTCGCGCCCGTGTCTTGCGCTCTCCTGTTCCTGCTCCATCTCCCCATCCGTCTCCCTCTCCATCTCTCCATCGCCACACGTCCCCCTCCATCTCCCTTTCTCCCTCTCCCTCTCCCCCTCCATCTCCCTCTCCATCTCCCATCTCCTTCCATCTCTCCATCTCCCCATCTTTCTCCCCATCTCTCCCTCCATCTCCCCATCTCCCTTCCCATCTCCCACTCCATCTCTCCCCCTCCATCGCCCCATCTCCCCCTCCCCATCTCCCCCTCCGCATCTCCCCATCTCCCCCTCCATCTCTCCATCTTTCTACATTTCTTTCCGTCTCTCCTCCTCCCTCTCCATCTCCCCATGTCCCCCTCCATCACCCCCTCCATCTCTCCATCTCTCTCTCCATTTCTCTACATCTATCCATCTCCCCCTCCATCTCCTTCCCCATCTCTTTGTCCGTCTCCCTCCCCATCTCCTTCTCCATCTCCCCATCTGCCTTCCAATCTCCCCCTCCCTCTCCCCATCTCCCCCTCCATCTCCCCATGTCCTCCTCCATCACCCTGCCCATCTCCCCTTTCCTCAGTCCATTCTGCGCCCTGCTCCCTCCTCTTCCTCTCCCAACTTCTTTCTCCTTCCTTCCCCCTGCCCCCCCTTCCTCCTCCTCTCCCTTTCACCCTTTCTCCCCCCGTCCCCCCCCAGCGCAGGACCCATCCATCCCCATCCCCGTCCCGTCCCCATCCCGCGGGGGGGGCGACGCCAGCCCCGGGGCAGCACAGCCTGGCCCCGGCCCCCCCCCCTGTACATAGCTCGCCCCCGCCTAGGAGTAACCTCGTAGCCACCGTCCGGCCCCGTCTCCCCTGTCGTGACCCCAAGCGCTGATGACAAGTGACAAACGTCTGGGGTTGGGGGCGGGGTGGGGGGGTCCTTCTCATTTTGTACAGAGAGCAAAAATTCCTTGGAAAAGAGAAAAAAAAAATTGTCTTTCGACTGAAGTAATTTTTCTGGTGCTGTTGTTAACCCGCTCCTTTACTTTCTTTTTTTTTTAATTTATTTCCCCCCGTGCTCCCGTCTCCGCTTCCCCCCACCCTTCGGCCACGTTTCTTTCTTTTCTCCCCCCTCTTTTTTTTTTTTAACTTTTTAATTTTATTTTATTATTTTTTGGTGGTAACGTCCCCTATCCCCCCCCCCTTGAGCCCTTGATTTAAATAGTCACTGCTACGAGTAACGAATGCACTGTGAAGATTCCAGTATTAATAAAGGTTGTACTGTAATTAGCCCCGTCTGCGCCTCCATTGGAACCGGGGGGGGGCCCTGTCCCTGTCCCCCCACCCAAAATTTGGGGTGCTGAGGCCCCCCCCCCCACGTGGGGTGACGTTGCCAATCCCTCCCCACTCCTCCCAGGGCGTCCCCGGCACCACCCCGACAATTACGGGGCCGTTTCCCAAGGGTTTGGGGGCGGCCGTCCTGCCCCAACACGTGGTGGTGACATCAGCGCCGTGGGGCAGCCGTGGGGCAGCCGTGGGGCAGGAGGGCGGCATGGAGGGGCCTGGAGCCCAGCACGTGCTGGTGACTGGCTGTGATGGTGGCGTGGGGCTGGGGCTGGTCAAACGCTTCCTGGAGCTGCCGAGCCCCCCGCGGCGCCTCTTCGCCGCCTGCACCGACCCCGACGGAAAGGTGGGGACCTGGGGGGGGGGGGGGGGTTGGGGCAGTCACCATGGTGGGGGCAGTGCTGCGAGGTGTCGCTGTGATGGGGGGTGGGGAGGGGTTGGGGGGGTTGTGGTGGTGGGGGTGGAGGTAGTGGTGGTGGAAGTATTGGTGGAGGAGGTCATGGGAATGGTGGAGGAGGTGGTGGTCTTGGTGATGGTGGCGGAGGAGGTGGTGGGGATGATGGTGGTGGTGCTGGTGGTGATCGTGGGGATGGTGGTGGGGATGGTGGAGGTGGTAGGGATGGTGGTGGTGGGGATGGTGATGGTGGTGGAGATGTGTTGGTGGAGGTGTTGCTGGGGATGGTGGAGGAGGTGGAGGTTGTGGTAGGGGTGGAGGTGGTGGTGGTGGAAGTGTTGGTGGTGGAGGTGGTGGTGGTGGAGGTGGTGGGGGTGGAGGTGGTGGGGGTGGTGGAGGAGGTGGTGGGGATGGTGTTATTGCTGGTGGGGATGGTGGAGAAGCTGGAAGTGGTGGCAGTGGGGATGGTACTGGTGGTGGGGGTGGGGAGGGTGGGGATGGTATTGGTGGAGGTGGTTGAGGTGGTGGGGATGGATTTGTTGGAGAATGTGGTGGGGATGGTAGTGGTGGAAGTGGAGGTGCCGCCGGCGGTGGCAGTGCTGCTGGGTGTTGCAGGGCGCCGCAGCAGGCACCACCTGCCCCATACCTTGCCCCATGGGGCTCCTGGTGCCGCCCTCTCAGCCCCGTTCCTCCCTCAGGCTCTCAACGAGCTGGCTCTGGGCTCCCCCAGCCTCGTGGTCCTGCCCCTCGGTAGGTGCCAGCGCTCCAAAACCCTGTCCCCCAGAACACTGTCCCCCAAAATCCTGTCCACCCCAACACCGTCCCCCCAACCGGGGCCGCCCAGTGCCCAGGAACTGCCTCAGGGCACCCCTCAGAGCTTCATGCACCAGCTGCGGCCACCAGCGTGTCCCTGGGGGTGTCCTTGTGGTGGTATCCCCATGGGTGTTCCCATGGGTGGCCTTGTGGTGTTGTCGCCATGAGTGTCCTTGTGGAGTTTTTCCCTTTGGGTTCCCCATGACTGTCCCCAGGGATGTCCCCATGGTGTACCCATGGATGTCCCTGTGGGTGTCCCTGTGGGTGTCCTTGTGGAATTGCCCCATGGGGGTCCCCGTGGGTTCCCCATTAGTATCCCCATGAGTGTCCCCATGGATGTCCTCGTGGTCTCCCTGTGGGTGTCCCCACGCTGTCCCCCCCGCAGACGTGACGGACGCGGGCAGTATCGGCGCGGCGGCGGGCCGGGTGCAGGAGGAGCTGCGTGGCGCCGGCCTCGGCCTCCTGATCAACAACGCGGGCGCGCGGCGCCGCAGCACGCTGGAAACCGAGACGGCCGAGAACATGGCGCTGCTCTACGCCACCAACACTGTCGGGCCCCTGCAGGTCACACAGGTAGGGCTTGGGGTGGGGGGGGGGGTGGGGAGGCTGCCCGACCCCAAAACTATGGGGTCGAGGCCCAGGGGTGACAGCCATGCCCCCCCCCAGGCCTTCCTGCCCCTGCTGCGGGAGGCAGCGGAAGCCGGGCGCGGGCAGGGGCTGAGCTGCAGCCGTGCAGCCGTGGTCAATGTCTCCAGCGCCATGGGCTCCATTGGGGTGGCGGCGGCCTGGGGGGACGCGCAGGACATCTCCTACCGCTGCAGCAAGGTACGGCCCTGGGGAGGGGTGCAGGGTCACCCCTACGGGGTCCTCACCCACCTGCCGGCCACCCCCCGACGGTGCCGCTGTCCCCGCAGGCAGCGCTGAACATGCTGACGAAGTGCCAGGCCCTGCAGTACGGCGACAGCGGGATCCTCTGCGTGGCCATCGACCCAGGCTGCGTGGAGCCAGCGCCGGGGCGCGAGTCGGTGAGGGATGGGGGCACCGACAGCGCCGCGCCGTAACGTCCTGCGGGTGTTGTGCCCCATGGGCATAAAGCTCTATGGGTATCGTGCCCCATAGACGTAGCACCCCACGGACAGAGTACCCCATGGGTATTGTAGCATCCCATGGACATAATGCCCCGTAGGTATCATGCCCCATGCATATAGCGCTCCATGGGTATCGTGCCCCATAGGCGTAGTGCCCCATGGACAGAGCACCCCCATGGGTATCATGCCCCATGGACATAGCACCCCATGGATATCGCACCCCATGACTATTGTGCCCCATAGACTTAACGACCCCCCCCCCCCCCCCCCCCCCCCCCATGGCTCTCACACCCCACAGCCATAGTGCCCCACGGATATCACACCCCACAGATACAGAGCCCCATGGATATCTCACACCATGGCCCTCCCTCCTCATGGCTCCCACCCGGGTCTCACAGGCTCCATGATACCACAGCAAGAGGACAGTCCTGGGCTCTCCTTTTAACCGCTCATTATTTCCCCGTTTCTCACGTTATTTTCCCCATTTCCTGTATTATTTTCCCATTTCCTGCATTACTTTCTCGTTTCCATTGGAGCCCATGTGTCAGCAGAGGGCACCCCGGCCCCGTGCTCGCCTGCCCCTCAAGCAGCCGTGGTGCCGCACCGTGGGGCATCGCCACCCCAAGCTAGGGTCACCCTGCACCGACCGAAGGCTGGCGAGGCCGGGGCCTCTCCCTGGCCTCGTGGAATTGTTTTATTGCGCACCCAAAAATGGATTTTTTTCCAAAAAAAAAGACGCAGAGCAGTGGGCCCCCTTCTGGGCGTGCACGAGGGGCTCAGCGCCGCTGTCCTTGTCCCTGCAGGGCCCGGTGACGATGGAGGAGAGCACCCAGGGCGTCCTGCGCGTCCTCGCCGGCCTCTCGGCCTCCAGCAACGGCACCTTCTGGGACTGGCGGGGGCAGAGGCTGCCGTGGTGAGGGGGCATCCCCAGCCCCAGGGCTGGAGATCAATAAATGGCCAGAGCCATGCTGGGACGGTGCCATCAGGCGGCCCTGCGCCACCCGACCCCATAGCTGGAAGGGCTGGGAGGTGGGGAGGGAGGTCTATGGGGTGGGAGGTCCATGGGAAGGGAGGTCTATGGGGCAGGACGTCCATGGGGAGGTAGGGCCATAGGGAGGGATGTCCATTGGGCAGGAGGTCCATGGGGAGGTAGGGCCATAGGGTAAAGCGTCTATGGGGAGGGACGTCTATGGGGTGGGAGGTCTGTAAGGGAGGGATGGCTATGGGGTGGGATGTTTCGGTGGGGGAGGACGTCAATGGGGAGGGATGTCAATGGGTGGGGGGAAGTCTACGGAGGGGACATATATGGAGCAGGACGGCTGTGGGGTGGGAGGTCCATGGGGAGGGAGAGCCATAGGGTAGGATGTCTATGGGGCGGGAGGGCTATGGGGGGGGGGGGGGGGATGTCTATGGGGAAGGATGTAAATGGAGTGAGATGTCCATGGGGCATGAGGTGGGATGTCTTTGGGGTGGGAGGTCCAGGGGGAGGGAGTGCCATAGGATAGGTCTGTGGGGAAGGAGGTCCATAGGGAGGGATGGCGATAGGGCAGGAGGTCAATGGGGAGGGAGGGCTGTGGGGTGGGATGACTATGGGAGGGTCATCTATGGTGTAGGATGTCTGTGGGGAGGGACATCGATGGGGTGGGAGGTCTGTGGGGAGGGATGTTTACGGGAGGGACCTCTATGGAGGTGGGCGTTTGATGGGACAGGATGTCCATGGGGAAGGAGGGCCACAGGGAGGGATGTCTATGGGGAGGGTTGTCCATGGGGTGGGCTGTCCATGGGGTGGGGGTATCCCTAGGGCGGGAAGGGGTGGCTATGGGGCAGAAGGTCCATGGGGCAGGATGCCGGTGGAGGGGGATATCCACAGGGGCAGGATATCCATGGGGAGGGACGTCCAAGGGGTGGATGTCAATGGGGTGGGAGGTCCCTGGGGCGCAATGTCCATGGGGCAGCTCCGGTCGCCCCCCTCATCTCCTCCCCCCCCCCGGAGGCAGAGGAGCGGCGGCTCCGCCCTTCGGCCTCGGCCCCCCCCGCCCGGGGCCCGGGCTCGGTGCTGGGCGCCGCCAAGTGGTTAATGGAGGCCGGGACGGGAGGAAAATGGGACAAACGGGGGAGTTTTTAAAAAGCTGAAAGAAATTTTAAAATAAAAAATAAAAATACAGGATAAAGAAATTAAAAAAAAAAAATAAGAAGAAGAAAAAAAGAAAATAAAGAAGAAATTAAAAAAGAAGAAAATAAAAAATAAAGAAGGAATAAAAAATAAAGAAGGAATAAAAAATAAAGAAGGAATAAAAAATAAAAAGCATTAAAAAAATAAAAAATTAGAATAGAAACATAAAAAAGAACACGAAATGCCCGAAGACCCCCCCCCCCGGCGCGCCCTTCACCCTCCTCCTCCTCCTCCTCCTCCTCCTCCTCGCTGGCTCCCCGCCTCGCCGCCGCTCTCCGTGGCTCCCCACCGACCTGCGTGGAGGGGCTGGGGGTCAGCAGGGGGGGTCAGCACCCAGGACCACCCCCGAACCCCCTTCCCCACTCACAGGGCGCCCCGAAGAGCATCCGCAGCACCCGCAGGCAGTTGTCCAGCAGCGCCTTGGGGCGCACGGCCTTGGGGCGCCGCTCGCCGCTGTGCAGCCGCTGCACCAGCTCGGCCACCGCCGCCGCCACGTCGCTCTGCGGGGACACGTCACGATTCGGGGGGCGAAGGGGGTCTGGGGGAGGCGGGGAAGGGGGGGGGGGGGGCTGCATTGGCCGGGAGTCTGACCGGGGCCTCCTGCAGCGGGGCAGGGCAGGGAGGCCGTCAGTAGGCTTCAGAGTGAACGCTGCAGCCACACGGGACAGCAAAGCTCGTGCTTTCCCAACGGGGCACCCCAAGGGGCTGCACATCTGCGGTTGTGGGGTTCAGGGGGTGCTGCAGGGAGCAGTGATGGGCTCCGACAGCCTCCCCCACAAGGGATATTGGAGGCAAAAATTTTGGGATTATCTGCATTGGCCGGGAATCGAACCCGGGCCTCCCGCGTGGCAGGCGAGAATTCTACCACTGAACCACCAATGCCAGATGTTGGGTGCCCCACGGCGCCTGCCCACGGCCCTGCCCCACAGCTGGGGTCTGTCCATCCCCGTCCCCCCCCAGCTGGGCACCCCGCAGCACCATGACATGGCTGGGGCGGTGCAGCAAGCCTAAGGCCTGCCCCACACGCCGCAGCTCGGAGGGGGCACAACAGCCCTGCAGTAAGGTGAGACCCGTCCCACACAATACAGTGGTGGGGGGGGGGGGGGCGCCCCAAAACGGGGACAGGGCCCCCCCAGCTGCCACCTGGCTGGGGACCACGGTGATGCCACCCTGGGGGCTGCACACAGACAGCTGTGGGGTGCAGGGGGAGGCAGCCGGAGGGGGGATCCCACAGGGAACAGCACCTGGGTCACCCCCCCACACCCCCCAGGGAACAGGAGGGCAAAAATTTTGGGGTCTTTGCATTGGCCGGGAATCGAACCCGGGCCTCCCGCGTGGCAGGCGAGAATTCTACCACTGAACCACCAATGCCAGATGTGGGGCACCCCACAGCGCCCACCCCTTTGCTCCCAGGGCGGGGGGGGCAGCAGTGGGGCAGGGGCAGCGGTGGGGCAGGGCCCAGCACCCACCTCCTCCCACCCCACATCCCCCACCAGCAGCAGTGCCCCATCCCACCAGCGTGGAGCAGGAGGGCAGGGAGGCTGTCAGTAGGCTTCAGAGTTAACACCACACTGACCCCCCCAAAAAAAAAAAGAGAAAGGATTGCTGCATTGGCCGGGAATCGAACCCGGGCCTCCCGCGTGGCAGGCGAGAATTCTACCACTGAACCACCAATGCCCAGCTGTGGGGCCCCCCCCGGCCCTCCCTCCCCTCCCCAGGGTCACGCGGGCCCTTCCCCTCCCCACCTGCCGGTACTGCCCGTACTCCCGGCCCAGGGCGTCGAGCAGCTGGCCCAGGTCGCGGGCGTAGGGCCATGACGGGTGCTGCTCCGGCAGCGCCTCGCGGATCCGCTGCACCGCCTGCGCGCTGACGTGGAACCAGAGGTAGCGCAGCGAGGCCTCCGAGGCCGCCCCGGCACGCTGCGGGACAGGGGAGGCCGGGGGTGAGGCCGTGGCCTCCCTGCCACCAAACCGCCAAAACCCCAACCCACCAAACCCCAAAAACCAAACTCCAACCACCAACCCCAAAACACCAAAACCCAAACCGCCAAACCCCAAACCACCAAACCCCAACCACCATCCCACCGCCACCACCGCCGCGGCCTCCACCCCGGCCTCGTCCCCAGATTGTCCCCATGGCGGCCTCACCAGGCGGGTGATGTTGGCCGGCCTCAGCACCTCCTCGTACTGGACCCGCAGCGTGTATCCGATGGGGAAGTAGTGCTTCTGCCGGGGGGGCGCAGGGGAAAGAGCACAAGGGGCTGGCGGGGAGGAGGCCCGGCCTTCGGGCCCCCCGAAATGGAGGCTGCCCCCCAAGGCGGGTGGGGAGGCCGGGAGGCCGGGAGGCCGGGTACCGTGTACTGCAGGCGCTTCTCGTAGCGCAGCTGGTCCTGCAGCAGCCGCGCCAGCTCGCACTCGCCCAGCGCGGCAGCCTCCAGCCTCAGCACGGCCAGGACACCTGCGGGGGGTACGTCAGCCTCCACCCTGCACGGTGACACCCCCGGGTGACACCCCATGGGGACACCCCGGGGACACCCCCCCCCGACACCCGTACTCACACAGCACGGCCGCGTAGCCCTGGTGCATGGTGACGGCGGGGGCGGGCGGCGGCGCAGCCTGCATGGCCGGGGGGTGCGGGGCAGGGGACGGGGGACAGGGGACAGGGGGTGGTGTGCGGTGGTGGCCCCCGACGGCTGCCACCTGCCATGGGGGTGGTGGGGGTCAGGCCCCCGCTTGGCCTCGCTGTCAGCTGCGGGGCCTCGGGACATCGCACAGGGGGCAAGGGCACCCACCCCATGGGGCCTTGCCATGTCCCCGTGCAATGTCCCCACGTTATGTCCCCGCGCTGTGTCCCTACACGGTGCCCCTGTGCCACGCCTCTGTCATGACCCCGCACAGCGGCTGTGCCGTGTCCCCATGCTGTCCCCAGGCCCTGTCCCATTCCAAGTCCCCACCTGGGGGCTGTGCCATGCCCCCATGCAGTGTCCCTGTGTCCACATGTCCCCATGTGGGGACTGTGCCATGCCCCCATGCAGTGTCCCCATGCCCTGTTCCCACACCCTGTTCCCACGCCATGTCCTGACATGATGTCCCTATGCCCTGTCCCCACACGATGTCCCCATGCCATGCACCCACACGGTGTCCCCATGCCCTGTTCCCACGCCCTGTCCCCATACCATATCCCCAGGTGGTGTCCCCACGCCCTATTGCTGTGCCCTGTCCCCACGCGGTGTCCCCCTGCCATGCCCCCACACAACGTCCCCATGCCCTGTCCCTATGCCATGCCCCCATACAGTGCCCCCATGCCCTGTTCCCACACGATGTCCCCACGTCCTGTCCCCACACCATATCCCTGTGTGGTGTCCCCATGCCCTGTCCCCATGCCGTACCCCCACGAAGTGTCCCCATGCCCTGACCCCACACGGTGTCCCCAACCCCTATCACCGTGCCATGCCCCCACATGGTGTCCCCGTGCTCCATCCCCACGCTGTGTCCCCACGCTGTGTCCCCATGCCCTGCCCCCATGCAGTGTCCCCATGCCCTGTCCCCACGCAGTGTCCCCATACCAAATCCCCACATAGTGTCCCCACGCCTATCCCCCTGCCCTGTCCCCACACAGTGTCCCCACGCGGTATCCCCCTGCCATGCCCCACGCGGTGTCCCCGTGCCCTGTTCCCATGCCCTGTCCCCACGCCGTATCCCCACGCGGTGTCCCCACACGTCCCCCTGCCCCGTTCCCACGCCCTGTCCCCATGCCCCATCCCCATGCCGTACCCCCACAAAGTGTCCCCATGCCCTGATCCTATGCGGTGTCCCCACACCCTACCCCACACCCTACCCCACACGGTGTCCCCATGCCATATCCCCACGCGGTGTCCCCGGTCCCTGTCACCGTGCCATGCCCCCACACGGTGTCCCCATGCCCCGTCCCCACACTTTGTCCCCATGCCATATCCCCACGCGGTGTCCCCACACCCCGTCCCCACGCCCCGTTCCCACGCCCTGTCCCCAAGCCCTGACCCCACGCAGTGACCCCCCCATGTCCCCACGCGGTGTGCCCCCCACGCCCCCTCGGTCCCCCTCTCCCCCCCCACGCGAGACCCCCCTCCTCTCCCCTCCTCCCCCCCACCCCCCGGCGCCCCCCCGGTGTCCCCGTGCCCACCTGGCGGTGCCGGTGCCGGTCCCTGTCCCCGTCCCGGTGCCGGTCCCGGTCCCCGTCCCCGTCCCCGTCCCGGTCCCTCCCGGTGGCGGCGGGGCCGTGCCGGGCTCCCCGGGAGGCGGGCGGGGGGCGGCGGCGGGGCCGGCAGCGGGCGGGGCCGGCACCGGGACCGGCACCGGGCACCGGGCACCGGGCGGGGGGCGCGCGGAGCCCACGGGGGGCGCACGGAGCCCCCGGAGCCCGGCACCCCCCTCCCCGCCCCCCCCCCCCCGGAGCCCCTCGGGGTGTCCAAAGCCGGGGGGACCCGGGCCTGAACCCCCGGTCCCCGAAACCCGATAACGGGAGGGGTCGGGGTGACGGGGAAGGGGGGGGGGGGGCCGGCACAGACCCCCCCGGTCCTCCCGGAGCCCCCCCGGCGGTGGGAGCGGGGCGGCGCTGCCGGAGCCGCCGGGATTCCCCTGGCACCGAGTCAGGGCGGCGGCGGCTGCCGGGAGCTGCCCCCCCCCCGGCCCGGCCCCGCTTCCCCGAGCAGCCCGGGGGGGCACCGGGTCCTTGGGCCACCCATGGGGGCACCCCGGGCGCGGTTCCGCCCTCGGCACGGTGCTGGGGGACCCCTGGGGAAAGGGAGCCCCAGGTGGGGGGACACAAGCTCAGGCTCAGCCCGCAGCCCCCGGTGTAAAGCGCGGAGCCCTCCCTGCCCCAAAAGCGGGGTGCCGGGCAGGGGGGGGGCCCCATGGGGTGCTGGGGCCCAAGGGTGCAGCCCCCCCCCAAGATGGAGGCGCCAGGCGGAAGGGAGGGTGCAAAGGGAAGGGTGCAAAGGGCAGGGTGACGAGGTGAGGATGAGGCCGGTACCGGAGGAAGGCCTGGCAGCAGCACCCCAGGAGAGCGGGGGCAGGAGGGGGAAGGCCCTGCGGGGTAGGGGAGCCCACACCATGCCCGTGTCCCCCCACCCGGGGCACCCCTGGGTGTCCCAGAGCCCCCCAGACCCCCAAGGAGAGGCGGCGGAGGCGGAGCGGTTAAAAACCAGGCTTTTATTGCGTCCTGCATGTGCTGCTCGGGCACGGCACGCAGCCGCGGCTCCTGCCAAAGGGGTTATGAAACGCATCAAGGCCCGGAGCCGGGCCCTGCTCCTCCCCGCCCCCGAGAGCCGACATTGTACAAAACTCTATTTACAGAGAAAACAGGCAAAAACAGCGAGGCCAAAACCCCCTCGCCCTTCGGGAGGGAGCACCCAAGAGCGAAACGGCCACGCAGCCCCTGGGGCAGCCACCCACGGCCCCCGTGAGTCCTGAGCCACGCCGCAGCTGCTCCCTTTTCCAAAAATCAGGGAATTTGCACAAAAACCTCCCGTCCTACAAGGGTGCAGCTGGAGGGGCCAGGGCACAACCCCCTGAAGGGCGGCGCGTCCTCCCTGGGGTGCTTCCCCCAGGGGACGGCGCCGACGGGCAGCCAAACCACGAGCCCTCACAGGAGCAGTGGGGTGCACAGGGAGGCCTCATGGCTGATACTCAGTGGGATCGTGGTACTTTGGAACATAACCCGAGGGGAACGAACCACTGTTCAAAAAGAAAACCAAAATCAAAACAACCCCGCACACATTCCTCCCTCCCCGCGTGCTCGGGAGAGCGCCCCCGGAGCGCAGCGAGCCCTGCTCCCGCTCAGAAGGCGTAGCGCGTGCGGATGTCCTCCAGCTTCTTGGACACCTCGGGGGGCGTCCGGTCCAGCTCCTCGGCCACGTTCTTCTGCTTGTTGGGCTCCATCGAGTTGAACTGCTCGCACAGGTCCCCGTCGATCACGTTCTGGGGGAACAAGGAGGAGGGAGGTGAAGCGACAGGGTGTGAGGGCACCAAGCCCTGCCTGAGCGGGGAAAGCGGCAGCAAAGGGCTCGCTCCCAGAGCTCCCTGGTCCCAGAGCTCCTCAAGCACCAGTTTTGGTCGCCACCACACTCACCACACCAGTACTGGTTCACAAACCTCTCCTCCACCGAGGAGAGGCCAGGACCTGCTGGCGCAAAGTCCCCGAGCAGCCCCCGAAATGTGGCAATGGGCCCCGCACCCGGACCCACCTTCACCGGGAAGTAGTAGGAGCGGAAACTGAGGTGGTCCCGCCCGCAGAGAGGGGGGTGCTCCGACCTCAAGTGCATCTCCACGTGCTGGAAGAAGTCGTGGTCCTGAGGAGAGGAAAAGAGCACGGATCATCGCGCGCTTACGGCACCAGCCAGGAACCGCTGCTGCCACCAGGCTCGGCCAGGGCTGATGGTGGCCCAGCTCTGGTGGTCAGTGGCCCGGTTTTGGTGGTCGTCACCCCCTCACGCTGCTCCAGGAGGCCCCGACAGATGCAGCGAAGAACGCTGCCTCCGGGACGTGAAGCACCAGCACTGGCAGGCTACACAGCCCTGCACAATGCTGGGCAACCCCCCTCAGACACAGGAGGGATTTACAGCAGCAGCGGGACAAGAAAAGCTTGGAACTCTTGACGAGCCCAGCGCAGCAGGAGGGGTTATCGAGCTCCCTCTCCTCCCCCTTGCGCCCGAGCTGTCCTGCAGCCACAGGCTCTCCTGCAGCCCCGCAGAGCCCTGGAGGTACCTCAGGGATGCAGCACGTTCACAGAGGCGAGAGCACAGAAAGCGGCATGACGACAGGGCGCGCTTACCTCGTGGGAAGTGAAGGGGACCAAGATCCCTATCCCCCCCGACAAGGTGGTGTAGACGAGAGATTCAGAGCCTCCAGGGATCAGCGTGGTCTTCTGCAGCGAGAGCACCGTCTCTCCCACGTGGTAGTTCATGATCACTTCGGCCTGCAAGTCGAGCACAGCAGCACATGCGTTCAGCTCGTATGAAAGCATCAAAGGCAGAGGAACACGAACAGATCCCACCACCCGCGAGTTCCGAGACCGCCTTCTGAGGGGACGCGCCCTGCACCTGCGAGCAGATGACAGCTCAGCATGCCACTCAGCTACCCTCGAGCTGGGCAAAGGGATGTAACAAGGTCGAGGAGGAAAGAAAACAAGTGTGCGGCTTCCACCCAGCACGACCCAATGGGCAGAGGCAGGATTTGGCTCCCAACGATGCTGAAATCCCACCAGCGCAGCACAGCGGGCGTGGAGGAGCAGGACTGGCTCCACAGCAAGCAGCACGTCCTCCTCCCACGAAGCCTTACCTTCTGCGACGCCCCGTTAAGGAGCCCCCGGTCCCAGAGAGCTTTGTTGCCTGTGGGGTCCTCGTCTACCTCGTCGTTGGTGTTGGGAGGCAGCCTCACCTGTGTCGGGAGAGCAGGGAAGGGTCAGCGAGGTGCAGAGAAGTGGTGCGTGGGGAAAGCCTTTGGGGCTCTGAACAGGCCGCCCGGGTGGGCTCTACAAGAACAGCTTTACGCTTACTGTAAAATCATCAATTTGTCCCCTCCAGCAGGGGCTCCAGGGTTAAATGGCAACCGTGTTATTAAGACTGATGGCCCAAAAACGCGGGCAAGACCTCGAGCAGGCTCTGCCTGGCACGTGCAGACCACGCCGGGAGGCAGGGCTGCTCTGAAGGCGGGTGCCCCTAATGAGCCCAGCTCGGGGCAGGGGCACCAAGAGCATTAATTTGCGTGCGGTGGCCAAATCCTGCGGGTGTAACGTCCGACACTCGCCGCACTCTGCGCTGCGAAGCGCCCGAGCACGCTTCAGAGATGAAAGCTCTGGCAGACAGACTGCCTGCTCTCTCCTCCTCCCCGGCCGAAGGCCAGCCAAGCAGGGAAGTGTCGGCACTGACTACACCATCTCTCGGAGGAAGTGACAGAGAAAGCTAGCGCTGGTGCTGAGGTCCGGGCAGGGAAAGCGAGAGTGATCACCCCGACACAAGTGGCTGCGAAAGGGCCCACGAGACCAAGCATCGTTTTAAGGCTTACGGCAATTTCTGGGGCAGTTTTAAGGTAAAGTCATCGGATGCTTCAGAAGCGCAGTGGGTTTTGACCCGATGATCCTTTAACTTGTTTGCTTTAGCTTAAACTGATAAACTGCAGCCGGCCGCCGTGACGACAGCCAGCGCCCCGTAAAAAACAAGGGAATGGCACAGGGCGTTGCCTCCAGCTGAGCACAGATTCTCATTCCTTTAAGACAAATCATGGGTGTTTTAAGGAAAAAGACATCCGTGTTCAGAAAGCCCCAACCTCTCCGAGGCACACTCACCACGCAGATGTTGCCGAATTTGTCGGCTCCGGCCACGGTGTCGTAGTCCAGGAGGGTGGCTGTGGTGACCCACCGCGGGTAGGTGTCGTCGGCGAAGATGATGAGCTGGTTCTCGTTCCTTTTGTAGCGCACCCAGATGAAGCTCTCCTGGACGTCCGACACGATCACTCTGTGCCCGATGGTCTGGATCCCGCAGATGTAGTTGGCGATGTGCTGCGGGGGGAGGGAGGACAACAGCTGAGTGCCTCCACCAGGGAAGTATAACCCAGCCAGGTGCCATCAGCTCCATCCTGCTCCACCTGAGAGCGTTTCCCTCTGTGAACCAGGGCCGGCTGCCCGGTTCTCAGCGTCTCCTGCAAGGCCACCTGTCATACTTGGGGTACGCTGCAGCCCCAAGCCGAACACGCAGCCAACGCAGGGCCCTTGCAAGGCAACGTTTTTCACTTAGCGGGCTGCGAATGGATGCAAGACCAGCACCCAGAGAAGCAGCGCCATCAGCAAACCAGACGTCAGCAGCAGGGCTTCCCCTCACTGCTGTAGCCCTGAAGGACAGCTTCGATTTCTCATGCAAGTCATGCTCAGCAGAGAAGAAAAAGAAAAAAAAAAACAACAAAGGAAGAACAAACATAACAAAAAGCCATTCCCCTACAAGTTCCCAGCTTGCTGCGTTTGGCTGTGCAGCAGCCAGCACCTGGCACGGGTTCTGCAACCAGCATGAGAGGAGCAGGAGGAGGAGGAGGAGCAGGCAATTAACAGTTAGAAAACCACGCTCCGAAATTTTTCTTCAAATCCCAGAGATGCGGAACAAGAAGGCCCATTGATCCTGTGCCTTTAAAAGTCCAAGAAATACTTTGAGAGAAAAATCCCCTTTTCGGTGCTCCAGCCATCTGCAGAGGTGCTCGTACACACCCAGCTTCTGTCCCCAGCCACTTAAGGAACCGCCCCCAGCAGCTGTCACGCCGTATCTGCACGGGACCTCTCGCATTTGCAGCTCCTGCACACGTCGGTGAACAGCACCGAGCCGGCACGGGCAGAGCTGCTGAGGCTGCCCTGGGTGGACCGGGAGGCCCAGGCCCAGCTCTCAAGTCCCGGGGCACGCTGGGGGCTGCAGCAGCAGCAGCTAAAGCCTTGCTTTGCCCGCAGTGCAAGCAGCCGTGGTGAAGAACAGGAGCCAGTACCTTATTCTCACACTTCCGAAGCAGCTTCTTCTTGCCCAGGTCGTACACACGCAGCAGCTTCCCAACCCCGATCAGGACTCGTCCTTGGAAGGGGGCGATGGCTGCAGGAACCTCCTCCACGGGGGTCTAGAGAGGGACGGAAGAGGAAGAGGAAGGCCGTGAGATCCCCACCGGCAGAGCTGCGCTTACGCCGAGCCTCAGGAGGGACTCGGCTACGGCCTGGCAGAAACTCGCTGGCACGCACCAAGGCTTTCAACAGCTGACCACAATCTTTTTAAACAAGTGGGGGACAAGGGCACCCTCCCAACGCCAGCACAGCCACACGGGTGCTAACGCAGCTCTGGGCACTACTGACAGCGCCCCAGCCGAGGGCAGGCGGCACAGAAGACAAGGTCCTGCTGCCTCTGCTCTTCGTGTCGCTTTTATCCTCAACAGAAAGATCTGATGCTTTGCCTGAAACTACCCAGAGGGAGCTTCCAGTTAGCGTTCCTAGCTCGGATGCCTTGGCTACGAGAAGTTGTTTCACACCATCAGCTCCGAAGGGGGTGCTTGGTGGCACCAGAGGGCCGTGCTCCAGAACAGAACCACCCGCGGCACCAGGACCAGGGATGTGAAGGAAGCCCCAATTTCCCTTCCCACGTGTTCAAACCCTGGTCGTGCTGGAAGCACTTGGAAGAACACAATTTGGTTTAACACAGCCCTGCAGAAACCCTTGCTAAAGCCCCCGAGGCCTGCCAGCCAAGCTGTCCCCTGGGCAACCAGCGCTTCCTACAGGCAGCCAAGAAGCGCGGTGACAGCTTCGTGCGGCCAGCACCGGGCCGAGCGCCTCGGCGCCAGGGCGACCTGTGTGAGTTCATTTCATAAACGAGCGCCAAGAGCAGCTCCCTGAGCTCGTGCTGAGGCAGAAACAGAGCTGCTCTCTCCCCTGCTCAGTGGGGGCAAGGAAAAAACCACTCCTTTCCTGTCCGCCAATTAGATAAGACAGCTAGAGGCAAAGGACCGGGAATCCCGGGAGGCCTGCGCTGTGTCCTCAGCTCGGCAGAAGACGCCCCATGTGATTTTGGGGGGAGGTGGCTTGTTTTCTTGGAAACTGTTTCCAGTGTGTAACACCCGCATGATGATCTGAGGCGGTGCTGCGATGTTACGGCTACGCTCAGGGCACCCAGAGGCTGCTCTCTCTCCCCCCTCACCTTGTGCAGGAACTCCAGCTTCTCGCCGCTGTTCACCAGCTTGTAGGTGTAGACGAATCCCCCAGCAACCGAGCGCGGGTTCAGGATCAGGTCCTTGGCCACCCCCACTAGCACGTACCAGTCCTCGCCCGTGTTGGAGAAGCGGCACACGGCCACGCTGCGGGGGACGAGACACTGGGGCTCAGCGCCGTTGCGACACAAACCCACCCGCAGCACAGCTTGTGCCTGCACAGGTCAGCCCAGCCCTCCCGCAGCGAGGTTTCACTTCCAGAGGTCAGTTTTCCTCCCTGCGGTCATGTTTGGAGCAGATTCCCTTGCTCTCCCATCAAAAAGATGCGCCACAGCTGTCTCACATGCCCAGAGCACCCCTTTTATGCTCTCGCAGACTTTAGCCACATGCAAAGCCCCACTCAAAGCTCTTTTCCAAAGACTGTGCCAATTTAGACCGCACGTGTAATCTTCCTCCCCTTCCACTGTTATTTCCTGCCTGGTGCCTAGCTCAGCCAGGCTGGGAATTCTGGACAAACAGGACAGAGCTTCTGGGCGAGCACGACCCAACCCCGCTCCACCTGCTGAGGCTCTGCGCTGCCTTCCCCGCATCCCTCCGGCGCTTCCCTTCCCATCTCCGCTCGTTTATCTGGACGAGAAGGGGAAGCAAGCGGGCGCAGGATGTTCTCGTGTTCCCAGCTCTCTTATCTCTCACTTCCATCCCCATGTTGTTCTTTAAGCACCAGGGCCCAGCGAATTAATTTGGAGAGCTGCACCAGCTCCCGGTGTCAAGTGCAGACAGACAGACCGGGGTGGGATGGGAAGGAAAGGCAAGACAAAAGCTTTGAGCACGTGGCAATCCCTTCCGGGAATTCACCTGGCCTCCTGATAACACGCTGCGCCTGGACTTCACCTCGCAGTAGTTAACAGTTGAGGAAAAGGATGAAAAAATAAAAACCCCCACCAAAGACTCAGCAGCAGCAGGGATTTTTGCTGCGCCTGGCACTGCTTCTTACCTGAAGGCGGCTTCGTTCTGCTCTAGCTGGACCAGATCCAAGGTGTTTCCCTGGATGGGGTTCATCACCCTGATAACAGAGGCCCACTGCCCGTTCCCTGCCTTGGGAGCACCGAAGATGGACTCTGGCAGGTTCTCGTTCAGGAAGGCTGCGGCCATCTCCGCGGCCAGCTCCCGCTCATCTTCGCCCGCAGCCTCCACCATTTCCTAGGGCACGTTAAAGGAAGGGGAAAAACCAGCTCAGAGCATTTCCTCACAGACCTGCCGGCGCTGTGCGCACAATACACCCCCTGACCCCCGGCCCAAGTACTCCAGAGCAAGGTTCCACCTGGGAAGACCTAAAAGCCTTTGAATTGCGAAGCTGCCATCTGTCCTGGGCTCGTTCCCCCAGCAGGTCTCAGAGCACACTGTCAGCTCTTCCCGGCCTGAGGGGCAGCTGTCTGGGGAGCTGTTTCTCCAGAGCAACAGCTCTGGAAACAACATTGAGCAAACTGAAGATGAAAACCCACTGAAAGCCAAACATTCTCACAGAGAACCCAAGGAACGGCGTTACGCAAGCAGGACTCTCCTGAGAAGGGTTTAGAGCTTGTCATAACAACACGCAAGGAGAGGAGCGCTGGGGAGCACTGCATCCTGCTGACATTCACGTTTCGAGGCAGATTTCCACTCCCTTCAGCGCCTGTGTCCGTACAGAGCACGGAAAGGAGCGGGCGGCAGCAGCTGGGACCGCCGAGAGGCGAGGGTTTCAGCAGGAGTTGTCCCCAGGGAAGGGACGCGTGTGCCACCTGTCTGCCACCCTGCCTACCTCGGCCATCTGCTGCTTCCTCTGCGCCTTGGTGGCCTCGGTGTACGCGTTGTGGTCCGTCTCGATGATGATCAGGTTGTTGCTCTCGGGGTGAATGACGAATTTGCGGGGTGTGTACTGCAAGGGGAAGGCGACCTGGTTGAAGACTGCCCCCAGCTTCTCCAGCGCCAAAATCCTGGGGGACAAAGATGTGAGAGGTGGTCAACACAACCCGACAGCGGCTGTCCCATGGGAGGAGGGTCATTCTGACACTCCTCAGAGATGCTCTGGTTACAACTGTATGAAAACTGCCAAAGCCTGACCAGCCAGCCTTTCTTCTGCAGCTTGCCAGCTGAAATGCCAGTTCTTCTGGCATTTCGTGACTGAAAGCCACAAGTCTCCCCAGAAAGAATGGCTCCTTTAAAAGCAATGAATGCTGCAATCTCAGCGGGGACCGATATGAAGAAAGTGCCTGTTCAAGTGCATGAAGCAGAGCTCCCGAATTTGTGCTCCCTCGTTATTTTCATATCGATTTAATCCCCGATTTAAAAACACAACAACCCCAGGCCTGTCGTGCCGCTGACTGCTCAGATGACGTGCCCTGGTTTCTGCAAAGCAGCCAGTTCAGGTCACAAGCCGGACGGTCCTAATGCACAACAGGCTCTCAGTTATCAACAACCTCCCTCGGCAAGGAGCGGTGAATTTAAGGATTACCCGAATCACATTTGTTATTTCAAAAAGCTACAAGGCACCAACCGGAGAAGCGCACCGCACCCTGTTTCTTTTTGACATAAGCACCCTTCTGTTCTGTTTGCTTTCGGAAACACAAACAAGTGTTTCTACCAAATCATGACCCATAATCAAATAACCTCAAAAAAAAACCTTGAAAATGAAGCTGAGTCACTTTACCCCTTTCCTTCCGAAGGCCCTTCTGGCATCCCCCCAGTTCTTACCTCAGCGTGTTTGTGGAGATGGCCACAATGCCCTCGGGGCACTGCTCAGAGGCAAAACCGGAGGCGAACTCCAGGGTCTCGTAGGACAGGGGAGTCAGGTGGAAACGCGACTGGTAGGAGTAGCTGAGCCAGGAGCGGCTCGACATGGCCAGCACCTGCAAGAGGCAGAAGGCAGCGAGTTGGGCACGCCCGGGGACGGAGGTGAGCTCCTTCTGTGCACCAGGAAGGGGTGTAGGTGAACGAACAGCGCGGCGACGGACCCCCGCGGCTGGAAAAATGGAATAAATTCCTGTGGGTGGGCTCTGCCCAGCTCAGAGCACACCTTCAGAAACACCGCTTGCTTTCAAGAGGCAGCGGTGTCTGGGAACCGTGTACGGCACGAAGAGGAGCCGTCAAGACAATGGACACTCAAACTGAGGTACAATAAAGAAAATTTTATCTGTAATACCCAAGATCAACTAATACTTTCATATCTTAAAAAAAAAACAAACAAACCAGAATGTTCTAGTGGGAACAGGTCTTACAAAAGAACTATACACTGTAGCTCCATCACCCTCCAAGTGCTGTAGCTCTGCTTTGGAATCTAAGTGACAGTTACTTAAAAAACATAAAAATAAATAAAATCAGTAGCCCACTTCCAATCAATTACGCTAAGGGAAACAAAGGAAGCAGACGGACTTGTAACTCCTCAGCTTCCCACACCTGGCTAACCCAACAGCAGCCCCATTTTCCTTTCTGCCCGACCAGCAAGAGCTGGAGTTGCCCTGAGGCTGCTCCAAGCCACACACCAGCTGTCCCCGAGCGTGGTTTTTCCTCCCCAGGCTGTCAGACAAGAAACCAAGGCTGGTGTTGATGCAGAAGGTGCTCGGTTGCTCGAGCTGCTCTCTGAGTTACAGCTGGGAGGCCGGCAGGGACAAGTCAGACCCACCCCGTGCACCACAACATGACAGCAGAGCTTGGATCCCCAGCTCCAGCCCCCTGCGCTGCCCGGCAGAATTTCTCAACCCTGAAGGTGTCATCCAAAAATGAGTCAGGCAGGGGGTGGCAGATCTCCCCAGTGTCACATCAGAAGGGCTAAAACGGCACTTCCGATGAAACAAGTTCTTCCCTGCGAGCCAAATCCTACAAATATTTTCCTCTAGCTGTGCACATTAACATCGTAGCCCCTGGCTGTGCCGCTCTATACTGGTGCGGGAGATGAGCACGACCTGCACCGAGCGGCCCAGGAGCACGGGGCTCCCTCGGGCTGTCCACTGAGGCAGGCAGGACAAGCTTTTTCAGCGTCTCCGTGCCACGAAATCCGTGCAGGGCTTTCCAGGCAAGCTGCAAACACAGCCTGTGGCTGGATGACTCCCTTTCAGGCAAGGCAGGGCAGCACTACACGTTAATTCCCAAGGGTATGGAGAATAGTGACAGGAACAAAGGTGTTTGTGGAAGGAGCGTGCTGCGAGCCAGGCAGCTCCGTAACAAAGCCGTTCTGCTTCCCACCCTCACCCAGAGGGTCCCTGCCAGGAGGCCCCCCTGCCCTGCCCATCAGTAAGGACAACGGGGAAGCTGGACGAGGGACTGGGCCCGCCCCCCTCGCAGAGCTCGCCCCACTCACCGCCTCCTGGCCCTGCATCCGGACCCGGAAGAGCTTCACAGGCCGCGAGCCCAGGTACCTGGTCCTGGTGTCGGAGAGATCACCCGTCACGGGGTCCAGCACGGTTCGCAGCAGCACACCGTTCTTGGCAGCAGGAAACCAGACAGTCAGACCACGATTACAGACACAGAGTAACCAGCCACAGCCCCGTATTGCTCAAGACAGAATTTCTGAAGAACCAGGCTTTTGTTTTCCTAGCTCCTGATACAACCCCTCCTGCAACCAGTCTCTACCTAAATTGGCTCTTAGTATCACAAACCCTAGTTCCTGCACACTCCCAAGAGGCAGAAAGGAATTACTATCAAAAAAAAAAAGCAAAAGCAAAAAACATTGACCAGATTTTTGGTACATCACATAGCCTTGAAACGCTTGAGGACTGACTCAGTTTCCTAATCCCTCTCAGTACAAAGCATTCTCCCCCCAAAGCCCACGCTGCTTAAGTTTGCCTTCTGACATCACTTGAGACTGCTCTGGTTATTTTTACCACATGTTGAATTGTCAAAACAACATCTTTTGGTCAAGGATCACAGAGTCAGAACTGGATGCAACAAAAACCGTGCAGGAGCAGAGTTATTAGAGCAGAGCCTGCGGTTGTGGGCAGTCACTTCCTTTGATACCCTGCCCTCCAGGCAGTTTCTGGAGAAATGACCAACAACATTTCACCCAGAAATTTGCAGAGCTTGCCCTCCTTCTGGAAGGGGAAGAGTACAACTTGTCCCGTGCGAAGTCTGGGGGGAATGTGCTGTCTCCTGCCTAGCCTCGGGTCTGGGAATGCAGGGGGAAACTCGCACTTGTGCCCCGCCACACGGCGAGCTCCCCGCTCACCTGCAGGCCGATGTTGAGGTAGAGGAAGCCGATGGAGCCCCGCTCGCCCAGCTCGTCCTGCTTCTCCGTGCCGCCCATCTCCACGATGCACAGCGACTCGGGCTGCGCGGGGAGGGCCTGCATGCTCAGCGGCTGCAAGCAGTCCTGTGGGAGGCAGAGGGGGAAAAAAGGAAAAAAAAAGTCACAACAGACACAGGCACGATGGATTGTGGCAAGCAAGGAGTGGCAACAACCCTGCGGTCTGTGGAAGACGAGCTCTGAACACTCGTCTGTCACAGGCAGAGGAATGATGCTGCTGCTCAGCTGCTAAACGCACTTGCAGAATGGGTTTGCTTTTACCACAGATACAAACAGTGAGAAGAGAGGAGAACAAAAAAACCTTTTATATCTTATCTCGTAAATGGCCAGGCCTGAGCAAGACCAGATAAAAGAAAGGAATCTGTTTCAGGCTGGGATCGAGGGCCACGCTTCCTCTCAGCTCGGCAGAGAAGCCACACCAGTTAAAGTTATTCCTTCCTGACATCCCCGGGACACGGCTCCCGAGCTCCCTTCTGAACGCTCCGAGCCAACAAGAGGCGAAGCCAGAGCCGCTGCTCACCGAAGGATCGAGGGAAATAATCCTGACAGTGTTGTCCACCAGCCCGACGGCGAGGAAGCGGGAGCGCTGCTCGCCGGGCGGAACGTTGGCCAAGCTCATGCACACCACATCGGCCGACATCTCCTTCCGCTCCGTGTACTCGTTCAGCTGTCCCGACTGAGAAGCACAAGAGGCACAAAGTTTATTTATTAACCGGGCAACGGGGCGGACCAGCACCAAAATCTCTCTCCAGACCCTTCCCCCACCTGGTTTTAAATTTATTTTGAAGATATTGCTTTGAATTATTATTATTTTTTAAACCATTTCTGCACAGCCTTGTTTCACTGCCAACTCCAAGGGCCAGAACAGCAGGTTTGCTCTGGGGCAGGCGCCCCACGCTCTGCCGTGCCCTTCCAGCCTCCCTCAGCAGGTTAACACCACACGTACCGGGTCCATCTCGAAGTAAACCAGCTCTCCTCCGGTCAGCGCTATCACCACCTGCCTCTGGTTCACAGCGCACTTGACGATGGTTTTCTTCCCGGGCGTCTTCCACTCGTTTACCCTTTTATCTGCTCGGATGTGCCGGATCCCATCCGGGTACACCTGAAGGACAGAAGGTCACGTTAATTCCTGGATTCCCAACTTTCGCCTCACCTGCAATTCCGACACAAGCAAGCATCACCCCGGCAGCACTGCCCTAGGTGCCAGAGGCCGGACTAGGACAACGCCACTCGCAGCTGGAAGCATTTTATCTCTGAACTACAGCAAGAAACCACTGAGCATGCACTGAGGGAGCTGAGGAGCATTTTCAGCTTGCCCAGTTTAACTAGCAGGATAAAAGAGAGAAGGAGCCGCAGAGGTGCCAGGAGCTGTCCTTTACCTGCACCAAAGCATCGTCCCCCAGCAGGGAGCAGGACAAGGTGGGCGTCGTACCCAGGAACCCCGAGTCAGTCACTTCTTCTACGGTCTCTCCGATGGACAGCACCAGCGTGGCATTTACGAAGGACACGATGATATAGGCGTCAAATTCATCTGAGCAAGGGAGACAGGAGGGGGAAAAAAAAGACTTGATTAAATAAATGCAAGGCTTCCCATCCAAATTCACAGCCTGATGGACGTCTAGCAGTTACTCTTCAGCAGAACTCCAGCGATAATTACGTCTGCTGGCAGTGCTGCGCAAGTTCATCCCAGGGCATGCAGAGCAAAAGCCGTCCGCTGCTGGGCTCTGAGGAACGCCAGGCCGAGCCGGGACGGAGCGACGATCTCTATACGGAGTCAGTTCGTGATGAACTGACTTCTTTGCTGGCATTCCGGCAACCCTACTGCCTGCCAAGGACGGCACAGGGCCTGCAGTTTTTAAGACCCTTGCCCCACCCCACGCAAGGAGCTGAACCCAGGTTTAACGCCCAGCGAGGCCCAACGCCAACAACCTGAACCACGGAACCTGTCTGCAGAAACCGCACCGTGGATGCTGTGAGCAGGAGTTCGCGAACCCCACCTCTGCCCAGTGTCCCCACGATAACAGGCTGCACACAAACGCTTAGGGACATTTAGGCCAGCAGGTGAGCTCAGGGCTGGCCCGCTCTACCTGCACCCAGCAGCTCAGCTGCCTTCCGCTCGCACTGCCACCCAGACGGGCTCCCAGGACGAGAAAATTCCGTCTTTAAGACAGAGCAAGAGTTGACCTTTACTTCTGCTGGTGCTGGTGACAGCACTGCGGCCATCGTGTCCAGCGCTGGCTTCTCCCAGAGGGAACAGCTTGGGGAGTCCAGTAGCTTGGACAGGGAGAAGCTATGCTAACAAAAACAGTCTGAACGGCTCACACGGAAATAGGGAAACTTCGTGGGAAACGGGGCAGGGGCAGCGTGCAGATGGAAAGCCCCAGCCTGCTGCTGCACGTCTGCGTTCTGCAGCAAGAGAGGCAGTAAAGAGGGGAGGGGAGAGCCTCGTTAAAACAGAGTAACGAACATAACAGCAGCAACGAAGCCGGCTGGGAAACGGAGCCAGGAGCCTCAGCGGAGGAGTGAGATTGCCTCAGAGGAGCTCCTGGTGCTGTTGTCATGCACGTGCCGTTTCTCCAAGAGGAGAAATCCATTTAACCCACTGTACCCAATTCCACCCCAAGCTCAGGCACCAAATCACATGAATTAGCAGGTGAAGGGGAGCGAGAGCTGTCCCAGCTGTGCCCCCGAGCAGTTTCACCAGGGTTAGCACCCGTGGGAGACACGGAGAAGCAACCAACGCATCTCGAGGCACGGAAAGAGAACAGAGAGCTCCCACCAGGACGAGTACGGGATGCCAGCAGGCAACACGCAGCCTAGTTCGGTTGCCTTTAAGCTGGTAACCGAACCAAAGGCTCCAGGAACGCATCTTTTTCCTACCCACCCTGCTCAGAGGAAGGTGTTGCCAAATCTGCTGTGTCACGTCTACTACCCAGCTCTGACACGCGGCTGAAAATATGCAAGTGAAGAACACTTCATTTTTCTCTGCACATCTGGCGCGCAGGCTCCGACGGAGCCGGAGGAGCTTTGTGCAGCTGAAGCAGCCCCAGCACTGCCCCGCGGCACGGCTCCAGCACTGCTCCCTTAGCGGTCGCGGCCAGGACCTGCAGCGCGCCCCCAGGCCCCGAGGGAAGCAGATCCACGCGGGACAGCCAGGAAACAAGAACGGAGCCTGCAGGCAGAAACAGATCCTCGCAGAATTCCTCTGCCACTACCAGGGGATGGTAGGGGTCCGGTGAGATGTGCGCTGCCGCACACCGCTTGCTTTCTGCTCTAAAACACGGCTTCTCCTGAAACTTGCATGCATTGCTGGAACACCAGAAGCCTGCAAGAATTCCTCGACTGCTTTAACTAGTGATCCTAGCAGTTCACTGCCCTTTAATTCATAAATATCCTGTAGACAGGATGTTCTAAAAATTCCATTGCAAAGACCAACGCTGCTTTCCAAACTCGAGAGCTGCTCCTTCCCCTGGGGCCGTCATTCTCATGACAAACCTCCGTGCTCCAGCTGGAGGCTCACCCACGTGGGCTGGAGCAGGATGAAGAAAGCCAAACAGATTCCCTTAGTCCTACTCCAAACAAAATTCATTCCTGCCTCCCAAGGCTTCTAGCTCTTTGTTTTCACTGCTTCAGCTACACCGGCGCGCATCGTTAATCCTGCGTCAGTAATGGCGACAAATGCACTTCTGCTCCCAGTCCGGGAGTGTCGCTTCGGGCCTCTCTGCTGAGGCTTTGGGAATAAAAGCTTTGATTTACCGGAGTGAAGTCAGCGAGTAGGACGCATTCATCCGGACTCGATACGGTTTTGCTTCAGAAGACTACCTAGCTGAAATTAAGAAGGCTAAATCCCCGGGGCACACTGAGAAGTACTCTCAGCTGAAGAACAGAGCCTTCTATCTTGACAAGATAACCACTCAGCTCCGTACAACCCCAAGCACAGCACCGGGCTGCCCAGCCTCGGGCAGACAGGCGTTACTGTGTGCAGACACAAGGCTGCAGGGATGGTTACTGCTGCCCTCATTGCTCCAGCTCGCCCCTTTCAGCTAGCGACAGACGCTTCACTGCCCGAGGAGCCACAGCTGCACTCGTTCTCCTGTGCCCTCCGTACACGCTTCCCGCAGCCCCATGCACGCCAGTTAGGAAAACGTCTCGCTTCCGTCCAGGAACGCCGTGCCGCTGCCCTTTTTGGGACTTGCCAGGAATTCAGTTTGGTTCGGCCCCTGGAGTTCCATCACCGTGAGCCAGCCCGCGCCCGACACGGGCATTTCACGCGCCCAGACCCGCGGCGTTTGGGTTTGCACAAACACACACAGCTCAGCGGGCAGAGACAAGCGGGGAGGAGGTTCAGGGCTACTCTCACTTGGAACACCCGGGGGATGCCAGCACATCTCCCTAGGCTCCCGTTTACTCCTGCAGCACTGACTCACCGCGCTGCGCCGTGTGTGCAGGAGCTGGCAGCTGCCTCCACGGCCCAGCGCGCAGCCCTGAGCTCCCAGCCCTCAATACCCAGCTGTAAATAACCCAGAGATTGGTGCAAAGCCCTCTGCTCCCCTGTCTGACGGCAGGCAGGTGCCAGGACCGCAGGGCAGTCCCACGCCAGCAACGCCTACGGGTGCCTCAGGAATTATTGGTTGTCTTCTCTGAGGGGGAAACAAAAAAAGCAGCTCGGGAGCCGAGAACACCTCTCGAACGCACACCTGATTTTAGGCAGAACACCATTCTGCAGACAGTCAATTATTCTGCCCCCCAAAGAGCCTGAGAAGGAACGGGAGACGCCTTCTACTCCTCAGCTACTGAAGCCCAAAGGCACCAATCTCCAGCTACACGACAGCTTCCAGAACTCATGCACTGAAAAGCTCAGCGGAAAGGGAGCCCCGTGGCTTTGGGACTGCGGGTGGTTAATCTGTGGGCCTGCTCAGGAGCCCCTAGCAGTAGGTACACACCTGTGGTGATCAGCACCTCCACCACCAGCCACCTGTGGAAGAAAAAAAGAGGCTTGGTATTGGTAGTGTGCATCACCACGTACCAGCCAGGGTTAGCACTGCTCCGAAGGCTGCCACCCGCACAGGTCTCTGAGGCCCTGCAGCACGCGCTCGCCGCGGCACCGAGGCAGCGCCAGGCAGCCCGCCCGCAAACTGAGCACTCACACCAGCACCCGTGCAGCTTCGGGATCAGACAGGTGTCTGAAAGGGCCCTGCGGTCTGATTAAAACCCACAGAAATTGTGTGAACTCAAAGAGTCGTGGCTTGGTGATTGCTTTTACGGAAAGGTAAACTATTTAAAAAGTGGCACGGCTGCCAACAGCTCCTGGCATTTTTGGAGTCATCGAGATCTTTATGCTGAAACTCAGAAAATCTGGTAAGAGGAAAAAGAGGCAGAAGCAAGACCGGGCTGCTTTATGTAGGTTAGCGATGGTCCCCCGTCCCCTGGAAGTCAAAGTGCTCCTCTGGAACCCCACCAGAAAAGGTTTTAAAACTGTAAGGTCATGTCGGAAGTCTCGATCTCTCCAAGGCAAACAACGTTACCAGCTCCTATTCTGGAAGGCAGGAGCACGAGCAAACTGGAATGCCTCTTTTAAAGAAAATCACATGGGTTTGATATGAACCGTGGAAATATTTTCCTTCTGACCCCTTTCATTTCTGGGAAACGCGCAGGCATTTCCCGCACAGGGTCCCTTCCACGCTGCTCGGGCAGTACCCGAGCCTCAGAACACACATACAGGAATTGAAGGCAGGTCTCAGGTGGCAAGGAAAATCCCACAGCAACGCCGGACACCCCCACAGGCTCCCTGGAAGACACGCTACTCCAACACTGCTTAAAATCGAGATACCAGCACAGGAGGATGGGGTCTCTGCTGCAACACCTGCCATTTCTATACCCAGAGCATAAAACCACAGCAAGTCTCTGCGAGACGTGCACTGCCTCAGGAACAGCCACGGAGACACACCAGCGCCCCGACTAGTTTCATTTCAGGCATGCTTGGAATTTCTGAGGACCTCCGTTCTCACCCCCAAGAGAGGCAGCACGAGGGCTGACATTTCCTCCTATACTTTCGCAAGGCAAATCCATCATTTTGGAGCAGGTTAAAAAAATACGAGCAAACCCACAAGCTCATACATTTTGACAATTTCAATGATTGGACTTCCTGGAACGCGCAAGCACCCTACATCCCGCTGGGGTTTTGAATAGGCAGCGCGTCCCAGCCCAAACAGGCTGTTTTCTTTACAGACAGGCACGGAGGGAAGTAATAAAACACAAATACTGCTGCCCATTTATCTGCTTTGTTCCGTAATTCGCATCCTGCTGCCTCGCAAAGAGCTGATTCCTGCAGTTGTCAACACCTCCGAAGAACAGCGAGCGTGCTCCAGCACACAGCAGTGCTGCTGCCTCCTGATGTCAGAGCAAGAACTCGTGGAAGGTGGAAAGGGCGAGAAGAATTCTGGAGGTGCAGCACAGCGGGCCGTGGGCAGGTGTTTCTTTGTCACAGGGAAGCGTGACAGTCCTAGGGGGGCTTCCACGTACAATTTGCCGATTCAAACTGAGTTTCAGGGACAGCACGCAGCCACCGTGCTGCACCCTTCCTACCTCCTCGGACAAAAGACCCCCCAAAAACCAGCAAAAGAACCCCACAGCATGTCATCACCTCCCCGTGCTTTAGGAGGACACCGCGTACCTTCAACGTGCCTCCTCACGGTCCACACAGCGTTGGGGTTACCGGGCAGCTCCGAGACGGCCATTTCGGACACCTAGGGGGAAACGGAGACCAGGTTCTTTTGATAACAGATGTTCGGACTTACCGGGGGATTACTTACTGTAACAATCAGCCTTTAAGCTTTCCCACAACTGGGCAGGAAAACTACCAAATTCCCAGCTCTGATGCTCCCCCCGTGCCAGATGTGCAAGGGGGCAGAGCACGCGGAGCAGCGCTGTCGCAACACGAGGGCTCCAGCTGACCAGCTTTTACACGGGGTCACCCGCCCCCGGCGCCGAGAGCAGCAGCAGCTGGCAGGGACGCTGCGAGAGCTCCAGCTCGAGACACTCGCGTGTTAGGGGAGACAAAATGCAGGTGGTGCGGAGTCAACGGAACAAAAAGCCTTTGAGGCTGGGAGAGCGAACAGCGCGGCCCTCCTACTTCCGAGGCACAAGCCTTGAGTTTTAGCCTGCCTTCCAGACTACAGCGAAAGGAGAGCCCCCTCCTCACGGCACCCTCAGTCCTCAGGTCATCTCCCGCTGCCTCCCGCCGTGTTTCTGAGGAGCTGAAGTCTTACCTCAAGCCCATGCCTCAGAACCCTCAGAGACGAGCGGGGCCCCCGGCCACAGGCCACGTACAGCTGGGGGGTGTCCTCGTTGGCCAGATCCGCGATCTGCGGGGAGGAACTGTGTCAAATCACCCGCAGGAAGAGGAAATAAAACCGAGCTCTGTACACCGTGCTACTGCTTTAATGCTTTCTTCAGCCACTACAAACTGTGAGGATGCCACAGGGTGTGCCATCTGCTGCCCTGAAACACTGTCCGATTTTACCCAACCCCTCTGCAGAGGGGACGAGAACCGGTCTAATGGTCAAGAGAGGACCGGCACGGGACTGCTGGCCGACACCGTACGTCCCGATGTGAATTTATCACCACGGCAATCAAAACCTGTCAGACTGGGTGCCAGTCTCGGGCAGCTGGCCGAGGATTTAGCAGGCCTGCTTTTCTACCAGCATTTATTGTGGCACAGAATTTCTGGAAAGCTAGGATAACGTAGCTCTGGTGACTCTGCTTACACGCAAATACTCTGCAGAAAAGCAGAGGGAAAAAAAATCATGCCTCCACAATGAATTCCTCCAAGTGAGAAAGATTTATGAGTGGGAGGGAGCTTGCTGACGGCAACGCACCTGACAACACAGAATAGGCGACAAACTGTCCAACTCATCCACCAGCACCAGGTTCTTGAGGGGCCGTGGCTGGAAGAAGAACGTATCTCCTTCCTCCAGGGGCATGGCAGAAGAGAACTCGGGCTCCTCGTCGTCGTCGCCCAGGTGAGCTATCTGGTACAGGTAGCTGAGACAGAGAGCAAGAGGACGCTGAGCACAAAGCACGGGCTGCTCCAAGTCAGGCACAGCCAAACACCGGGCAGCAGGGTGGAGGAAATCCTTCCCTATCTCACAGCCGTTAAAATGTAGCCTTAGGGATCGTTTCCTTGGTGACAAGAACACGTTACAAGGGAATCTGATGGCTGCTAAATGAATAAATTAAATCGAGGTCTCCTCATCTGCAGCTGTCCCTGACAAGGTATCGCAGGGTTTCGGTGTTTTGCCTCAGAGATGCTCATGGTAGAGCCAAAGCACTGGCAGCTGAGGCCACAAGCAGGGCCAACGATAAGACTGCAGCTCTGCAGTGCCGTGTTTTATTGGAGTACTCTCACCTCGTTACTTCTAACCTCACTCTCTGTTCCATTTTATGGGTCTAAATAACACAAAGATCAAGTTAAACTTCAGAGGAGAAAATAAATCCAGAAGGACAGGCCAATTCAATTCCTATTTTTAACATGTGCAAACGAACATGGCTTCCTCAAAAGCTTGCTTTACAAAACTGACTTCAGCCGCTCTGGTAAACCAGAGGGAGCTCCCCCGGGTGGCTGACTCCGCAGATGCAGTCAGAAGAGCACGAGCCTCCATTTCTGTGAGCATACCGCTGTAAAGCCACCTCCAAAGCCTTCTTCCAATCTTTGGAATATTCCTGAACCCCAAATACAAGAAGAGGAAGCCCTCAAAAATGATTGTATTAAGAAGCGGGCCACACAGTTACTGACAAAAAAACCCTACCTACTCCCGAGCACGCCATCAGGTTTTGAGACACTGTACTACGCGTGCAAGTTCAGTGAAAATCAACCAAATTAACCAAAAGATAATTCATCCATCGGGACATGACTGATCCTACACGAACCCTAAGTGCGCAGTTCTTCCAAAACCTGTTGCAGCAACATGTTATCTTCTGTCCTCTGCCCTACAGTATTTAATCTGGGTTCAACAACAAGAAAATTCCCCGTTCAGTCATAGCCTAACCCAATTGTTCTGCTCAAGCCATGTGAACAAAGCATTAATCCACTCATTAAAACAGAGATTGTCTTTTTATGTTCAGTAAGGTCAAGGGTCGGCTTGCAGTCCTGAACAGAAACAGGCTGTTTCAGGGGAAAAATGCTGATGTGCAATTGTTTACTCACTGGTTTCCAAATTCAGAAGCCACAAAGAGAAAGCCCGTCTTCAGCACGCACATGGCAGCAGCCACAGGAACGGTGTCGAAGTACTTCAGCCGAATCTCCGTCACCTGAAAGCAGACGAAGACGTGACTGTGCTTGCAGCGTACTAAAGCCATACAGGTCTCTCAATAAAAAAGCCAGGCCTTCTGCTTCATCCTGAGGCTTCCTGGCTTCTGAAGCACTGAGTCATTTTAGAAAAAAACAAAGGCAGATGTGAAAGTTATCTGCCTAAAAGGAAGAGGGAACTGGCTCAGTTTGCACATCACTGCACACCAGCCGTCCTCCACAAGCGCACAACTGTCCTGAGCAAACGTCTGCACCCGGCACGGTCACAGCACCCCTCGGTAAAGCACTCAAGAAGAATCTCGAGCCACTTACAGATGCTGCGCGCTCACTCTTTGTGCTGAATTTGATGTGTTTAGATGCAGGTGGAGCTAATATTTGACATACACTCAGAAAAAAACAAGCACCAAGCACGCGATTCAGTGCAGCAGCGATCTCTTCACTGAGAAGCACCAGGGCAGGCAGCAGCAAGCCTCCTCAGTTCAGGTTTATTTCCACTCTCAGACCGGCTGCACCAAGGTGGCTATCTCAAGTGGCAACGAGACCGACTGCGGCGTGTACACAACAGCTTTGTATACCTCGCGCTGCCTCTGTACGAGCAAGGAGCCGTTACGGCCATGGGTGCAGCTGTTACAAGGCACGCAGACCGCGCGCCACCAGAGCTAAACCCAAAACATTAAGCATTTGTCTGTTTAGAGAATCAGGCAGAACGATGAACCGAGGACTCTGTGGCGACGAGCGCTTTGTGTTGTCCTGCCACGGTGCTCACCATGTCTTCATCGGTCTCCAGAGTGATTTTGAAGATGTCTCCCTGCTCCGTCTGGGCCAGGAAGAAGAACATGGACTTGGTCTTGTGTGTGGCGGAGCAGACAAAGATCATGCCCCTCTCCGGGTCGTCCAAGTCGTTCTGCCGAGAGAGCACGCAGGGTCACTGCTGGGAGACTCAGAGCAAGCACACGTGTGGCGCCACTGCCTGCAGCGCTCCCACCTCACGGGCGCCCTAGACCTGACCGCACGGGGACAGGTTTTCAGCACAAAGCCCACGCCCCGTCACAGCTGGCACATCCCCCCCCCGCAGGAAATACATCCCTCAGGCACTGTGCCTCAGCGCTCCCCCTCCTGCCCCTTTCCCCCTCCTCCTGGAGGACCCTCACTTGTCAGAGCCAAGGGCTGCATCCCACGAGCAGCACCGAGCTTTGGCAGGTGCTCAGAGCTCTGCCAGAACCTGCAGCGGAGGAGGAGGAGGAGGAGGCGGCAGAGGATGGAGCAGCTGAAGATACGACAGAGCTGCTGCCGAATTCACCCACACCCACAGCAGCAAGCGTGCCTCACCGTCTGCAGTCATCCTCTCACGCTGCCAGCGCTGCCTGATCAGAGCCTTTGTGGTGTCTGCAGCACGAGTCTCAGAGAAGAGACATGAACCAAACTCATCCCTTCAGGCTGCGCACACCCCCACGGCCCCACGTGCAAGGGAGACAACAGGCTGGCAGACTGCAACCCTCCTTCCCTGCTTTAAATCCTCCCGACGCAGGCAGACGCTGCACACACGTTCAGCACCGACAAGAAATATCTCAAAAAAAGGGTAAGGGAGGAATCCCGGAGCTCTCACCCGTCTTCTGGGAATTGGGCATCTGATGTCAGGCTGGTCACCGAAGTTTTTGTACGTGATGTAGTTCTCTGAGCAGATCAGCACCCCGCTGGGGCCATCAGAACCGCCAGGAACTGAAACACAACAAAAAAACGTCACCCTAAAGAGTCCTTGCCACGGGTCTGACTCGCTGCCTGTAAAGTAGTTTAGTTTTCTTTAGGACAGCACAGGTCCCATTGCTCTGAGTAACCCTAAATATGAGTCTGCTCTGACTGAGGAGAAAGAGACACTGAACCGAGGGATTAGGAAGGAGAAAAAGATGTGACTTCGGACAAAATGCCTGTTTTATCCTTCACATCTCACTGCCTAGAAAGCCACGCCATGCCCCAAATACCAGCAGCACATCAGCTGAGGCTGACCCTTGGGTCACTGGCACGTTTGCTCATTGCCATAAAATCTCCCAGAGGCTTTCTGACCCTTCCTTCGTCCTCTGAGCACGCCTTTAGAAGGCTGCTATCGAGCCCCGTGGGCGGGCAGCAGCGCTCGGACCCAGCGGCGGGGCAAGAACAGCGCGCGCTGCCCCTCCTCAGCTTCTGCTGCTCCTGGGGAGGGCCCCGCAGCGCGGCCGTTCCCCCCGGCCAAGGGGCTCGCTTCGCTTCCCTCCTTGCGTTTAGAGACCCTCGCGTGCGCGTTAGCTGCTGGAATCCCACGTGGGAGCACAGCAGCACCCGTGTGGTACCTCAGATTGCATCCCTTCGTGTCTGTCCCTAATTTTAACATCTCGTGGCTCTGAGCAATGAGAACCCGAAGGAAACCTCAGAGCTCTGCATCTCTTCTTAAACCTCAGCTGCGTCCGTGCGTTTCTAAATATTTCCATGCAGGAACCCAACTCCCACTTAATTTACGCCGGTGGCTCAGACTACTGCCCTCATAACCCCCTGGACCTAAGGCAGCCCGGTGGCCGGCACCTGTTATTAGGAAGTTGCCGTGCTCTTCCAGGGGCTCGCTGTATTTCCTAACAACGTGGTTCAAACCCAGGTCCAGCTCGTAAAACGTCAACGTCTGCTGTGTGTTGGCTGCTGCTTCCCCCGTTGGATCGTTGTCTGCTTCCTGAAACAAACCACAAATTTCAGATTTTAAATTCTTTCAAGCCACCGATGGCAGAATGCTTTTGGCGGAAGCATTCCGAAGCGCTGAAGTCCCAAAGACAACGCACAAAAAAAGGTTCAGAGGAAGCAAACGTGCCCGTTTGCAGCTGAACAGCGAGACCCTGAGCAGAAGCACCGAGACAGAACAGAATCCCAGTTCTGACCGGAGGCTCGACCAGAAGCAGGTGAGTTTGAGACAGAAATTCCCTGGGACAGCAAAGGCAGGCAGCGCTCCCTGCCTTCACGGGCAGGTAAAGGGAAAGGGCAGAAGAGAAATGAAGCATTAAGGATAGCAAAGGGCAACCGGGTTCTTCTCACCTCGTAATCCATCTCCAGGCAGGCAAACATCGGGTTCTCAAACCCCAC